>NC_092200.1:15035693-15363193 GCF_043641665.1 Enoplosus armatus | reverse complement strand
GGAATAAGCAGAATACTTGTAAGCGAAATTAGCAACACCAAAGAAAACTCAGTGCCCATGACTAGCTCAAAGCAGGACGAAGCTATCGCAGACAAGAAAGGTCACTTTATATATTGATATTTTGGCTATTTACAATCCGACAAAAAACAGAGCAGTGTGTCCTTTAAACTTGAAAGAAATAATTCTTTGGCATGGTAATTATCAATATTGACTGATGATGATGATAATAAAATATTAGGCCATATCGCCCAGCCCTACTATACACTTAATATCATGCACACAGATGTTAAAAGGAGAAAAAAGGGAGAGAGAAGTCAAAAAACTGGCATTAATTAATGATCTAACAGTCTGTGTATGCGACACACACATACACAGACTGTTAGATCATTAATTGTTAGATACACAGAGGAGGCAAATTGTTGTTTCTTACAGAGTGAGCCTCTCATCCCATTTAGGACTGGAGGAGCTGTGAGACTTCGCTGTGCGGCGCGACTCCCCCTCTGCTGTCACCTCCACATAAATGGCAGTCGCAAACAGGGTCTTCTTCCTCTTGATTTTGGCACAGGAAACTGGCAGTGGGTACATATAGGAAATGAAGAGACTGGTGAAAAGGTTTACTGTCAACATTTGACATTTTTAGCATAAAGTTGACCCTTTTATTCAAATTTCCAAATGAAATAATGTGATAAATTATTGATCCTTAAGGGAAAAACCTCTTTTAACCCAGCTGCTGACATGATGCTTCAATGGTAGCTCTCCGAGGGAGTGAAGGGGTCTAAGACCCTGAGGCCACCCTGCCACTCTCAAACATTATAGCCTACTGTGTTTGGACTCACCAATGGCATGGAGCTGTGACGTTCCTCTGTGGTTATGGCTAGACTCTCTAGATAAGGCCGTGGCCATGTCATACACCACAGTGGGAAACCTTCAAAACCATACACACACACAGACAAACAAAGCAAACATCAAACACACAAGACATATAGTATACCCAGTAAATTCACAAATAATAAACAGGTGAACTCTATAGGGGAAGGTTCCAATGAAAATACAGCTGACAAGTTGTAGAAGCTGTTTCACCATATCCTGACCATTTTGTTGAGATCCTACCAGATTTTAGCTATTACATAACTACCTACATTAAGAGTAATATTACTTTATTTAATTAATGTTGTAATTGTCTCCAATATTATAATTCTTCATAAACATAATGCAGGAAAAACAATCTATACTCACGACTGGTGTGTGCTGCTAGACCCTCTGGTTCAGCCCACTCCGTGTCCCATGGTTCCTCTGAAACAGCAGAGAGCTAATTTTTAGGACGAGGCTCAGCACATCTGGTGCAAACTGCAGCAGTTCAAAGTCTGACCTCTGATTAAGACACCAATTTATTCCTCTGTATGTATTAATTCTGTAACATACAGTGACAATTGTTTCACACATAGTAACTGTTGTGGTCTCCAATAATAAATACATTCTGTGAAAAGCCCCTGTTGCTTTGCCTTTTTCATTGTCACACAAAAACATTAGATCTAATGGTATGTTCTATAGTTGCACACTTGGCTAGAGCCTCACTCCAACTGATCACCAATCACACCTGCAAATGTTTGATTGTTGTTTTAGCAGTTGTCAACCACAAAACTCTGTTCCTCACAGCTGACTTTCCCACTCACAGCAAAAACCGACTTCTTCCTTTCAGTGAAATTATTATTGTGCAGTGATTACATCTTAATGTGTCACTACAGTCTTTTGTAAAGTTCTGTTGTAAGGCTGTAGAGCTGTGTCTTGGATTTTCCATCATCTACACAGCGCAGTTTATGAGCAGAATGTTACAGTGTGGTGTAGATTTAAATACACAGGTAGAAATATGAAATGAACATCTTGTTCTGCCTTCTTAAGACGGCACTGTAATAGATAGATATCATTTAACTAGTATCTAATGCAAAAGGAAATAAAATATAAAAGTTTAATTTATATTATTATTTAATAATATACAATAGTGTGCCAATTTTATATTGTAGAAGATATTTTCTTTTTGCATCACATGGGACTAAAAACCCCACATCAATTGGGCCAATGTGCTTTCATCGCAGTACTGAGAGACTTTCATTCATGCTAACTGATTACAGTATGATTATGAATATACTACATTATCATATTATATTGCAAAACCTTTATATACGGCACTTAAGTGTTTTTAAGAGTGCTTAATCACACTCAAACATCATGATCAACCTACAAAATTAAGATGCCTGTTAGGAGAAAAAAAAATTCTTTAAAATCTATAAAATTTGCAGTTAGTAAATTATGCTGTCTATGTAATTACAATTGATCTCAAATCAAGACCATTGCAAATCAACATTAAATATGCAGGGACAAGAACATCATCCTGATCACCCAGGTTCAGGTATGCTAGCTTCATCCACAACAACCAGGAAAACAAAACAAGACAACAAGGTGAAGACACATGTCCATTAATTGTCTCAGCTCAAGAAATCACTACACCCACTGGTTCCTGATCCTATACCAAGGTTCCAATTAGGACCAAGCGTTTTTTGATATGATTAAATGATCACAGCACCAGGTTGACACATAGGCTGGTTGATCACCCAACATAGACTCCAAGTTGGAGCAGGCAGCTTTTAAGCAGCTTAGGAGAAACCCAATTAAGAAGATAACAGTCCATGCCAGAATTAACTGATCAGTGCACAGGCTACAGGGCAGATGGAGACAAAAAATTATCCAAGTCAGCAGCCCTGTGCCAGTCAAAGCCAAGTCTGCTATCTTGGTACACTCAAAGTTTCATACCAAGTTCACTAGTGATCTGCTAGGTTAATCAGCCATTTAAAAGATCAGAGCCCAAGTTAAAGTTTACCTTATTTATTTTACACCTATCAATTATATTAAATGTCAAAACCTCTATTCTAAATATTTACATAACATAAAACATATCCATTTTTTCTAAATGCTTTAAATGTAAACCTTTCCACTTGTGTAGTATATTTAATGCAAAATGAACTGTCATGTACAATACGGTCATTCTCCTGGTAAAATTTCTATTAGCACAGAAATCAAACAGTACTGAGTAAGTGGGTAGGCTTATTTACATCTTTAGCTTATTTTGAATTCCATCTGCATGCTAATATTTTTTCACTAATGGGAATCTTTTAATGGAGGTTAAAACATTCAAAACTTAAATGGATGGGGATATATTCAAATCCAAAAAAACATGAGCACATTGTGGCATTCTCTGGGTGCTCCAGTGTATTCTGACAATCAACATACAAGTCAGATGTCCTGCAGACGAGGGACGTCCTAGTTTTTTCCCCATGATGGCAATATAATATTCATATTTTCAACCACTGCAAGAGCTAAGACCTCCACACTGTAAGCACATTAAAACCAATCTAAGTAAAATATACTTGAGAACTGAGTAGCTAAAGAGTCTTAGAGTGATTTGTGAATATAGATCATTTTGAAAATATCGATCTGTTAGATTAGCCTGGGGCATCCCTACTGAAATCATTTAATTTGCCTTAAGCATAAATGTGGACTCCAAATGACTAGCAGACTCTGAGACATAATTCAATGAAGAGCCTTATGATTGAAAATATATAATGAAAGATGAAAACAAAAAAGCTTTTTTTTCTTTCAACAAGGTCATAAGGGCATTTGATCAGCGAGTTATACGGTTAAATGCAACCCCACAAGAACCCCAGACATCTTAACTCCCATATTCTGTGCTTTTGTCTGATATTGCATGGCAGATGGCTGAGCAAGTGTAATACAGATCTCCTCTTGTCAAACCCCTTGTGAAGACACCCAGCAGTGATAGGATTTGACAAATTGATGTATGTAAGACCTCTGGACACTTAACCACTGTCAGCACATTAGTCATACACAACAACTCCCTGCAAAAGGTAATATCCATGAAGTAATACAGAGAATACACTTTAAAATGCACTGCCTCATACAGCCTCAGTCAGCAGGAAAAAAAACTCCAACACGAACTACTTCAAAAAAAATTAAATATGGCCTGATATAGCAGTTTTTTGACTTATCGGACAGGCCAGGCCTTCCCATTTCTTAATTATGCCAGGTTTAAATTTGACTTAAACTTGATTCTTCTGAAGGTTTTCTAAGAGGTAAAACAAAAATCCAACAGGCAAAGGGGGTCTCTGCACACTAAAAACAGCATGTCTGAATACGGGCTGCAACAACTAGTCAATTCATTGACAAGTCGATCAACAGAAAATAACAACAACAATTTCAATGACTGTAAAGTAAAAGTAAGTAAAAAGTAAAAAATAAAGTATATAGTAATAATAGATTTTAAGTTAATTTTAAGTACAAAAAGGACTAAATTAACTGGATAACCTCCTTAAATGTGAATATTGGCTGGTTTTCTACTGTGGTTAAACTAATTATCTTTGGGTTTTGGACTGTTGTTCAAACAAAAGCAGCAACAAGTTCAGTTCAGCAAAACAATATTTAACCTTTTATCTTAGGTTTGCTTCAGTTTTTCTTGTATCATTGTGTGTGACCGGTTGGTTATACTGTCTAATGTGCTGGTCAGTCTGTAGAAAGAAAAGCCAGCAGTGTTGGTGTAGGGGTGGATTTGGTTACAAAACAGCTAGCACTCTGCTTACTGCTAGACAGTGCACTTTATATTTTGTGGTGCATGTGCGTTTGTGTGTCTGAATAAATGCCAAAGCTTCTTTAGGGAAGGTTGTTGACAGACCTTAGAAACTGGGCTCATAGCAGGAGTATTAACGTTGTCTAATTTCACACACATAACAATTCACACACCAACATGGATGATCAGGCCCACATACACAGTATTAAGAGTTGCCAGCACTGGAATACATCTAGGCAGACCATGATGTCAGGGTTAAAAGCTTCATTTTTACCTGCCATAGGCTTTGATAAGTCCATTTAGACCATGTAGGGTTTCACTGCAGCAGTTTACTGACTATCAGGCACCCCACATTGGTGATAACAGCATAGTTTAGCCTAGGTAATGTGACAGTGATTCTGCTTTCAATTTCCCTGCATCCAGTTAAGGTTAAGTGAATAACAATCTTTAACATAGCTCTCCTTTATCTCAACAACAATTGGGAGCTGTTAAATTCTCACAACTTTTCTTTATGTTGGCATGACACAGTAACTTCACACAGTGGTGGCAGGATACAACTCCTCCTTTCCCCACAGCTGCTTTCTTGCTTTTCAAAGGCCAATGTGTGTGTGTGTGTGTGTGTGTGTGTGTGTGTGTGTGTGTGTGTGAGTGAGTGAGAGAGAGAGAGTGAGAGAGAGAGTGAGAGAGAGAGAGAGAGAGAGAGAGAGAGAACACAAACAAGTGCATTTCAGAGCCAGAGAGCAAAAAGTTGCTGCTCAAGTGACAGCTTCCTGTAAGTAATCCCTCCCCCCATGTGGCACTAATATATACAGTATATGACAGGCAGAGATGCCAAACCACTGTTCATAGCTGAAAGACAGCAGGACATGCACTAATGATCCTGAAATACAATATCCAAATGTGTAGAAAACCTTCATTTGCCACTGAAACAAATAAAGTCATATTTAACCATTTCTGTTTGAGACCAAGCCTAACCATGGAAAGGGAAAGGAAGACAACAGGGCCTAGCCTTCATTGACAGGGATTCCCATCAGATATTAGCTGACCCCAAGTTAACTATGTTAGCTCTGCGACATGTGCTCAAAATTGTCTTTGTCAGTCAGGGAATGCTATTTGCAAGTGTTACATTGTTTGTGTCCAGCATCTATAGAAGGGGCGCTGCTGAAATGTTGTAGCAATGCTGTATTAAATAGAAGTGTGCCTCATGTCAGGCCTGTGTTTACCTGTGTCTTAAGTCAGGTACGGTGCATGACCAATGAAACACAGTGTAGACCAAATGTCAACACCTTTAAAAGTTAGAGATAATGTTAACCAATGTTTTTTTTTCTTTGCTGATTACAAAGTTCACTAAACAAAACCTTGAATTATTGGATAATGAAGGAGCAGATTGCCAACACTATCGAATTTTACGTAAGCCATACGCCAACATCACCTTAGTGATATTTCAAACGCAAACACACAAATCTCAAATATGGTTAACGGGCATTGGCTAACTTTGGATAATCATGCTAACGTTAGCTGACAAAGTAAGAGTAACTTAAGAGGCAACTATAGGCCTCAAGAGAGTAATCTCCTAAATCTGAGCCAATGTTTGGTAACCTTATGATTGGGCCAGACATATCACATATGTACAGCATCTGTCAAATAAGACTGGCTAACGAAATGTAGCCATGTAACTTACTGGCACTAGTCCGCAACGAAAGCTAAAGTCAGTTAGCTAGCTAGCAATAAGCTAGCCAGCTAGCCACAGAAGAAAATCCCCATTATAGTGTTACTAGTTTGAGTAACTAGCTAGCTTAACGCTAGCTGACTACCCTTCTAACAACCGTTATGATAGGTAACTGGTAGCCAGATGGTAAGGTCGTCACATAATTGTAACAGTCAATGTGTTTGTTTAATCTTTAGCTAGCTATACAACTTGCAGTAGCGCAAACACGGCTAGTCCAATTGCTGCCAGCTAGCCGGCTTGCTAACTAATTTTCTTAGCAGCTTTGTTAGTTGTGTCCGCCATCACAGAGATAGTCAAACAGTTTGGTTAGATGTGGAAGAAAGATGTGTGAAGAATTCATTTTTGACACAACAAGAAAGTCGTTCGTAACGCTGGTGGTTTAAGTTACATAAGCAGTAGTGTTTTACCTTCTCCGTTGTTCCGCTCCTTTCCTAACGTTACGCTTCTGTGTCTCTGCGGTTCTCTAACGTTACGGTTGTCGGTAAAATGCCCAACCGTTCAGGCCCCACAGTCTGCTACGGTTCTCTTGCCATCTCTGTACAAAAGGCTCCGACCAGCAAAACACACGGGCGACAGGCGCGCCACCCCAAATATTGCTGTGTAATAACACGGGACACGATAGTTAACCCTCTGAGTCAATACCTTAGATATATGTTTAACGTTAATGTTGTTTTTGTAACCTCGCTACCCAGACTAATTGTTGGACGGTTAGATCAGACCATATGTTCTTTTCCTGTGCATATCATCTACAAGTGTAATTTAAATATGCATAATGGGTGTACTTTTTACAGTACACAAACCAAGGTACTCTAGTCTTGCTATCATTATATTTTATGTGAATTCTAACTTTGTTTATATTAATATTTCTTAAATTTGTCTCATTTTTATTTACTTATTATTCTATTCTCATATTCTCATACTCGAAATTTTCAGTTTTTATATTTTAGTGACTACTGCAGCAATGTTGCTCACCTTAGACATACTGAAAGGCCTATTTCATTTCATTGTACAAATGGTGTGGTTTAAGTTTGTTGTTACAAAGCCTCCTAACCTGGGAGTCAGGACCCAAAGGGCTTCCAAGATAAATCTGAGGGGTCACAAGACCATAAAAAAAGAAAACAAAAAAAGTGTTTATTTTTTTCTGACTTTTTTTCTCATTTTTTGAAATTATGAAATAACAAATACTTTTACATCTTCTGGCTGTAAAAATCATTCCAATCAAACCATCTGAGACACCCAGCAAACATTTGGCATATGTAAGCTCTCATTCCCAGGTTTCACGTTTTTCAGGTTTGAGGTTTGAAATCAAGAGTTTACAGTGAGATTTATGCACAACACCAGGCCAGGTTCCTATTATATCTGATGTGCCTTAACTCACTGACATCTTTTGACTAAAGCTTGTGTCCATTCAATAAATTATCCATCTGCAAATCTTAAATGAGAATTTTCACTGTAGAGACCAAAGACTGATACCAGACTGGAAGAAATAGGAGGGAAGGCCCAACTATACACCATAAATTTTCTTTCATTCTCTTCCTTTTAATAACAGTGTACAGTGTGACAGCTGAGATGAAGTTTGGACTTATTCTGCCAATTTGTGTATAATTTGACATTCCAGCTCTTATAATAACATGTTTTTCTTACTATAAACACATTCCATCGAGTGTAAATACATCCAGAGATTTCTTCAACCATTCAGGTAGAAATAGGACATGAGCGTGCATTAGCAGGGTGGACAAATTGAAATCAAAAGTATGAGCAATACAGTAATAGTCACTTTATACCATTGGTTTTTAGGTGAGTCAAATGGGCTGTTCATTTACTTTCAAGACAACAAACAGCAGATGATTCCATTAGTCCATGCTTTTTGAGTATTGATATATTATGGGACAATGTGTAGATTTCCCTTTCTCCATACTTACCCCACTTCTAACCTCTACAACTGAACAACCAATGTCTACTCTCACCAGATCACCTTTTAACTTCATATATACTGGCCCAAATTCATTTGAAATTAATTATTAATCACTGTGTCTTACATCATCAGAACAAGTGGGGTTTTTAGAGGCTGCGCAGGCTGGAAAGCATGTTTTAAAAGGCAATAATAATTGTTGACTCAATAATAGCAATGATATTAAACCTGAGCATTATTGTTTTTTGCAGCAGGGCAGTAAAAATCTTAATCATTGCTGGTGCAAAACCAAGGTAATCAAATCTGTAATTCAAGCGTCAGATTTGCACATGTGTTTGGGAAATGTTTTTTTGTTTTTTGACACTGAATTAATGATTCTGCTCTAATATTCTTGAGTTACAAACTCTGATCCCCATAACGTCAATCATTGAATTTTAGGGTGACTTGGTTTAAGGTTAGGGTAAGGTTAGGTTTAGATTAACGTTAGGGGTATGGTTAGGGTTAGGCAAGTAGTGGTTAGGGTTAGGGTGAGTCACCAGGAAATCAGTGTAAGTCAATGTAATGTCCTCTGAAGTCATGGAAACACAGCTGTGTGTGTGTGTGTGTGTGTGTGTGTGTGTGTGTGTGTGTGTGTGTGTGCTGACCAACAGAGGATGCCTAAGTAAACTTTTGTAAACACTTTCCATAATTGCAATAATTTATATGTGTAGTAGTCCACCTTGTATATTTGTGTGTTTATGTGTAAAGACTTGTGAATGTATTATTGTGTCACATGTATTAAACTAATAATTTCCACAACTGCAGTGTTATGTTGGGTTCACTCAAACATAATGAAATTGTTAAATGGATTTCTGTGAACCTGTGTTTGAATGGACACACCATTGCAGTAGCGGCATGCCTTACATTGAACCAGAAACCTACTCTTTACGACAGAGACAGTAAAACAAAAAAATAGAAATAGAAATATTTTATTTACCGTAAAAGTCTACCTATACAAAATATACCTCAAAGGTACATAAAGTCAACACATGCATCTGATTGAAATCAGTGGTGCTGTATTTGAGTTTGTGGCAGGGGACTTCTAAGACTATAAGTTCCTTGTCAAGCATTTCAGATGGATGTTCTCCAAACATTTCACAGCTCTCTTCCATGGGCTATGTTTCACTTCACAATTCAACACCAAACATATGGAAAAATATGAGATTAAAACGAATAGTCTGTCAACACTAGGAAATTTATTTATTTATTTCAGACAAAGGCACATTTTACTTGTGCCATCTACTTTTTCACACTTTGCACATATTATAAATATGTTCAACTCTACATGACTCCTTAACTCTGTCCACATTCAGGTTCCCAACAGGAAAAGAAGGTGACTCCATGACCTTTCCCTTGTGCCACACTTTGCCTACCATTGTGTAACTCTTCTGTTGCCTTCCTAGAAACACAATGACTGTGAAGATTTGCAGAGATTATTAGTCCGAAACACCAGGTAGTCATAATATAAGGTGGACATAAACCTTGCAGTGCCTTGCCATATAGAGTATACTAAATGCTGTACTCTCGCGAAATTCTATGAACTCTCACAATGTCTGTTTGAAAACTCATATTTACAACAGTACATGCCCCCAAAATGTATAAACTTAGCTCCAACTCGTTTAGCAACAAGGGTCATACCAGACATTAATGAAATACAGGATTATAAAGACATAAAACAGGTACATTCAATGAGAATAAAATCAACACAATTCTTTTTAGAGAGGTTTTATCAGCCCAGGCTCTTATGATGAAGTGTTTTTCAAGCCTTGGATCCCAGTCAGGAACATCAAAATCATCTGTTGCCAACATATGATGGACATAATGACATAACCACCCGTACAATCTAATGCAATCCAACACAATAGCCATGCAGTAAATACTTTGTGAAAGTTATAATGTTCAGTTTTAGTTGAGCATGTCAGAGAGCTGTTGACCCTATGTTTCTTTTTTGAGGCCATATCTTTGTTGTGTTTTTTGGATTACATTATAGAAGGTATGCATTGACGTCACTTGTGTTTACAACATCAACCCCATCACCAACACTGAGTGGCAAAACAAACACCCTAACGCTTCTATAAATGGAGTGAGAGCTGCTGTACTTTAAGAACAACAAATGGGCATCTTGAAAAAATAAAGACCTTTGAAATTTGCGTTGATCCATATGATTTACTTTACAGTCAGTGGTCTGCGAACTTTGAAATGTGGCCCAAATAAGAGTTTTGTGATGCACAGTAGGTCTATATGTAGCTTGACACCAGGGAAGTAACATTACAGTGAACAAAGCCAGAAGGCACATGGAAGCCTGGTCCTGTTTTTAAGTTGAAATCACAAGGACTCAAAATTATATTGTGATTATCTGTGGACAGGCTTGTAAAGATATTTCAATTTCATAACATGTTTCATTCAAGAAATCATATGCTTGGTCAGTTATTGTTACACAGACCCGTTAGTATTGCTTAATATTGCTTCTCTAGCCTTTGGCAATCATTATGCCTGAATTTGACTAAACCTGTATGTGAACATCGACTTTTAACCGTTTTATCAGTGTTCCGCATCTTTCCATTTGAATTGATGGCAGATGTTGAGCCTGTTTGGCAATCGTGCATACATCGAAATCATGCGCATACATACAGTATAAGGTATTCATAATATTCCACCTTCACCTTCTCATTGATTCACATGAATGCAAAAAAACACAGACAAGATTCGGATGAAACTCAGCTAACCTACGCTTCATAGGCAAATTAATGAAGTGTGAGGCTTGTGAAATATGTGGATGAGGCGTGTCATTTTGATATTTGGAAAGAGAAAGTCTGCAAAGATCACATGTGTGGAGCCCGTGAAATCTGTGGTGACGGTGATTCTGAAAAAAGAAATGGAGAGGAGAGGAAAATGAATGAGCCTACAGGAGAAGTTACCTGCAGCAAGCGTATGATACAAAAACAAGTTCTGGCTGCACTTGGTTCCACATTTACACATTTCCTTCCCATGATGTCTTCCCTTCAGTGAGCCCCCTAGTGATGGAATTTGTGACATGCAATAACTTAGCCCACCAATTCATCAGCAAGCTAAGGAACAAAGGGTGAAACTGAACCACCCTGACAACCATGTTTGGCCTTCATTTTGAGCAAATAACGTGGGTGGCATGTGATCTAAAACGTAAGAGGTTACACATTAAGACACCACCAATGCAGTATATCATAATGGTAATGGCAGCAGAAATTTCACAAGCTTTAACTTTACAGTTTAACTCTGGCTTACATTTGTAGTTGTTTGTTTCTTGCCACAGCGCACCTTCAGTCGAGACCATTGATTTGACGGGCAGTCAGAAGCAAACATGTTATGTGGAATCAAATCTGAACAAACTCCTTTGTGCTCCTTCAAGTCCCTTTCATCCCTTGAGGGAGCTGGGTGTTGATTTTGATTACATGATTTTTACGGCCTGGATTACTATGTTTTAAATGTTGTGATATTTTTTTGCTAGCATGCAGACAACCTCTTCCCCCGATCACACTACATGAAAGGGAAATGACAGAATAATAATCAATCATCAGTTACATCCACGCTGCTGATGCTGTTATGTCTATTCCAGTTTAGGGGAACTCCCATCTGGTGTTTCATCTATTTATGGTTTGACATCCTATTTTCTTCATAGGATCAAACACCTACATCATCAATATAATACCAGCCTCCTCTGATCACAATGGATATAATTCTATTATAATGCCATTGCACCCCGACTGAAGAAGAAAAAAAACAGCTCTGTTGCCGCTAATTACTGTATGGAACAATGCAATATTTCAACCAGCTGCCTTTTTGAATCAAAGTTAATTACTGACAGAGAATGGAGGAGAGAAGGACAGAGCAGCTGTCACCATGACAGCAAAGATGTTTGCTCTTAAACAAACACATATATTTATTATTTTAGCTGTTAAAGAGAAACGAGTGACTTTCTTAAAGGGTATATTCAACAAGCCCTCTTTACTTGTGAGTTCTTATCTTTTCAACACAGGATATCTCATTAGGAATTAAATGGACAACACACAAAAAAAATATACAGGTGCTTGACTCAGACTACAAGAGTGATGTTTACAGTGATGTTTAGAGTGTGTTTACTTATTGAGCTATATTATATTGTCAGATTAGTATGGCTTTGAAATATCAAAGTGATGTTTGGCTCTGGAAAACTGGCTGAAATCAAAACAAGCTTATTGCCACATACAATCGTAGACAGCACAACATAGTGACATCAAATCTCTGCATTTAACCCATCCTTAGCATTAAGAGGACTAAAGAGAATTAACCTAACATACATGTGAAGTAGCACATTGATAGTGAATAGAAGTTCTACCAGTACTGCATCAATCAATTTGGCCTTGAAGAGAGAGTATCTGGTTGGACATAGTTCACATGACAAGAAGGAATCCTTCCAATTTAAATGGACTGGTCAAATTCCTGTTACTGCCCAATACCGTGTTTTGCTGAATATTGATGAAAATTATTCTTTATTCAATACATATTTTTGATCATTCAAATTTTTATGTTAGCACACAGCCCTCCCTAGTTTTTTATTATTAAAGCTACAATAAGCAATGTTTTTTGTACCTGTTATAAAACAGGATTTCTTTTTATGAAAAACATTTCAACATTATTTAAATCAATGAATGTGAAAGCTTTGTGGGGTTCCCTCACGTTCACCTGATTGTGTGCCAATGAAGGCTCTTGGTAATGTTGGAGAACAGGCTTATTCAATCTTTTCCACTGTCAGCATTATTATGTGCCCATACTCATACTGCTCTCATTGGACCCTGTTTGTAGATGGCTTATGATTCATCTGGTAAGTGGACCTTGGCATGATGTTGCTAACTGTCTTTTTTCTCTTCCCTCTCTGCTGTGTCACCATTGCTGGAGATTATATGAATTCATCTGCTGAGGACAGCCTGGTGTGCCTGGCTTGTGTCTTATATCTGTCATGTTGGTTTATCCACTTGTCCTATGCTCACTTTTGACCTGCTGGGACCTATACAGCCTCTCCTGTTCTGTTGGCTCATCCTCAGAGAGTCTCCCCTCCTATCCATCATTGCTTTTTAAATAAATATTTTACTCATTAAAAACCACTTGTATGTTTTCTCAATTTAAACATTGGTAAATGTAACATAGATTGTTAAATGATGGATAACCACAATATATGGGATTCAATAATTGTCATTCTCATCTGTAGAACACCATATGGTTCTTCGTAGAACCATCAGAGGACAAGAGGGTTATGGGTGAAACCCTTCTAAAAAGGCTATTATTTGAGCCCCCTGGGTGGGTTCTAGATGAAACCCTTGGAGTATAAAAGGGTTCTCGGTAGAACCCCCTGGGTGGGTTCCTGTTAGCACCCTTAGAAGGTGGAAAGGTTCTGGATATAAGCCCCAGAGAGGGTTCTGGGTGGAACCATTACACCACAGAACCTCTCATAGGGGGTTCTGGGTGGAACCTTTCACGATGGTTCTATGTATAACCCTTTATGTTGGGTTCAAGGTAGAACCTTTATAAAAGGTTCCTCTAATTAGCACCTTTATTTGTAAGTATACTATACCTAATGGATTATACCACTAAAAGGAGAATGGATGAAATAAGCCCTGATAGACAGTGTTACCATACTTGCCAGCAGCATGTGTGTGTAACATGTATTTATTTGTAGTATTTGCATGACTAAAAATTCAAAAGCACATTCATAAACATACATGCTCAAGCTAAATATATGCTAAATTACATGATAATCTTTCAATCTACAAATCAATGCAGCTGTAGAGCCGAATTTTAAGTTCGATTGGTAGACCAGTTGAACTATAAATTGTCAAAAGAAAAGATGAGATTGCAGTCCTGATTACATGTCTACTGCGCTGTTTTTAAAACAAAGACAGGAAGGGCATTCCATAGAAAAGAACAAAATGGTACACTCTGTCAAGATCAACATCATCGCTGATAATGACCACAGACCTCTCACTTGGGAAATGGAGAGGGCATACAGACATATATGGTAGGAACTAATAAATTCATGTAGGTATAAAGGCACCAATCCAGACTTTTCTTCTAAATAAATAAAACTATTCTTTATATATTTTATTTGGCTAGTGGTTCTTTAATTCTAAAAATGTAAATGTCACCAATTCTGTATGTCACAAGGTCTATATATAGACATACAGTGCGAGAGATGCAATGATTTTTGCCTTCCACTGTATACAACTTTCACTTCTGACACACACAAGATTTAGTGACCTTTCCTGCCTTAAAACAGGGTAGAGACAGAGACCATCAACTGAAGAGGCCGAGTAGCATGAGTTAATTTGCAAGAGAGTAATAACATCAGAAAAACATTGTTAGAAATGAATGTATTCAATAATTAATCACATAAAGCTCTCTCATGTAATTCACACATTTATGGACAGAATCATGTTAATAAAACAAAACAATACAAAACAGGTATATGTTATCATAGGACACTGGTGCTGAAACGCTTGAACATTGGTGAAATGCAATTACGTCAGTGGTATCAAAAATGAGAACAACAATAATGATAATGATAATACTGATAATACAGTATGGTTCAAAGGAGTGAATGAATGCGTTCTAGGAGAATGTATGCTTAAGTGTATGGTGGATAGTTCTTCCAAGCAGCTGCCTTTCACAAGAGGTATACAAGTTATTTATACTGCATTTACTGTCTTAAGAGGCTGATTTTGTGACATGATGCCTATTGTCCCATCCTTATGATGCATCAGTCTATGTATTGAGGTGGTTGAATAGACGGCTATAACACAATTCAGGCAGCGTGGGTGATCTCTGTTCATGGGCCTGTAGTATATGTTTGAGGGGTGTTTTTTTTGTGTGTGTGTATCAGTTTTAGTGTGTTGGTATTCTTTATGTTTTCTTCTCGTATAATGAGTTTGTCCGCCGGCAGAAGCAGATTGTGTTGAAGAAGCGGCAGTGGCATGAGGCACATGGGTCACAGCAGCCAGACTGGGGCAAGCAGCTTTGCGTAAGCTGAGAGCAGTTGGGGTCCACAGGTTTGGGTGCCACTTTGGAAGGAGGGCGAAGGTCACTCGGAGGAGCAGGGACCTCTTTGGGCTTCTGGAAAAACGGAGAGAACAAAAAGAGGGAGACAGGGACGGTTAATGTGGGAAGTCAAGTATTATAGTAACATTGCCTCACCTTCTTCCTTTGATATCTAAAAAGTGTTGGTTTTGTTTATTAAAAGCTGCAAACTAACCTTTCGGAATCGTTCAAAACATTTGTTTCTATTCATTCTCAATTGAGATAATACTAGCTAAAGTGCAGTGTATAGAAATCACAAAAGCAAAAGCAGAAATGCTTCTTGCTAATTAGAAATGTCTATGCAAAATGTGACTGGAATATAAACCGCACACATCTTACCGGCACATGAATCCTTTGTCGTTCATACTGTCCTCTCCTTGCAAACAGCGTTCTCTGCCTGCCTTGGTTCAAAGACCCTGTTGAAACAACATCAGGACCATTTGTTCAGGGAATAACACTGCAGAACACCTCTGCCAGAGATTGCTTTGTGTCCAAAAATCACCATTAGTCCCAGTTAGTGTAATGTATTACCATTAGATTCACATAGCTAAGTATCAGTTTTTTTGAAAAAAAAAAAAAAACCCCAAACAAAACAAAAACAAACGGAAATCTCTGGAAAAACCGAGAGGTTTGTTTAACAACACAAAGAGTCAACTAACTCCAATATAAAATAATATAATGTAACAACAATTATTACGTGTAAGCAACATTTTAATGTTGTAGCTGGTCGAGATGGAGCAAACTGTTTGGTAGTTTATTCAGTAGTAATGCATCATACTTTATAAAAGGTATCATATTATTTTGTTTGTAAAATCTTAAAGGCCCTGCATGCCCATAGTCCTTGTTGCCTTATTAGCGCTGTGCTTGATTGACATCTCCCTCACCCTTCTGTTGATTTTGTTGTACATTTGGGGGGCTGGGCAACTTACCCAGTTATCATTCTGAATGCATATACTTTGGTGAAATTGCATAATTCCCAACATAGCTCCACCCAACTTACACCTAAGGTCCAATCAGCCAGAGCGCATGAAAACACTCTGTGTGCGTGAGCAGAGCCTATAATGTGCAGTAACCATAGCTGCCAAGTAAATGTAGTGGAGTAAAAAGTACAATCTTTCTCTCTGAAAAGTAGTGGTAGAAGTATAAAGTAGCATCAAATGGAAATACTCTGGTTAAGTACAAGTACCCAGAAATTATACTTAAGTACGGTAGTTGAGTAAATGTACTTAATTACACCATTGCTTCAATGTCATGGTGATATGTGAGAGACAGACACACATTATTAGTCTCTATAGCATCATCATAATATACTGTAAATACCTCCTAATCAATAGAAAACATAGCGTGTTATGTCAAGATCATAATATAATTTTCAGTAATCAAAAGACAACAAAACAAGCAATCATTTCAATGTAGGCCTCCCCAGCTTTCTGTCACTTCCATCTCTGTCCACCAGAGGTTCTCCATGAAATCCTCCAAGGAGCCTAGTGTCTAATTCCTGCTACTACTCACCAGCAGCATCTTATCTGTACAAGTCTCTATGTACATATATAGGCTACCGTACCGTATATATAATTGTATAGTAAACAGTACTTTTGGCATGCAATGCATATTAATTGGTCAAATGATAATGTGTCTTTTCCTGAAACTCAAATCTCGAATAATCATCATCTTTACACCAAAACTGATGTTTGTCACATAAGATGTAAACAATCTTTGCAAGTTCAAAAGACTGGAATGCTCTTTCCCTTTGTAATTGTAGGCATATCTGAAAACAACAACCTAAGCCCCTGGCCCCATATTTGACATTTCACTGAAAAATTAATGAATGCACTAGATACTAACTACCGAGCAAACTGAAATTTACGCCTGCACTATCATTTTATCACTGAAATAAATCACTATCTCAGAGGCAGCTGCTGTAACAACCTATAGAACTCCTTTTGAAGAGGCGTACTGAGACTGAGGAGATAATGAATGTGCCCATAGGGCCATAGGGCCAATTCTAGAAAGGTAACAGGAGGTGCCTGGAGGCCTCGCCACCTCTTGTCTGGCTTCACAATCAAATCCTACTTTATTGCATAGTCACATTCATGTTTGATGGATAAATACCAGTAAAATGGTTTGACCACCATAATAAGACATTAAAACCAGATTTGTTCAGCTAGCAGGAAAGGTTGGATTTAAGTAGTATTATAAAGCAGTTTTGCTCAAAAGAAAAAAGAAAGTGTGTCCTCATGTTGATATATGCAGCGTCACGCTATGTGATGCCAGCTGAACTGTGCTATGTGGAACAGAGGGACTTCCATAACCAGATCATGTTGTGCCAATTGAATATGTAGCTGCCTAATATTTTTTTTAAAGTTTCCCTTTAAATCCTTTAAACTGAAAATTATTGGAGCTGCTTTAATTACTCTAACTGTAATCCTAGAAGCGCATAACTCCACATCTAAAGAACAGAAAGAGTTATAACTTAGAAATACCCAGGTCATAACCCTGGATATGCATAAAACTGTCTTACTAAAAAGTTACATCACTACAAAAAACCTATATATTACAAACACTTTAAAACTTGACAGTAAGGTATACATCAGAGAGTGGGACCCCATACTACAGCCCAAGTATTCCAGTCATGCCTCTGTGGCTTTCTATCCAAACTCACTGTGTGTGTCATATGTAGGCTATCATCTTACAACTCTTTGTATAGAGGAGTTGAAGTATGCAGCTTTGAAGTATGTGGAAGTGTAGAATATGTATATAGGGTAGTGGCCTAAACACTTATTGCTTATTGAGTGTGTAGAATAATGTATCCAATGCCACTTTGTATAGGGGTGTGGGCATCCGTGACAGCCACTTTTTTCCCTATGGAAGCTCTAATTGAAGAATTATGAATTAGAGAATTAAGAAGAATTAGATTTGCAACAGATCACCTTACAGTTGGCAAGGTGCCACTTTGGGCAAACACATACAGTATGTTATGCTACTACCTCATATAGGCATTTTATGTAGGCAACTACAGAGGTATTTACATGGTATATTTCATAGTAAAGTGTCATGCTACTATAGGATACACATGCACATATATACACAAACAAAACATAGACTGCACAGGGTGACAAGTCAATATTATCTCATCACATTGTGCCAAATCACACATTGTCTCAAATAGCTAATTTCTTTTCAGTCTCATATAACTGTCTATCCTAAAAGTGAGCCTAACAACTGCTTTGCAACCCCCCCCCCCCCCCCCCCCAAGTCCAAACCCCAGGATACAGGGACTTATATTCACATTATGTACAGGATCTCAATTCAACTTCAATTCTGTCGACGGAATACATTTGACAGTGTCCTAAATTTCACATTCAGACTGAAACCCATCCGTTTTTAATTTGCACTCCCATGTCGCGATAAAATTACTTGGCACAAATAACCTACAGCACAGTAGCATCACATAAACAACAGGTTGATAGTAGCAGTTGCTATTGTTAGTATTCAGAATAGCCATTTGCCTGGTCACAATTCAAAATAACGTATTAAATGTATGTTACAACCTTATTTGGGCACATTAAAGTTCATAGTTATATCGTATCATGTTGTGCAGCGCTTTAATTCCTATTATCTATTTCTATATTGTCCCATTTTATATCACTTTAATGATTTGATGTAAACTGTAATTGTCTAACTCTATGACTTTCTAAATCTATTACTACTCCATTATAAGTTCATACTGATGTTTTATTTTATTCTTAAACCTCCTACCGTTATTACATTTTAGTGTTTAGTTTTCATTATTGATTGTAAAAATGTTTGCTTGTATTATTATGTTATTGGACAAAAACAACAGTGGCAGTGATTAATGAACTCCACAGACTGTGGAAACGGCCTGCCCTTTAAAAACAACGACCTGTGCACTCACCTGTACTCTGAGGGTCTTGGGTCCTGCTGCGCGACAAATTGCTGGGGGCGACTGGAGGATCGTTGCTGCGGAAGAGTCCGGCACTAACAAAGGCCAAATGCAGCACGCACAACCACAAGACCGCCAGCTTCATCCTGGCTGTGACCGGCTGCCCCTCTCCCGATGCCACCATGGAGTCCAAAAGGGGTTGAACTGCGTGTCGCGTAGCCAGCTGTAGCCCTTGAACGCAACTTAATATTTTGACGTCCTGTTCTTTGTCTCTGCCTCTCCCCCCTCTCCCATTTAAACTTCTTTGAGAGGCAGGCTTCCACGTGCACGGTACACGCCCCTCTTTATCTTCACGCCTATCAGCAGTATAAACAACAGTGACCGTCGAGATTTCCCACTTGACACTGACAGATGACATTTTTTATTTTATTTTCATCATTTTGTTTCATTTCGTCCTTTTACCAGGAAAACGTGATAGTGAGCTTATTAAAATGTGAGAGTATCATTCAAATTTCACAACTTTATCCCAGGTTTCAGTAATGTCACCATACATGATGAAATGTGTTTATACTTTTAAAAGCTGTCCCTGTGAGAATAGCTTGAATATTACCGAAAAGAATATATTTTCTGTAGACTTTCTCGTGTCTCTAATCTTTAGACCTGGTCTGGACTTTGTTATATAGTAACACTGTCGTATCAGATTTTTCTAATTGTATTCAGGTTGCCCTGCTGCCTTTGTTCTGCATTGTTCCCTGAGCGCTTGGGTAAAGTACAAGAGATCTCTCTTAATAATAATAATAATAATAATAATAATGATAACAACAACAACAACAACAACAATAATAATAATAATAATTATTATTATACTATAAATAATATTCACTTTCCTTTCTATGCTGATAAAGCAAATCAGATTTCAAAGGCATGGCTTTAATTTAAGCTTTAAGCTTACAATGAACCCTTATGTAACTGTGATTGATGGTGGTAGGGATTCTTCAGGCCTTTCTCACTTACTTCCGGTGTTCCCTTTGATGATACAAAGAGGAAGTGAGCCAGTTGTAACTGGCCACCCAGGGCCAAAAGAAACTACTAGTTGATTAATAAATTATACAAAAATGTATTTTTTTATTGTATACTTTAGAATGTGACATTACGAGTAAGGGCTGCTTACTCAAAACATATTACAGACTGATTAGGAACATATGACAGATGGTGTGTTAGACCCATATGGATACATTTTCCGAGACTACATTGGTAGGAACTGCACTGTGACATCCCAAATCTGAATTTGAGACATTATTTCCATAATGTTTTTTACTACCACACAGTCTATGACTTGTAAAGCAGTGCTTTGTTGCAGCATATCTGTTGTCACCTTGACAACTTCAGGAAACCAGCCATTTCATTTTTTTTCTAAATGAAAAAAATCTCTCAAGCAGACAGGTAATACAATACATTTTCACACTGAATACTAACCTTGTCTTACAAAAGTCATTTTTTACAAAAAGTGATTTATTATTGATGGCTTTATTCACTTTAGCTGTGCCAATATCCAATGCCTGTGAGCCAGAATGTACAATACAGGCGCTGTGGTACTTGGTTACAAGTTAAAAACTGAAAAAGGTCATGCAACAGACTTGCTCCGTGCGGGTTATGGCCTAAAAGTAATAAAGTATTTAAATGTGTGTTCAATTTTATAGGTCGGGAAGTAATCAAATGTGGTGTGTTCTGCCACCTACAGTTTGGATGGTTCCTTGGTCATCTGAACGCATGCTTCGATGGAAGGGACACAACTCTGAAGAAATCTGACTCTTTGTATGAAGGAGTTAAGTTGGTCAATGCCACAAATTTACTTAAATTTGATTGCTGACTTAAAAATAGTACAGAATCAAAATATTTCTTCATCATTTTACGTTTGATAACTTCTTGTGTTTTCAAATGTTTCGAAATCGAAATCCTCAAAATCCTTTGTGATTATTTCCGGATTTACGTGAAGATATTTGAGATTTTCAGTGTGGTCTCAGACTTTTGGACCCCACTGTATGTACAGTATATACCCCACAGCTATGTAGTGGTGTAGTGGTAGTGGGGGGTTAATGTAATTACATATATATTTATTGCAACCCTAACCTACACAAAAAACTCTGCAAATATTTATCACATTTTGTGTCATGTTTTAAGGTTAATAACACTTTATGGTAAATAACCAGAAATTGTTACTTCTTTCATAGAAAAAAAAAATTCAAATTCTCACTTCTGTGTACGAATTAGTAAAAATGTAAGATTTTAAGTGAAGAGACGGTAAAAACTTTTTGATAGCTTACCGATGCGGCGGCCTACAGGTATGCAAGATGGCCAGCACACCACTGCTTACACCTGTGCTTTTCCTACTGTCAAAATGTCAAAAATGTCTGTAACACTAATACGGCTGGCAACATGCAGCATAATTCTTCTCAATTTACAGAGCAACTTTTTGTACTAATGTTGTACTGGGTGTTGCGGCTTCCTACCACAATCAATGTTAAGTTCATTGGCCACTCTAAATGAATGTGAGCGTGAGTGAGAGAGTCTCAGACATGTCAGGGTGTACCCCGCCACTCGCTTAACGTCAGCTGGGATCGGCTCCTGTCCCTTGTGACTCCCCAAAGGATAGTATAGTAGTATGTGTATGTGGATTGACACTGTTGTTACACAGAGTGCTGTTCATGTAATTTTTTTGTTGTGGAGTACAGTAAGTAGATGATGGAGGAGTGTCCATCTCACAGTCAAGGCAGTTATAGAAGATGATCGATTTTACGTTCCATCCCAGTGCATGATGTGTGTGTGGCTCTCAAGGATGTACCCTGTAATATTAGAATAGGTACCCAGAAGTTCAAAATACCTATAGCATAAGTTCTCTTTGAATACATCTGTTTAAAATGCCAGATTGTCATTCAGTTGGTCATACTGTACCCCATAATAATACAATAGGTACCTGTTAGTTAAAAAATACCTACGGTGTAAATTCTTCTATATGTTCCCAAATTGTTACCCTCTTATTCCCTAACTTCACATCTTCCCTTCTGCCTACATGTATGTATTGGTATGAGCTCTACTGGTACACTGTGAGTACATATAATTACACTGTAATTTGGGGAGAATTATGCTGTTCATTGCGGGTTGTATTATACAGTGTAAAAGGCCAACAACGAACATGCTGCAAAGAGATTTCAATCCAACTCTACTGCAATGAGTCATGCCTCATTTATTTTTGTGCTTAGGACAGATGACTACTTAACCCTTTTCACACTGCTCTCTAGGCATTGGCATGCATCCATTCCCTTTTTAATCATGCTAGCTACATGATTCTGTGGATGGCAACGTCGGTCTGTCCACTTTGGTCCTGACTGCAATATCAGGTGGATTGCCATGAAATGTTGTACAGACATTTATGGTCGCCAGAGGATGAATCCTACCACCGTTGGTGATCCCCTGACTTCATGTCTCGTGTCATCACTCGGTAGACATTTGTTTGGATTGAAACATCTAAACAACTGTTAGATAAATTTGCCATGAAATTTGGTACAGGCATTCATGTTCCCCTCAAGATGAATTGTAATCACTTTGGTGATGCTCTGCCATTTCATCTATCACCATCATCAGGTCAAAATTTAAATTTGTCAAATACTTTGGATTATGACAAACTACCTGCAAAACTATTGTAATTCCCATAAGCCTCAGCTATACTTTGTGTTTAGTGCTATTTAGCATGCTAAGAACGTAGTGCGTTTCCAGTTTTTATGCTAAGCTAAGCTATCCAGACAGACATGAGAGTGGTATTGATTTTCTCATCCAACTCTCGGCAAGAAAAGTGTATTTCCTAAAAAGTTGAACTATTCCTTTAATGTTATATCCTATGTTTTAGGATGTAATAATATGGCCTGGCCTGAACAACACTGCAACACTGGCTGTAGTAATGACCTTGTAGCCAAGACTTGGTTCACCAAGTTCTTTCTTGTTGCTGGTGTATTTTCACTTTGACTTTTTCTGGCGGAAGACAGACCGAGAATTATTTACTGCCCCAATGTTACTGCAGATCAATAAATTCCCACGTATATGATGGCTCTTGCAAATTACAACATTCCTTCATCATCCTCACCGATGACCTGTATCTGATAGCAACATATGCCATCAATCTACTGGAAAGGTAACAAACATTCAGCTTTATTAGTTTGTTCCACCACCTGGCCTTATCTAATCCTTGCTTTTTACTGCATGAGTCACATGTGCATACATTTGGACATGTTTGAGGAACTCTTTATTGTTGTTTGCAAATAAAAAACAAAGGAACTTTAATCCCCTCAGGGAAACTGAGTAAAACCAGTTAGCAGATCAGTATTTGGGGTTATAGACCCTGTGTGCTTCTGTTGCATTACTCAATGTATTCATCGTGGCTCAAAGGAACACACTGAAGAAAAACAAAGATAAAGAAACACAAGAACATAGCTGTTTTAATTTGTGCAATAAAACACAAATAATCAAAAAGAAGCAGTTAAACAACTGAAATAAAAACAAAACAAAGGCAGCAAAAGCACAGAATAAAAGGAGTTTTTAAGAAAATGCTATCCTAAAATAATGTGCTTAAGAGCTAACTTGATACCCTCTGACAGGTTGTTCCAGAGTCAAGGGGCCTTGACTGCATAGCACTCCCAAATGGAGGATAAAATTACTAATAGACCCACCAGAGGACCTCAGGCTGCACTCAGGCTTGTATGGAGTTATCAAGTCAAAATATAGTCAGGAGCCAGTCCCATACATGCCCTTTCATCAAAGGTGATCATTCAAATCTTAAAACCTACTCTAAAACGCACAGGAAACCAGTGTAGAGATGGTCAAATTTGGGTTATAAGCAGTCTTCTTTTGGATCTTGTGAGTAGTCTTGCTGCTGCATTTTGAACCAGCTGAAGTTTGGATAGGTTGTACTGACTCAGACAGGAATATAGAGAGTTACAGTAATCTAATCGGGATGTAATAAAAGCATGGATTACAGTGTCCAAGTGCTTTGCAGATAAGAAAGATTGAATTTTAAATTATTAATTATGTAGGAAGCAGGATTGGACCACTGGGTTCACTTGGCGATCTAAGTGTGAAGAAATGTCTGATCCTATGACAATAACTTCTGATTTATTGGCATTTAACTGAAGGAAGTTTTGACCTGTATTTTGCTTGGTTCCATGATATTGTTGAAATCGATAGAGAAGTAGATCTGAGAATCATTTTGCATAAAAATGGAAACTGATACGATGCTTTTCAAGTCCACGTATTTGACATAAAGGTAACATTTAGATGGAGAATAGTGAAGGGCAGAGGATGGATTCCTGCAGTTCTCCATGTGTGAAAAGGTTTTACTGTTCCCTGAAGTCACACACATTTTTACACAGTCAAACGTAAAAGGCTTCTCTCTAAGAGAAACAACCAGCGGGGAAGATAATTCTGCATAGCCCAACCAATTCTGATACTAAATTTAACTGACAAGGGTGATTTTGGTAACAATGACATTCCACAGTATCTCAATGATATATTGCATATAATGATGATAAACCTCTCTAATCCTCTCCTCCTACTGACAAGATATGACTTTAGAAGAATTGTGCATCAGGTGAGTAATTGCAAGGGTGAATAACAACCATCTGGTCACCACATGGTACAATATTTCACAGAGCTCAACATTACTGAGGACACAAAACTTCTTCAGGGAACCTCACATCTTACAGAAAATATTCTCCACATCGACTGAGAGCTGATCAATTCTGACTGGAGGTACAGTGCATCCGGAAAGTATTCACGGCGCTTCACTTTTTCCACATTTTGTTATGTTACACCCTTATTCCAAAATGGATTAAATTAATTTTTTTCCTCAAAATTCTACACACAACACCCCATAATGACAATGTGAAAAAAGTAAGCAAATTTATTAAAAATAAAAAACTAAGAAATCACATGTACATAAGTATTCACAGCCTTTGCCATGAAGCTCAAAATTGAGCTCAGGTGCATCCTGTTTCCACTGATCATCCTTGAGATGTTTCTGCAGCTTAATTGGAGTCCACCTGTGGTAAATTCAGTTGATTGGACATGATTTGGAAAGGCACACACCTGTCTATATAAGGTCCCACAGTTGACAGTGCATGTCAGAGCACAAACCAAGCATGAAGTCAAAGGAATTGTCTGTAGACCTCCGAGACAGGATTGTCTCGAGGCACAAATCTGGGGAAGGTTACAGAAAAATTTCTGCTGCTTTGAAGGTCCCAATGAGCACAGTGGCCTCCATCATCCGTAAGTGGAAGAAGTTCGGAACCACCAGGACTCTTCCTAGAGCTGGCCGGCCATCTAAACTGAGTAATCGGGGGAGAAGGGCCTTAGTCAGGGAGGTGACCAAGAACCCGATGGTCACTCTGTCAGAGCTCCAGAGTTCCTCTGTGGAGAGAGGAGAACCTTCCAGAAGGACAACCATCTCTGCAGCAATCCACCAATCAGGCCTGTATGGTAGAGTGGCCAGACGGAAGCCACTCCTTAGTAAAAGGCACATAGCAGCCCGCCTGGAGTTTGCCAAAAGGCACCTGAAGGACTCTCAGACCATGAGAAACAAAATTCTCTGGTCTGATGAGACAAAGATTGAACTCTTTGGTGTGAATGCCAGGCGTCACGTTTGGAGGAAACCAGGCACCGCTCATCACCAGGCCAATACCATCCCTACAGTGAAGCATGGTGGTGGCAGCATCATGCTGTGGGGATGTTTTTCAGCGGCAGGAACTGGGAGACTAGTCAGGATAGAGGGAAAGATGAATGCAGCAAAGTACAGAGACATCCTGGATGAAAACCTGCTCCAGAGCGCTCTTGACCTCAGACTGGGGCGACGGTTTATCTTTCAGCAGGACAACGACCCTAAGCACACAGCCAAGATATCAAAGGAGTGGCTTCAGGACAACTCTGTGAATGTCCTTGAGTGGCCCAGCCAGAGCCCAGACTTGAATCCGATTGAACATCTCTGGAGAGATCTGAAAATGGCTGTGCACCGACGCTTCCCATCCAACCTGATGGAGCTTGAGAGGTGCTGCAAAGAGGAATGGGTGAAACTGCCCAAAGATAGGTGTGCCAAGCTTGTGGCATCATATTCAAAAAGACTTGAGGCTGTAATTGCTGCCAAAGGTGCATCAACAAAGTATTGAGCAAAGGCTGTGAATACTTATGTACATGTGATTTCTCAGGTTTTTTATTTTTAATAAATTTGCAAAAATCTCAAATAAACTTTTTTCACGTTGTCATTATGGGGTGTTGTGTGTAGAATTTTGAGGAAAAAAATGAATTTAATCCATTTTGGTATAAGGCTGCAACATAACAAAATGTGGAAAAAGTGAAGCGCTGTGAATACTTTCCGGATGCACTGTAGATCACCCGTCCTTGGTTGGCTTTCTGTGTGAGTCTTCAGGACATCAGCACTGGAGCCCTGGTCAGAACTGTTACCTGTTGACAATCAGACATCCTGCTTGACCTTACACACACATCCTCCTACTGACACATGATACAGGCACAGGTTTAGCCAGTACACATTCACCACATTCATTCATATTCATTGGCTAACATAAGCATCTCATAAACATGTTAAAGTAATCCTCCCAACTCTTCAAGTCTAAAATTACAAAGTGTTTCATATCCCAGCACAACGAGACTGTAAAGGCAGACTAGTGAGTAGAAAAGTTTCCCTGATCGGCATGAAGATGTTTAATGTCCCCAACAACCTCTGTAGTCTCATTTAGCCACTTGTTAGCAACTTCCTTTTTTAAGACACGTAAAACCTTCAAAATTCATGGGTGAGGTATTTACTGATGTATATTATGTCGTAGAACAATCTCTCAAGCTTGTGTTGACCACAGACCTCATAATAGGCATCTAACCAAAAACCCATTCACAAAACCCATTGACTTCGAGATGAGGGAACCGGAAGTGTAAAAAAATGAATTTCCGAGTTTTAGGACTCATTCCTGCAGCACTTTATTCAAAGTGCTTTACATAAAGCATAAAAAAAATATAAACATACAAAACAAATAAAACAGAAAATAAGACAATTTATAAGAGAAATAATAAATGAGAACAGTAGAAAAACAGTATACTTAAAAGATTTAGGAAGTGCAAAAGCATAAAAATGTAACATCTTTAAATGAACACATGGTAGGTGAAGACCTCAATTATTCTGGAAGTTTATTCCAGATCTGCCTAGAAACTGAAAGCTCCTTGTGCATGTTTGGTTCTGACTCTGGGGACAGTGACCAAACCTGCCCTAGATGATATAAGCGCACTGGGTGGCTCACAACAGAGCAACATATTTATGTGTTTTGGCCCCAAACCATTCAGTGCTTTGTCAGTCAATAATAGTATTTTTAAATAAATTCTTTGATGCATAGGAAGCCAGCGCAGAGCTCTGAGAACTTGGGTTAACCTTATTCAATTGGGAAAAAATCTGTAACATGCAATCATTAATTGGTTTAATGCACTACAATGCATTGGTCCATAATCATCTGGACAGACAAGATAGAGACTTAACCATTCTCTGCATTTAAATAGATGTCGTTCAAGACCTTCATGAGAGCAGTCTCAGTGCTGTGGTATGGCTGAAGAACATCAAAACAATTGTTTAGTGCCAAGAAGGTGTTGAGCTGATGAAAACCAGCTTTTTAAATTAAATGGAAGGTTTCATATGGGCATAAAGTACTGCATTATTGAGTTGTTTAACTTGTCTTTGGCTTTATCACTGCTGTTTTCAGTGTTTTGGGGAAATAACCTGAGAGAAGAGAGGTATTGACTATTGCCAGGAGGTCTGATGCCATGCATTTAAAACATTCTTTAGAAAGCTTGTGGGAAGAATATCAAGGCAGCAGGAGAAATAACTCACAATCTCCTCCAGGGCGTTATGTGATGGGATACAATTGTGTCATGCAGATTGAATTGGTTTTAAGAGGATGGCACAGACCCCTTACCTGATATAGAGGCACTGACAGCTTGTCTGATTTTCTGAATTTTCTCTGTTAAGGAGGCAAAGTTGTTGCATGATTGGGTAGATAGGAGCCTGTCAACAGCTGCAAATAGCTGCATGTGTATTATTGCTTTTTTTGATGATATCAGAGATATGTGTCTCTTAGTCATAAATGCAAGACTCTCGCCGACTGCGTTCCACTTTTCAACACTCTTTTTTCACCAGGGTGGCATTTCTCCATGGTGCTGCGACAGTGCGTATTTTCACCGTGTGAGTCTGTGTGTGGTGTTTAAATGTCTGTGGACAGATTTTGTCAACGTAATAGAGTCACAATCATGCAAGATGCAGTCACGAAACTTTACAGGTGTGTTGTTGAGATCAAAATGAAGGCAGACTTTGAAGATAGGCGTTGTCCGAGCATGGGTGCCGGAAGTAGGGGGATAGGAGGTAGGTAGGGGGCCATTAACCCCCCACTTTACGCCATTTCGCTTTAAGTTGTGGATCACTGTATCCCAGTATTAGTATGTGGGTGTATGAGTAGTGTATGAATACATGAATATTGAGTACTCATGGGTTGGAATGTCAACATGTTGACGGGTGTTGCGGCTGGTGTGATCCCATCGCAGGATGGTCTCCTTAATGTTAATATTGCTGGTTTATAAAGACTAGTGGTCAGTGGGTTTGATAGCATTCACTGTTTCGTTAAGCCATTAGCTCTGCAGACAGCTTGCTGTCTTAAAGATTTGAATTTTCATTCCATTTCTACACGACACACATGTAAAGACTTGCCTGTCGTGTCAATTGACACCGTGTATTTTTGTCTGTAACCTGTCCACAACCTCCCCTACAAATGAGCTTTCCAGTTTGACTGATGTCGCACTTGGAGAGCATGCTGCCAGCCATGACCATAAATAGATATAGACATAGATAGACACAAATACACACATAGAACAACCCTTTGTCTCTCATTGACACCTTTTGCTAGAAGTTCTCTGGCAGTAATCATTAATGGACGGACAGTAAAAACTGTCTGCAGTCATTAAGGTCACCAAGTCATTCTGCCCCAAAACTTACAGTGCTGAGCAACCGATCCTCTGTTTTTTGCACCTCTTATGTTAGACATTTTAGGTAAAGCCTTTATGCTACCTGAAACCCACTTTCAGAAAATGCAAAAAAGGGAGATTTCATGACTTGACGACCACATTGGACCAGGTCCAGATCAAAAACCACTATACTTAGACTGGTCAAATCTGGACTAGATTATCCCAGAGAAGCCGAGACTCTTTAAAACACAGGCTACATTAGATATCTTTGTATCAATATTCACACCAACCTTTTTTTGCTCACTTTCACACTACCACTCAAAAGTAGAAGAAGAAGACTTATTTGACGAATTGTGGCAGTTTGGTTTGAGAAAAACTTGGTTTCAGGTCAGGTTGGTCCTGCCTGGTACATGGCATACATTGTAAATATAATGCACGAAATCTGTATTGTGTGGATATAAAATGACAAAATGGTGCGGAGAAGTTGGAAAGGAGGAGCAGAAGAAAAAGGGGAGAGAGGAAGGAAGCAATAGCAAAAGACAAGTAAATGGGAAAAGTACATAGAACTGGGAGATAAGAATAAAAGAAATTAACCCTAACCCTAAGGAAAATGGAAGTAGAAAGGGAAAAGTAAAATGACAGATAAAGAACAACAGGGACAGGGTGGAAGCTATGCATATGACTATGAGTGACAGAAATACAGGAATAGGGAAAAGAAGAGCGAGAAAGAACCGCGGCTCTGGGTATTCACTGCCCTGTAGCAAGCTTATTCTGTATTCCTACAAGATTAATAAAGTGTATGTATTGATCATAGATAATAAGCTGTCTGTGCTGTACTAGACATTTTGTTTTTTCGCTGTTTAGGGTGTCCACAATCTCCGAACCCATTGGCTATTGTCTGACGATGATATAGCCTCTGGGGACAACGGCCCAATGTTTCACGGCCTTTTGGGGATAATGGATATCTGGACCAAGACTTTCTCTTCCATGCACCTGTCATTGTTTACAGTTCGATTATCTCAGAACCCATTGGCTATCATCTGACAATTATTTGAATGCAGACAAATAAAAAAAGATTTATAAAAAGCTAAATTGTCGTCAGACGATAACCATTAGGTTCCGAGATTGCATTTTGGCCAGTGTGGTCTGCCTCTTTTGCTCTCAACACAAACTGTTTATCTGCATGCAACCAAAGCCCACAGAAACGTGATTGGTCAATACTACTGGGACTACAAACGGAAACCAGAATGCATCCATCATCAAAACAATAAAAGACCAAAAATTTTGAGATGACATTTTTTTTTGCATCAGTGGCTTTTAATCTCTCTCACATTATTATTTTTGTTTGATATTTGTTATGACCTGGCTCAATGGCCACAACAAAAGGGAGACACACTTAACAAAGAATATTTTATTGAACCAAATTAGACCAAATTAAATAGCCAAATAAGGATTATTTAAATGTTGTTGTGTAGGGATGTCAGATAGTCAGTGTGCATGAGTGATGGATGTGTGTGTATGGGTGTTGTACGGTGCAAAACAAGGTAGAGGAATAAAGGGAGCATACTAAATAAAGGTTTCACAAATCTGAAACTGTGTCTTAAAGAGTCTCTGGCTTCTCTGGGATAATCTAGTCCAGATTTGACCAGTCTAAGTGTTTTTATGTGGGCCTGGTCCAGTGTGGTCTGAATGTGAAAAAAGTAGCGAAATCTCCCTTTTTTGCATTTTCACAAACAGAATAAAGGTTTCACAAATCTGAAACTGTGTCTTAAAAAGTCTCTGGCTCCTACAGTTATTGCTCCCTCACTCATGTTGCATTTTTAAAATATGCTGAGAGAGAGGGTTGTGTAGTTACCCATTTAAACCCAGTTAAAAAACCCACTGACCACTAGCACATCCACTGTGTAGTATTTTCGGGCTCATCCCTATGTTCCCAGGGTCCTATGTAAGCGATTGGTAAGGGCTATCTTCAGAGTTCAAATTGCGAGAACGAAGGGAGATGGATGTTTCAAATGCAATTTGAAGGGTAAAAATCTGTTCAGCCACTGTGGAGGTATCAATGTCTAAAGTCAAGATAACTGTCGTGGCCACAAATTTGAGGGCGTAGGTTTCAAGTAGTAAAACATAGGTTATAAGCTGTAGTTGGGTGATTTCAACATATTCACCCAGGGAAAAAACATTGCTGAGAGCATAAACCCCTTTGAAAGGTCTCCCTAATGTTTCGTACTAAGAGGATATTGAGCTGGGGACCATAGGACCCTGGGAGCATAAAAATGCCCCCGTATTTTCCCACTGTGTAAAAGCTGCTATCAGAGCTCAGGCTAACTCTAGCAGCTCAGTTCTGCTTTTTATTAGATCTGATTCTTATAATGTTAAAAGTGAAAACATAGTGAAAATACAAAAACGTAGGCCTATGTAAGATAAGCGGCCAAAAATAAAATGACTTTATACATTTCTCCTTATCATACTTATAGAACTAACTAGCTCTACATTGCATTCAAGAACAATGCCTTTTCTTTATTTCCATGTCTTCCACGCGGATCATCAGTTGTTGAGACTGCTGACTTTTTGCCTGGGACCTTTAACCTTTGTCCTTTAGCATGATATTTGTATAGCCATTGTTTTAATATTTTAAAAAAGTCAGCTGAAAACATTAAAAAGTCAGCTGGACTGATGGAGCTGACCTTAACAATTTTAGGCACAATTGATGATTGCCTGGTATAAATGAGAAGCCTGCTTTTGTCTAGCTCAGTCTGAAATCAAAAACCCATTGTTTCAAAAATGAATAGTGGTAATAAATCTGCCACTGTTGTCATTGTAAACTATATACCAGTATGTTCCATGCCAGAATGGAAACCTTGACAGGCATAGCAACAGCAACTAAGTTTGTGCATTTTACACCTTAATTAACACTTTTTAGGAGAGTAGATAAACGCTCTTGTGTTCATGAGGCCGTTTTCCCAGTTGTTTAAATGTGTTTGGATCTAATTGCCTTAACAGGACCTTCCCCAGAGAAGCTCAGCTGTGCGCCCTTAATTACCATGGTGATATACACCACTATCATAAGATCAAAAATCCAGAGTTAAATCCAAAGTTATGTTGCTAATGCATTAATCTCGCTCTGTGTGACAGGCATCAGGAAATCACTGCTGATGAACAGAGTCACAGCCAGCGGCAATAAGCTTTTCAGCATTTTTGGACACAATTCAGGGCCAAAGGCTAGTCTTATGATTAACACTGTCAAACATCTCTGTTCTGTCAGTATAACATCTCTTTTCTGATTATGTACAACTGAGTCGAACTTGCAAGGCTGATTTTCTTCAAAGGTCAGGAGGGAAGGTTGTAGCTTGGGGGTGGAACTATGACAAGTTGTGGTAAGTGATGTTAATGTTTTTGGATACTGCAAGATAATAAAGCTGATTATAAAACGGATGTCTGCTGTATCTAGTCACTTGATTGGTATTAGTTCCAAGCTGGTAAACAACTTAATATTAGGTGATAGTGATTTGTTGTCACAGTTAGCCTCTTAGTCCCTCGTTTCAGCCACACTCTCTCATCCCCATGAGAGAGTGTGGAATTCTATTTGGTAAGAAGCCAGGCTTTTTGGAATACCTCGCAGTCTTCTGCCAGCTACTGGCATTTTACAGGTGGATGTTCCACACTAGCTCTGCTCCACCTATTGTTTCTCCTGAGCCTGTCACTCCAGCCTCCTCTGCATCCCAGTCAGCTAACCTCCAGCCTGCTTAACCTCGGCTGCTAGCAACCAGAATGCACTCCTGTTCATTAGGCTTGGGTATGTGAGCCTGCAGCGTTCCTGTCCTGTTCCTACCTGCCTGTCGTGACCCTGCGTCAACTGCCTGTTATGAGCCGGCTACCCCGCCGCCCGTCAACCTCAAAGCCTTCTATGAACTGTTCGAGGAGACACCCTGACATCCGGCAGTCCCCTTTTGAGGGCATTCGCCTGGCCATTTTCATGTGTACCCATGGAGGCTACATAAGAAGACATGGTCATCATAGCTTCTGACGCCATTGGCAGCTGCCCCACGCCACAGAAACTCTGCCCAGCACCACAGATCTCCAGTCAGCCGTTTGTCAATGCCCTGCCTGAACCTCAGCCAGAGAGGTCCTGCCTTCGTCACCGACCTCTAGAGGGGATTTGCCTACGTCACCGTCCTGCAGAGGGGATCTGCCCGTCTGGTCGTTGTCCTGCCTGTCCTCCACAGCGGTTCCGGTTGTCCTCCTGCCACTCTGCCTGAGGCCTCTGGCTCCGACCCTACCCTGCCCCCAGGCCGTCCGCCTGAGGGCTCCTGCTCCGGTTATCATGACTTGCTCAGTGTTCCCAGGCCACCTGGTGTTGTCCCCTCTCAGAGACTTCTTAGTTATTGTTGCTGTTATTTTATAGAGAGACGCAATGACATCTGGGGTTATAATTTCTTTAAAAAAACAATAGCAGATGGAACAAAGGATAACCTGTATCTATTAGTGCTACCTTTGGGGAGACTTAACCTCTGCCCTGATGGAAGCATCTAGAGCACAACATGTAAAGGATGTTAAGCATCCAAAAACAATAGCCTGTGCTTTTTGAGTTGACCCTCCCTTCATACAGGTACTGGGGGCCATTAAGGGTAGATTCAGTTATCTTATGGCACAGCTTGACAATTTTTTCTAGTTTGTTCCTGTTTTTAAGACTAAGACTGCCAAACCAGCAAATCATAGAAAAAGAGAGGACAGACTCAAAAGATGAACAAAACATTTTCTTCCTTTGCAACTTCCTTAAAAAGAATAACCGTTGATTTGCCTTTTTACATATAGCATCTGTATTTGCAACAAAAGTAGGCTTCCTGTCTAGGGCAGTGCCCAAATACATGCTGCACTGTTGCCACTGGCTCACCCTTGATCACACTTGGTGCAGTGGCAGGGGAAAGGGGCCTCCTCCGAAAATCAAACATCTCTTTGGTCTTAGCCACATTTATTTGGAGGAAAGACTGGTCACACCAGTTAACAAATTCATCAAGGACTTGGCCATGGTCTTACTTCCCACAGTGCAGAAGACTCACGACTACAGTAATCGGCCTACTTGAGAACAAATGGTGATACACGATTGCTCTGGCACCTATTTGTAATATAATACAAATAAAAGTGGTGAAAGTACACAGGCCTGAGGGGATTCAGTGGAAGATGAGAGCTTACTGGACGGGGTTCCATAAACTCGGACCCCCTCAAATCTGTTTGTTAAGGAATGAGCCAACATACTATACTAAAATCCATATTAAAATTAGCTAAGTACTTATGTGCAAAAACATGTGGCTGAATACAATTAAAAACTGAAGAAAAGTCAATAAAAACCAACCGTGGTTGGTTCCCAGCAGGTGTCTCATTACAAGATTTAACAGAGTAGCTATAGCGTCCTCCACTCCCCTCCCCTCATTGCCCTGTAGGCAAACTGTAAGGGGTCCAACTGTGTAAAATTTCAGATTTGACAATATGAACAAATGTTTTCACAACTGGGGACGTAAGGGACGTAAGGGCCACAGGACAATAATCATTCAGTGCTTTAGGAGACTTAAAGGGAAATTTCAGCTCAGGTTTTGGATGGTCCATGCCGGCCATATCCTCTTGTACGGCTAATGCAGCTGCTGCATTTCTTCAGCCATATACTTTAATGAATACAGTCAGCCAAAACACTGTAAAATGTATCCTCGTCCATAACATCCGCTGTGCCCAGGGCCTCTCTTGTATGTTCTTTTATTTTATTGTTATAAAGTTAACATTTGCCCATCATCACATCCAACAACTCTTAAATTAACATGTTATATCTCATTTGTTTAGACTGTACAAAAACCAAAGTGTAAGTATACGAAAGGTAGTGGTGTTACAGGGATCATTTTTACACGGTTTTAGTACCAATCAACAAATGAGATATGACGTGTTTGAGCTTTAGAGGTGCTGGGAGGCAGATTTATTTTACCTTTAGGACAGAGCCAGGCTAGCTATATTTATTTCATACCCTACAGACAAAAGAATTGTATTGATCTTCTCATGTGACTCTTTGCAAGAAAGTGAATAAGCATATTTCCCAAAATCTGGAACTATTCCTTTAATAAAATGACTTTTAACCTTCGAAATGGTGTGTCTTCTGCTGTTATGGCCTTACAAACCAGGCTCATCCTAGGAAAATCTTTTGTAGTAGTTTTAGCTTAATTGGCATATTGTATTATTCAATATCTTTGATATAGTGTTTTTTCGTTTTAAAGATTTTTTATTTTTGACATTTTTGCCTTTGTTTGACAGTCAGTGTAGACAGAGACACGAAACTAGCCTGTTACATTCGGCTAGAATTTGGCAACCAATTATGGGAAAACAGCGTGGTGTATCAAAAAACAAATGGTCTTGTGCAGTGAAGTGCATCTCATTCAAAATGGCAGAAAATCTGTTTAGGAAGGATTGGTGTGGCCTATAGTTAGATTCTTTTTTAAACAAGGAATCCAGAAATGTAAGAATTTTTAAGTTAAGTTATCTGACAAAAGTGCAATACATAAATGACATATAGCGGTGGTATTACTGTGAATCTGCACTATAGTTTAGTAATTTTTCCTTGGTCCATGACCTAACTTTACACCAAATTCCATAGTAACCAACAAACAGGGCCAAAAGCATAAAGTCTTTAATAGAGATAATAAGATAAAAACTGTTTCTGCTTTTCTGGTCATCCATCACACTTCCGAGTGGTGAGTGTCAATAAAAACTCAAAATATCTGCATGGAAAACCCTGTCTTTGGCCCACGGCCTAACTTTACTCCAAATTTCATAGAAACCAACAAACAACCAACAGGGCCAAAAGCATAAAATCTTTTATAAAGATAATAAGATAGATAGTTTCTGCTTTCCTGATCATCCTCATACTTCCGAGTGGTGGATGTCAATAAAACCCAAAATATCTGCACAAAAAATCCTGTAAAAAGTTAAGACACAGTGTGAAATCAAATCTTTGAATCATTATGCTGTGCTGGAAATAAAGGGATGTCATAGGGTACAAGTTTCTAATGCTCAGACACTACGAATACCGTCCCTGTCTCGAGTGGAACTGCTCCATTATTAAAGTTGTATTTTTGGGTCACAGATGAAACGATATTACAGTGTAACAGACAGGATATTTCCGTGGTAAGAATTTATTACATTTTGAAAGCATCACACTTGTAAAACGGGCCATACTGTAACTGTAAAGCCCACATCATCTCAGCAATTTATCACACCTGATAGTTTATTTCACCCAAGCACAAACTACTGATAGCATCCGATTTCATGAGAGCCGAGACTTTAAATGTAAGGAAACAGGAACGATAATGTGTGTATTCAACATATCATTCCATGTTTAATTGTGTGAATTAAATATTTCTTTCTGATAAACATCTCTGCTATAGTATGTGTAACAGTATCTACAGTTTGCATTTCAGACCAGATTTCGCAGTGAATTATTCCTTTAAATCCAGGAAATTATCATCATCGTGATACCAAATGTTATTCATGTAAATCTTTTATAGTGCAACTATAAGTGTATATGTGAACTAAGACTTAATTAATTCCTATAATATAACAAAAACATTGTCCGTTCAGTCTTTTCCAAACAACGACATATACATATGCATGTCTTTTAAAACATAATTTCCATCAGAGGGTCATAGTGGAATTGTTTCATGTCCTACACAATCTATAAAGCTATTTAAACACATCAAAAAGAAAAGTTAAGTGAAACATGTTCAAGGCACTTAGAATTATGTGTGTAGGGAATTAACAGAGGAACATTAACAAAACTCCATATACATTAATCACATATTAACACATTAGATCCAGTTGGGGATCAAGACAGATTCAGTGATTGAAAAGGCACGTTTCTGTCTCAAACAAATGAAGTAGTAAAAACTATTATCCCAGCATACATTATGTGTTGCCATTCATCCATAAAGTGCATCATGTGACCTTTTTTTCTGGGCCTAGTTTGAGACAACTCAACGTTAGCTGTTATTATACACTTCATTAACACATTATCAAAGAGAGAAATCAACAGCTGGTCAGCACACACTGCCACATGTGAAACCTCTTAAGTGTTATTTGGGTCTGAAAATATGGCATTTGGGGATGGTGTGTAGGCCTGGTAACAGTCTGGACGCTGACACAGAGCCAACTGGGCTGAACAGTGTTTATCAGTCACTTATGTCACCCGCATCATATTTTCATTGGCCTTGACTTATTAAAACCAAAGGCTGTGTTGTTGAAATGCAGCGACAGGCCCTGCTCTAAAAAAATCCCCCTTTTCTTTTTACCCCCTGCTTTCAGAACTGTGGCTTATCAGTCTCTCAGGTCATAACTTCTAGATTTCGATCAAGTAAATTGGCACCACTGTGATATTATGCAGGGCTTCTTTCTGCTGAAGCTGAGGTTCAACTTAAAATAAATAAATGATCAACTGTTTTCAAGTTCCTTTAAGGGTTAGTTCACCCAAATTACAAAAAACATTCTAACCTACTCTTCCAGGTATCTGGCACTGCAGATAGTTTTATGTTTTATGTGCAGAGATCTTTAGATTACTGGCTCTGAAAGGTAAAACAGTTACTCAGGATGTTACCCACCCAGAGTTGCTGTCAAAGGTGTCAACAGCTGTTCCAGTGAAACAGTTGAAAGTGAGGTGTTGTGGATTATCATAACCATAACATTGTTTGCGGAAAGACAAGTTGCTTTTTTCCCCCATGTAACTGTTCAATCCTATGACAACCACAAACACCATTCCATTCACCTAAATTGCATCGAGACAGGAGGCAGAAATCTTAAAAGTGGATGTCTTAAAACCTCCAGCAGACAAAACTATCTATCCAAAACTATCTGCATGGCTACACACCAAGAAAAAGTAAAATGGAAATGTAAAAAAAATTAGAATCCTTTCATTATATTTGCGTCACAATACCTAAGTAGACTTTGAGGAAACTGACACAAGTCCAGGCCGAGTCTACACTCTATTATCGGGCAAGGTGCCAAAAGAGTGTTGTAAATATTTATGGCTTTTACTTGAACTGGCATAATCCAACAGCTAGAGGCAAAGTGATGCGTGTGTGTATCCAGAGATGTTGGAATGTGACAGGGAAATTACATGATTAGTGCACACAGGCCATTACATTCCCTCAAAAAGCAACAATAGGCCACATTCCCTTGGCTCTCTCTTGGTACAGCATGTTACACTTTGTTACATTTGATTTTACGGTCACTCGTAGGACTTGGTTTACCACAAATTACGTATGGCACTAAAAACATGAGGGAATGTAGGCGTTTAGATGCTAAGTGAGTTTGACAGAAAGTGAAAACACAATGGAGTTTCTCAAGGATGGTAGGTCTATAGCCTCGATGAGAGTCAATGGCAGTGCAAAGCAATGACATGGAAGTACCTGCAAACAGAACACTGGAAGTCCTCTGCGATACCCACCTGGTTACCAATGCTTATCCTGAGACATTTCAATTATCCAGACCTTTTTTTCAGATTTCTATAGCCACATGGGAGTGTTGCTTCTCTGGTTTGAGAAGAGGGCCTCTTGTCACAAGTAAGGAACCATAAGGCAATGTATGTCTGAAGAAACTGGTGAGATGATGGTTCAGGTTTTCAGGAGATTATCACAATTGTGAAAGTCATCAAAACACCCAGTGGTGTGAGTCTCTCAAGGTGTCTTATTCTTTTGGTCAAGAAGCCAAACTTTGGCTTTGTGACCGCAGGATCAAATTGATCCAATCTGGCAGCCAGGGTGCAAGGTTCAAAAGTGAACAAAGAGGACTGAACCCCCCCCCCCCCCACAGTTTAAGAAAGGTCAACTTAGTCAGATTCAGAAAAGTCAGATTAATTCAGATTAATAGCCATGAAATTCCAGAAACAGCTATTGTTCTTATAATAAGTTGCACAACACCTTCAAAAAGAAGACTTCTGTATGTTCCACATAAAACATCCCACGACCCCTTCTATAGGGGGAAATATAAGTGAAACAGGCTGTTGCAGTATAAAACTGTTCCCTTTAAACCCTATACACATATCTTGAGATAAAAAAGCTGCAACTGATCCAACTCCAAGACCATAAGGTGAAACAGCGGCTACAATCTGGAAGGTGAAAAGGGGAGTTGTGATGGGAGGAGGGTGTGGTACAGTCAAACAGAGGGCAGAAAAAACAAACAAAGGATATGGAATAGCACTCAAACATCAAGTAGGTGGAGTGGTCTCGTAGGGGACGAGGAGGGAGGAAAAAGGAGAAGAAGAAGACCGATGTTTGTTGTTAGTGTTTCAGCTTCTGGTGGTAAAGCTGGGTGACCTGGATGACCGGAGGAGAGGCGCTGAGAGACGGCCCACACCAGCAGGCAGAGGATCGCACCGGTTGGACCTCGCACCTGCCGCTAGAAGGAGGGAGGTGACAGCAGAGGAGATACAGTCAGCGTTTGACTCATTCAAGTCAAATTAAATGCAGTGTGAGAATTGTACACCTCAGACAACATAAAGCCAGACAGACTGAGAGGATCCAAGAAGAAATGTACAGTAGAGGAAAGACGCTAATATAGCCCAACGTGTAAACCTCCTTGTGGGAGGAGACAGTTGTTAATGCCACAACACCAGCCAGTTACAGTTACAGGTCCAATGAAAACAAAGCAGTGAGACAGGTTTTACCTCTTACTCTCTCCCATCTCACATTGCATGACAGATCACGGAAAAAGATATCAGGAGCTTTTACTACTGGTCTACATCCTCAAATGTAACATGCTCACACAACATATTGCAGATAGTACCAGGAACCCACACAATTTGTGACTAGCTGAGATCTAAATCTAGGTCTTCATTAGTGTAAGCTAGAAGACAACAAGTTCTGAGCTCTTGTCACAAAACATAAAAAACCCTCAAAAGTCAATTTATTGAATGAATCACTACCTGAAATTCCTGAAAAAGATTTAGTACTACAGATACTTTTGTAGTAGTAGTTTTCAGACCTTCAAACAGATGATATCTCCTGCTGTGACGCAAATCTGTTTTACACAAGCTGATTTAATAACAACCTGTGTTTCAACACACCAGATGGGGAGAGGGAGGAGGAAGACCTGAAATGCAACGACCTACAACGCCCACGTAGTGAGCGCACATCACCATGTGAAAGAGATGCACTAACAGCATGTGTTAGTCACATATGATGCAAGGGAGCAGTGTGGCACAGCCAAAAGATTCACAGAGCACAGAACATTGCAGTATGAAGAATACACACCACGGTTGGGGACAAATCATCTTCCGGTCAATCAATTCAAAAAGTGGTAATTGTACTCAGTACTCTACTATTTGGCCAGTGTTGTGATGCCTAGCTATCAAAATACATTTTTGGGGCCTGCAACCCTGTTCTTATAAATGACAAGCACTCTAAGATTGTCTAAGGACAGATGGCGTTGTATGCTGTACAGATTGTAAAGCCCCCTTCAACTGTGATTTGTGATGTTGGGCTGTATAAATAAAACTGACTTTGTCAGGGACTTTGTGTAAGAGAAGATAAGATCTTAGCAATGTTCCTGAATTAGGTGCACTGAAAGTGAACTGACCCCAACCTTGATAAACACCCTGACTGCAAGCACTTAAAAGATGGCTATGTTTTTTTTTCAAGTAAATCTCAATACAATACTCACATGGCATATACACGGCCAGTATGGAACAATAACAACAATTTACTGTACATATAGCATGTGAGTGTTGTATTAAGACAGAGAGAACCAATTCTTTAACACCCTGAGACCACAGAACAAGACACCTCCATTATAGTACAGCAGGTGGGATGCATGTTACTGAGAAAAACAAGAAAAGACAGGGGTTAGCCTGCTGAGCTGGTATGTGAAGTACCTCACATGTTATGGGGCTCTTTTTTCACATTGGGGCAGCACTGCTGTGAAATATGAAGGCAAAAAAAACACAAGGGAAGGGAACACACTGTAAAAAGCAAAATAACAGGTGTGAAGATAATAATGGTAATCACCTTTTCACTTTCAAGTCACTGATATCTTGTTCTTGTACTGACATACAAACATGTATATACATGTCAATCAATCATGTTTTTTAACCAACAAATCAGACACTGATGTGTTTATCCAGACATGTGCTCAAGCCCAAACGTCTGGCTCTCAGTTGGGCCTGAAATTCATTAAAGGAAACTTCAGGTTGTGCATTTCTTGACATTAGAAAGCCAGTAACATAATCCTATTCAATATACAGCAAATAGGATTAACTGCTGAAAATGAAAACTGATATCTAGGCGTCATGTGGAGATAGTGATGCTATGCTACTGAATATGCCGTCAATGGGTAATAAAAAAGACATATACACAAGAAAATATACAGTAACTTTTAGAATGTCTCTGTCTCTGTACCGTCTGTAGTAAGTGGGAGTATTTTCTGAGAAGGAAACCAATAAATTGATAGGGACTAATAAACCAATGCAGTGAAAACTAGAATTACTGCCCCGCAGTTGTATGCCTCCACCATCCAGTCAGGTTGCAGTTTACATCCATGCTGTCCAGACTCATATGATAAATAAAGTAAATACTTGGAGGGAAATGAATAAAAAAGGTATAAAGTGTATTTTTGATCACTATATTGATCACGATTTGATAGGCATGCTCCAATACGTTGTTTGCAGTCACGTGATTCTGATGACGCTCAAAATTCAGAATGGGGCAGGAAATGAAAGGCAGAATGGACGAGATGGAGGAAAGCCTGTGCTGTGCTAGTTATTGTCTTCTCATTGTGTCGTCCCAGTCAACTTGTGTGTGAAATCTAGAATCGTCCAATTCATTCTTAAATTATGGCAACAACAAAAAAATTTTTTTCGAGGTCACAATGACCTTTGAGTCAAAAGTGTCACGTATTCAGTGTCCGACCAACTTTGAAATATGGTCTCAATCTCCCCTTCTGTTCCTGAGTTATGGAAAAAAGAGTTTTGATGTCACAGCGAAGTTGACCTTTGACCTTTTGGGTAAAAGCTGTCATCATTTCATCATTGTATCCCATTAAACATCTGTGTGTCATAATTACTGCATTAATTCTTGAGTTATGGCCAAAAATGTGTTTTGTGAGGTCACAGTGACCTTTGACCTACCAAATTCTAATCAGTCATCTTTGTGTCCAAGTGGATGTTTGTGCCAAATTTCAAGAAATTCCCTCAAGGTGCTCCTGAGATATCGCGTTCACGAGAATGGGGCGGATGCGAAAACATAATGCCTCCAGACGCGGCTATAACGGAGGAATAAAAAGGAGGCCGATAGTTGGTGAGGACTGATCAATCAAATGAAATGTGATTTTGGTTGAGTTTGGTATTTCATTTTTAAGATGGCCGGTGGATCTTTTGCCCTAGAGTGGTGTAATCATCTATGTGGCATTGGATCTACATAATCCATAATCTTCTACAATGTAAATTGTAAAAGTAGCCTATGAGGGGTACTTTGGAATGCTTAACGTGAGTAGTCTCAGATTAGATTGTATCAGCTTTGTTTAAAAAAAAAAAAAGAGCTAAAACATTACACAGTTGGGAGACTTATACATTACACCAGCAGGGCCATGAGTCATAACAGGACCAGTGGTGCTGAATTTAACCTGGCATCATGCTAAGTGAAACTATCTTGCATTTATATGTTTGTCTACATGGTTAGCATTTATAGCATGTCAGATGTTTTATTTTTGTGCAGATGACTTTTACTTAATGGAGTATTTTTCCATTGCAACTTTTCTTTAAGGATTAGAATACTCTTCCTGCCATAGGTAGGAACAGAGCACAGGGTTTAAATGCATTGTGTCTTGTCTTGTGCCTGTATGAGATCAGTACTTCCTACTATGTTATTTGATTAGGCAGGAACAGCCCACACTGCTCAAGACCTACCAATCAAGTTCACTATGGTAGACAGTCAGTCATGGTCTTATTTACCTCAACTGTAGAGAGATCCAGGCCTTCATTTCCCTTTAAATTAGTATATGTGTTAGTATTTTAGTAAGAAGACTTCAGGTGTTTCAATCTGCTCCCATTTACCATGTTCATTTGCTGTTGATTCAAACTGAACACATCCTCTGTTTCACATTGAGAGCTTTCTGCAGTTAATGATCCCTTTACTTCAGTTAAAGGCCTAATTGTGGAGTTTCATTAGAAGCAGCTTGACACCAAGAAAACACAAGTGCAATACACTCCTCAGAATGACTATGTTAATTTACTGATTGTGCTGAATTTACAATGCGATCCGGCTACTATTTGAGACCTGGCACTGTTCCATCATAATCATCAATAGTTACTGTTTGTGTGTAAAATGGAAGAAAATGGACTTGAAACCTATAAATACGGTTCAGGCCGTGATAGGTAAAAAATGAGTCATTAGGTGGCCTTTGAAGACAGCTGCATTGATTAAAATAGAAGTGTATCTGTTCTGTCAGATGCATGCGAGACGGATGACTTTAAATGGCTCTATTTAGACAGACTGTTAACCTGACAGGAGGAAGCAATGGTCTCAGAGCATGAATGCTCCTTGAGATGATAGATGTGCAGCATTCCACGTTCACCACTTAACCTTGTCCCCTGAGCCACTTCCTAAAAGCATTAGACAATTAACTTTGGGATCGGTTTTCGTGGCAGCAAAATTACCAAAATCTAGCAAGAGTGGGAACGGTGTAGTGAGATTTACTTATTTGATTAAATACTTAATTATTACTTATTTGATTAAATGTGTGGCTGTGTGAGTTGTGTTTGGTGCATTTGTAGTGTTTGTTGGTGAATGTACTCCTATATCTTATTCACTACCATGTGTGGTGTTTGTGTGTGCATGTGTTTTTTACCCAGTGTCGTCAGGCATGTCCTGATCAGCCTCTGCAGCAGACGACTCCACCTCTGCATCTGCACTGCTTTCACTACCCTGAGCTGACAGACCACACGGAGACTCTGGGCTCACACACTCACCACTGGCACAGACAAACACAGACACACACAACCAGGTGGTTCTTATTGGCTTATTGACTACATTTAATTCTATTCTAGCACTGATAACTTGTGTGTGGACCTCAATTACTACAGTAATTTCTTCTGACCAAGACGCAGGACATGTGAACCAGATGTGACCTGCATGTAAGGTAATTTGTATGTTACATGTGTGTCTAACCCTTATTCTCATACTTGTATTTATGTGTGTGTGTTTGTGCATGTCTACTGACTTGATATGCTTCTCCAGTAGTAGGATGGCCTGCTCCTTCTCCTCCAGCCTCCTCTTCAGGAAAGCGATCTCCTTCTGCTTCTCCAGCAGCTCCTTCTGGAGACGATAGTTACTCTCCTCTAGAGTCTCACAGAACGCCTGCAGGGAGGCGATGACAGAGAAGAGAAGAATAGAAAATATTTGTTGGCAGTGGAAACACAAAGTTGAGGGCAAAGTGTGACAGGCAACACAGGAGAAGACAAGGATAACATTTCTGAATGTAGGACCCTTCAACAAACCTACAGGCAGGCTGTATATTCATCTCAAGACACGTGGAAAGCTATGGGGGGTGGTAAAACTTGTGACATGTATTGCCTACTGTAATGAGAGTGAGTTCTTGCCCTTGTCACCAAACGCCATCAAGTTACTTTGTCTCCCTGTAAAATGCATATGATACCTAAGGCTTGGTAGTGACTTGAAAATTATACTTTATATGATTGTTTCCCAACAGGCTGCTTGGACTATTGAAACATATGTATGACATGGAATTGTGTTCCTAAAAATATGGGCAGGACCAATCGTCTGATACTTTGCAAAAATTATTCAGTGTATTCAGTATTTTATACAAATTGCTAGTTTTACACAAACTTCCTGCAGGTATTAAGTTCAGTATTTAGGTTAATTGTACAGTTAATTGTTCTGTGCTGTTATTGTTTTTTATGCAATGAATATAATGAAATATACATAAACATATTTCTACTTTTTCTCCTTTTTTGTAATCGTATGGGCATGGGGGGCGGTGGGGCGGCGTCAGTATATATACAATAGTAAAACAGGGGTACCCAAGAAAAAGGTTGGGAATCACAGCTTTATACCATACTTTATTTTGCCCAGTGTAAACACTGGTTAAAACCCCCCCACAAGATTATGCAAGGCCAGTAATGCAACAGCGTATTACTTTTCACACAATTTTACCTTTCTGTTTTCCAAGCTTCCAACTTAAATGTATTTTTCCTGTCTTCTGAACTGCGGCTGTTTCTTTTTTAATATCTGTAATCTTAGCTAAATACCTGTATGTTGCTGTGTGTATATCTGTATGTGTCTGTGTTGTACTGGCTGTGAAAACAAATCTCCCTCTAGGACAATAAATCTAAAAATTTTGGTGACACATTATTTTGTGGCCTTGATGCAGCAGTAGCAGGCATAGTAAATATCCCCCTAAGTGTCTAAATGTTCTATACCTCCTGCTATTGATGCTCAATACCCAGCCCTACTAAAATGACAAGAATCCTCTTTAAAAGGCCTTGAAGTGATAGGGAGGGATATACAGGTACAGTGAACACACGTACAGCACCTAAGCACACATACTTTCACATGTACATGCACACTTACTCTGCTCTCCTCCAGACTATCAAAAGGCCCAGGTGGGTCATCCAAACACAGAAACTCTCTCACTGCCAGGCTGTCAAGGAGAACAAAAGGTGTGACATGAATGTGTGCGTGATGTTTGTTGTTTTTTTGCACAGACCAGTGTGCTCAGTAACACAATAAAAAGAATACTTACTTACTAACTGTATAAAACAGCCTGAAACTGAGACAAAGGTTTTTGTCTGCACTGATGTCGCTGAATTACACAAAACTTTTTGGTATTTTTGTTAAGTATTTTGTTGACAATTGTGACATTTCAGTTTGAATGCTTTATAAATAAAAGCAGGAATTATCAAGTGTCCACTTTACAAAGCACAGGTTTGCACAAAAAGGTTAAAGAACTCAATTTCAACATAAAAATCAACCAATACAAATCATGCCACATACCAGTTGGCAATGTCCTTGTGTGCAACCAGGTTTTGCAAAAAGGCCTGTAGTCCCAACTGTCTGTCTTCAAGGAAGTTGCTGTCATAGTTGTCTTTGAACCACCGCTTAGGAGGCAGAGAGAGGCGGAAGCCGGGGAACATCTCCTTCAGCTTGAACACACACATACAAACACAGACAGAATAAGGGACGAGTGTCACATGGTCTCTCCTGCATAGGGTTTACAGCAGTTACAGTAAAAAGCAGAGACAAAAGTGGCAAAGTTAGTGACACTTAGTCCAGAGTCCAGGAGAAATAGTACACACCGCTGCTCCCTGAAGCACTCGCATTCTACTTCTGCATTACATGCTCTGACCAAATAAAGAAGCAATTCAGGGCATAAGCCTGCTGTCCTCCAATCTGTATCCCTTAATAAATAACCACCTTGTAAGGATGTCACAAATAAACACATTCAAATAACTGTGCCAGTGCCATACAGAGCAGCACATTTACAGTTGAAAAAAAACTTCAGGTCTCTCTGGTGGACAAACTATGATGGCAACACTGTTTCTATTACTCCAGCAGCTGCCACTCTGTTTGTTTTGTTTCACTCTGTGTATCTCATCACTTCTTTTGCCTTTTTTCCCACTGAATGGATGAGCGTAGACAGACCTAAAAAATATTAATAAAATAATTGCATAGCAACAAGCGTCAATGCCTCTGGAGAACCCTGAAGTAAATTGCTTTATTATGGCCTTCTCGCCTCACCAACTGTTCCCACAGTCATGGGAGCTGAGAAAATTATTGTTTGACATGAAAACTCAATTGTGTGAGGTTTACAATATCTAGAATACAGTAGGTTTTTGCCAGATTTTGGGATAACTATGTCTGGAACATACTGAGCAAAAGAATAGACAGCAGAGCCGTGGATTATGTTGCAGGAGTGGTCTGAGGTGTTACTATAGATGTTGTGATGCTTTTTTCTGACCTGAAGTTGCTGCTCTTTATCAAGGACTAGGACAGCCCACTTCCTTTGTACCGTAGGTAGTCACTTTTAGTTTAGATCATTGTTTTGTTAATTTCAAGAGGAATTACAAACTTACTGACCTGCTGTTTGCCTCATTTGACTGAAGTCTACTGTTCATTGTCATGTGCTGACTGCCTAAATTCAATTCAGTTCAATAGGCTTCATTGGCATGACATTTGACAAGAGTTGCGAAAGGCACAATTATGATTATGAAAGACAATGTTAAGGAATGAAATTAACCAAAATTAGCTGAATAACAATATTAGTTAATAGAATAAAATAGATAATGAAATGCATTGTCAGTGTCTTTCTCAGGTTCTTATCAGTTACTGTGGTTAGGTAGTCTGCCACAGCATACAGTTTAGGGCCAAATATGTTTCTAGCTTGTGTTGTGAGTGTGTAATTTCAACGACTGATGTATTTTTATTTTTCTTTGGTTATAATTTGTTTACGTCTAATCTTTTGAGTGATAGAGTAACTGCTCTGATGCTGGCTGGGGTTTGTGATTTCAGGAGGTGAAAGGTCAGCCAGCCTCAGGACCAGTAGGCTGAGGGGACTCCTTTTTATGTTCAACTATTGGCAGGCAAGGGCTTTATAATGGTAACAGCCAGGGTCACTCTTTTTCAGTATGGTTCCCGAATTTAATAGTCTTTGCAGAACTCTGCAAGCAGGGTTCTATTGGAGCCTTCAAAGTTAATCATGCCTACCTCCATCTCTGCCTTTACTCCTGATGTATTATTCAAGACGTGCTTGGTCATTTGTGTGCGCATGTATGTTTGGAGCCAGCCACACAGTGTGATGGCCTTTACAATTAACGGTTCATGCATGGCAAAAGACCATCCCCATACAATTTGGCGATTACAGCTGCCTCTGTGGAAAAGCCACAGGAATGGAGGAGAGGATGTCCACACCCCTTCTCTGTCCTCCCTCTCCTGGTTGAATGTAGGGTTTTCCCATCTCTTGTGTGTACGTTCTTCTTGCCTGGGGTTATGGTGTCTGGATTAGTAAATTGTGCATTACAGTAATATGTTTAATCAATATTTTGCAGGCCTACAGAGATCGTTTGTTGCAGCTTTCTAACCATCATGTTTTTTGTTGTAGGTTATTTTTCCTCATACAATGTCATCACATGGCTTAATATTTTCCCCCTCTGTAATCTGTGACCAGACTGTCCTTCCCGAAACCACGAGAGACCTGTTCCCCTAGTTGGCTTGGGCCTGTTGGCTATTTGGGACAGAGAGCTTCTTTGTGTAGCTCTAATCGCTTCCACAGTGCACTCAAAAACAAAAGAAAGCATGCTGAAAGCAATACGTTGATAGTCAAAAACAGTGTCTGCAAACATGGCCGGATGGTTACAAAATAAAGCTTCAGATAGGCCGGAGATCTGGGACAGCCCATACTTTGCTAGGAAACATGTGAACAGATAACACACCTTGTCGTTGAGTCTGGAGAAGTCTGTGTACCTTCTAAAAACAACCCAGCTCTCATCTGGAGTCTTCCTGACCAGGACCTTAAACACCTGCAGCAGAGATAAGACAACACACACACACAATCTTACGGCCGCAAAGGTATAGAGTTGTTGCTTTTTGCCAGGTGGACTTGTAAGAGACTCTCCACTACCAACTTAAAATAATGCTTACAACCAAGTATTACGTAAAACAACATACTAAAGCTGGAGACTTGTGCCAGAGATACAACACAAGTTCCTAACAGTTGTCACAATGTCATATAAGCTGATTCTCTGGTTTCATACCGTGAACTTGGCCCTCTCCTCCATGACCTCATACCCCAGCAAAGTGGGGGTAATAGGCCTCTCATCATCTTGCTGGCTCCCAGCAGGATCAGATATGGAGCGGGGGCAGCTGGAGTACTCTATGGAGGGCTCCAGAGTTCCGTTCACCCTGGCCCGTGCCACAGCGCTCTGGAGGGGTGGTGGTGTCCTGCTCCGGCTGCCTCTGTCCATGCAGCGGGATTGGCGTTGGGAACCTAATCCTCCAAATCCTCTTCCGTGGTCCTCCCCGGCTGCCCTGGTGACAGAAGAACAGGATGAGCTGCTGGAGACGCTGCCTAGTGATGAAGCTCGCTGTGGCCGTCTGAGCTTGCTGCCACCCCCCGACCAGGCTCTGTCCAAGGGCACAGGGACAGGCACAAAGGGCGACGCCATCTTCCTGGGCTGTGTGCTCCTGCCCCCGCAGTAGTCAGTAAGGTTCTTCAGTGGTGCTGTGTGATGATGACGTGAAGCAGTAATGCGTACTCTGAAGGGCTGACAAAGACTGTGAGAACTCTGTACAAAAAAAGACAAGAATAATTCAGTGTGTACATTGTAGTTGTGATCAAAACTGACTTAAAACAACCGTAAATACAGACTGCAAAAATGGGATCCTCAGAATTCCCTTCAACTTACACCAATGGAGCAGAATCTGTCAGCGAACATTATCCTGAAATAAGGGTACCAGACTGTGAGAGCAGATGAATTATTGACATGAGCCACATGTCATTCATAATTTATGGATTTGTGCATTATGTGTAAAATTCATGATGGGAAAGGCCTGTAAAGATCTGTAGATTAGTGTGTCAGACCATCGTGTTAACTTATTTTTAACTTTTCCTGTCCCAGTGAATACTGCAAAAAGGAATGAGCCATGATGCTTTGATTTGACATCAAGGACGAGGACTGTGCGTGTTGGTTTTTATGGAAGAGCTGAAATCAATTTAAGTTCAGGCTGACTGGCAGCTACCTGTCAAACGTGTCCACATGAATTCAGCCTCAGTGGATGTCTGAGAAGCCAGCCCTGTGCCTCTGTATGAATAGAAATCCTAATAACAGGCTAGTCATACACATTTTATTGGGTGTATAGAAAGATACTAATTTCAATGATATATCAAGGCCAGAGGACAAAAGAAAAAAACAACTACAACTCAGAAGTACAAAGAGGATGAAACTGTAAAGATTAGAAGTCAACAGATTTTGTTTATAGCACATACTGCTTACTCACTCACTCATGACCAACTCGTACAGCTATTTTGGTGGCTTAAGAAACATGACGAAAGAGCTGGGACTAGTGCCAGCATGACAACAAAACGCTGACTGCCCTGCGTCATACGTTCGAGTCCGCTTTTTTGAAGTTAACGATGTAGCCGGGCACTGGTAGATGAAGTTAGCAAGCGAGCTAACCTAACCTGAACAGTACGAACTCCATTGACAAAATGCGGCAGTGCAGTTAGTGTACATTAACGTTATCCTGCTTTTGGTTTCAGGTACAACTGGTAGCTACAATGGTTAAGACTAAACAGGTAATATAGTGAATACTGTATAGGAAGTAACCACCAGGCAAAGCAGTTTAAAATACCGTATAAATAATGTTAGGGTCACTGCAACAGCTAACGTTAGTCAGGTTCGTTAACGTTACCATTTACAACAGTCCAAGCAAAGCAGGCTAGCCGCTTATAATATTAAATTGATACCGAATCGGGTAGCAATTCCCATTAGTTCGTCAAAGGTATTGTTTTATTTTCTTTCAGGGCTTTTGGCAATAATAAATAAGGCAACGCTTAACTGACACATTTCTGAACGACGTTTGGCGTATCCTCTTTCCCCAAGAAAGACCCAGGGATACAAGGCTATCATATTACCTTCACGTTAGCTAGTAAGCTAGGACGGGCAGCCTATGTGGACAACGCTAAGATGACGCATGGTGACAAGGACTTTCGCTTACCGTAGAGGGCCAGTATCCTTCCCCTTCAAAAAAACAATTTTGTTATAACGCTACACATAAAGCCCGGTGTCTGATTGTCCTGTTGCTGTTTATCCACTCTCCTCCTCTGTCCTGTTCATGTTAGCTCGCTTGAATTCAGACTACGACAGCTGCTGTGCTTCAAGATAGCCAGGTGAGGGCGCTGTAACACATATAATATTGTGCAGTACTGTAATTCAGCAGCAAAAAAGCAGCTGTGACTTCCAGGCAAAACCAGATTGGTGGTGGTTGTTAGTGCATCCCATGGCTGGTCAGCACATGATCACGCTGCACAACATGCAGTGTCAGTTCTTTGTCATCTACATTCTTTATAGCCTACTGGCAGTTATTAAAAACGTTATTTGACCTGTAGAGAAATGATTCAAGTATCTATATAGTGTAGAATAGCTCCTGTTATGTGAAGAAGCCTATCACTGATGATCCTTGGACCAGTTCAATGACACCAGCACATAGAAATACATATATGTTTGTGTGGCTTGGATTTCTTGTAAGGCCATGGTTACACTTGCAAAGGTACATACATACTTGGTACAAAGGATCCGAGAACTCTCCGAACGTTCATATAACCAAATACATCAACTCACTAGATCATAAAAATCTCTCAAAAGGAAGTTAAAGCATATAAATGATTAAAATTAGAATCTGTTGTTATGTAATGGCAACAATATCGGCAGTGAATCTCAACCTTAGCCATGTACCATGGAAAATTTGGCAATGAAGATCAGTCTAACCACATGTACTTGCACTGGTTAGCAAACCTTTAACCCCAGAGGAGGAACTGAATGAACTAAAATCAGGCTTTGTGGTGGCTGATTGCTTTGAAATCCTGCACTCTTTCATCCTTCTGTAGCCAAAGTTACTGCAACTTTTCGGAAACAGAAAACTTTGTACAATCGAGGTCTTTCATGCCTCATACTGGAACAAAGAGCATAAATGGCAATGGTGTTGACAAAATGCAAAAAAACACTACAACCACATATTTTCTGCATGCACATGCTGTACAACACATTAGGCACTCGCATAACAGCTGGTACACGCCTTATATTTTTAAAGTCCTCACCAGAGCCGCAAGGCAACAGTGACCAAATATTATATGACAAAGGAACACATTTGAAACCTTCCTCCTGAAGAAACTGTTGCACCTGAAAAAAAAATTACCCATGTCACTGATGACAAATAATGTCCCACTGTAGTCAGCATCTCAAATTCACTTTGCCTTTCCTGACTTTAACAAAGAACAATTTGAACTCTATTCTGTGATGCCTCAACATCAGTATTTGCATTGATAGCACAACTTAAAAACACTGTTATTGTGATTAAAATGTGTTTAAAAGCTACATCTGGTTTGAATCGCATGTTATATTTCTTGATTCACCCTCATATATGTGAAAATCCAATTTGTATACTGATGTTTCTGAAGATTATTGCTTCATCAACTGTAGACTGCACTTTGTCTTTATCTCAGCATCCATCCATTCATCTTACATTTTCTGTATCAGTTTATTCTACACATTGTTATGTAGGGTGTCTGTGGTGCAGACTCTTACAAAGCACACCCATTGGCACAAGAAATATACCCAAAGCATAATAGGGGTGGGTGTGTCTTTCAGTGATGGGTGTGATTTCTGGATACTTTCTCAAGCTGCAGCAGAGCTCAAGCTTGGGTGTGTCAAAGTGTAAAATATCACGTTCTCAAATAAAACAAGTCTTTCTTTCACTGAATCATTCTGGATCACTTGCTGACTTGAGGAAGAGTGTCTATCAGTAAGTACAGGATGTGCCTTATTGTTGACTTGATTTTGATGATAAGAGTGATAGAGCAAAGGTCACAGGCGTCGGCCAGGCTCATGTATACCCTTTTCACCTAGTTTCCAAAGGCAACAGTGATCAAGTAGTGATGAGCAATATCTGTGTGATTTTATATTGGTGACATTTAACTTTTATTTAAGAAGATTCATCAGACTCATCAGCAAACTTGTGGCAAAGAAAAAATTGGGATTTGTCTAACACAGAGAGAGTTGTTGGAGGACATTGCTAAGTTGTAAAATAGAACACCAATGCAGAGGAGTAGTCTAAAGGTTTGCAAAGCTGCTTAAATTTTAAAACTTGTTTATGTTAATGTTTAATAGCTGGCAAATTAAACCATATGAATTTAGTATCTGAAACTCGTATGGTCATCGATCATCCTCATAAAAGGAGCAAGAATGTAGAAGAAGAAACATTCTTCCCTCCACTTGTGGCTGAAAAGGAGACTGATTCCTACCACTTGTAACTTCTTTAAAGCTATTTATGTGTCACATAATCAGGGAAACCTATCTTGTCCAAACAGGAGAGTGCAACTTCTCAGATAAAAGGACATGCTACAGTTTATAAAGCGATGAATAATGTCCTATCCTTTCTTTGTATTAGAGAAAATGGCAACGTCAACCCCTCTATCCAAGGCCAACACCACCTTCTCTCTGGCTTTGCTCAAAAAGCTGAGTGATGACGACAAGACTGCAAATCTCTTCTACTCCCCTTTTAGCATCTCTTCAGCCCTGGCTATGGTGATGCTGGGGGCCAGGGGCAACACAGCCGCACAGATGTCAGAGGTACACACACACACACACACACACACACAATGTGAAAATGATCAGCACAAAAGTTACAGTTCTCATGTTAACACACCCATTTGGACCAGTGTTTATACAGGCACGCATTCAAATGTTCATTGCAAGTCTGGATCTGGTTCATCATGCTGTTGCAATTTCGTCACCATATCATTGTATCACAAAAAAAAGAAAAGGTGTGGGTTCAGGTTTCAAGTTCTGTCATGTGCACAGTTTTCCTTATGTATTCTTAACACAGATTGGTATTAGAGAAGACGTGAGTTTTTTTTTTGTCAGAATGTTAACCGGAAAACTTTGACCCATCTGTCTGGCAGAGTGAGGTGTGGCAGGCAAAAAGTTGAATTACTCATTACTCCTAGCATCAGCAAAAAGGGCGGGGATCTGTCCTGACTCAGAGGAAGAGGAATGGTTATATCCCTCTTTAAGTTGTAGACCATAAAAATTTGTATTTCCATTATCTGCTAGCTGCTTAGCTGCTTTACTCCCTTTCAGAGACATATATTGTACTTTTTTACTACACTTTTTTGCATGATGAGTACTTTTACTTTGAGACCTTAAGTTCATTTTGCTTCATTTGCATCATTTGATTTATTTTATAGTTGGTTTTGGTTCATAGGCTGGTTTTGTTCACAACTGTCACCACATGGGATGTCGATGGAGCAACAGTTCAGCCTTTCAGCCAGAAACTGCACAGAGCCAAAGCAAGGGGAAGCTGGGTAGGAGTGGTAGTACATGTTTTAAAATAGGCCTTGACAGTCTCTGGTGAACTTTCAATGGAATTTTACTTGTAAGTGATTCTGACATTAAGAAAAGAGTGTAGTCCTGCCAGTCATCAGTTGTGGTGAGGAAAACGTGTGTGCATGCATGCCATGGTGTGCAAGTGTAATTTAACATGAGGGTGTAGAGAGGTTTCTGTTTGCTGGCCAGCTATTAGAGAGTGACATTGCATTGGTTTAGTTTTTTTATTTTGTGCATCAATCTGCCTTGCCACACACGCGCGCACACACACACACACACACACACACACACACACACACACACACACACACACACACACACACACACACTATCAATGTTGAACCTAATAATGATCCTAATTTTAAAGGGAAACTACTACTTGTACCCCCAGGTCCTCTGCCTCACTGAGACAGAGCAACCGAAGCAGGTGGGAGCTGAGCAGTCGCAGTCGCAGTCGCAGTCGCAGTCGCCTATGCAGTCACAGATGCAGACGCGGATGCAGATGCGGATGCAGATACAACAGACCAGCAGACTGCCAAAGTATCTGCTCCAGGTGGTAACAAAGCCGAAGTTAAAGGAATGATTAATGATTTGGCTGGGTGGTGTCATCTGGTGAGGACATCTGAGATTTGTGTTTCCAGAGTATTTTTCACACTCCCACTGCTTTGCTTGCTAATTTCCAATATCTTGCTGCATCTTTTCAAACAGCATTCTGGAAATATGAAGTGTAATGGGAAGCTTAAAACAGTAGATTAGATGCAGCAGATGGAAAGTTCAAAAACACACCATCCTAATTTTCTTTGGTCCATAATGGAAATGACATAATGGTGGGTATTTTACATGAATGTGAACAGCATGAAGGCTCTTGTTTGGTCTGTTTTTGCCTTGTTCTTTCCAAAAGGTGCTGGTGGGTCTCATAGAGAGAAATTAAACTTCTGGATCGTGGGAGGGTTTGCCGAAGGTCATTCTAATTACAGTAAATGATGAAAAACAATGACGCCAAAATCATCATTTTAGTTCACTATCATGGGGCAACATTCTATGCTAGTACATTAGCATAGACAAATTGAGTAAAATGGATAGAAGGCCAATACAGAAGCATTATCCAAAAATAAATTAATTAAAAGAAGAAGTATTTATTAAGTCACTGAAACCAAAGTAAAAGTAGCATTGAAGTTAATGATGATTTTGGTGTCTATTCTCATCATTTGACAGGTAAGCTGACCACAAGGCTGATGATCCATATGAACATAATACAAAGTTGTCTCTGATCTGTCGTTGGCTCAGTGTGTCTTTGTAACACGCAGGTCTTCTCTGGCTGTTTGCAGTGCTTGAAACCCAACAATGGTCAAGATGATGTCCACGCTAGCTTCAGCCGACTGCTGAGGGAGCTCAACAAGGCAGACGCTTCGTATGCCCTCAGCCTTGCCAACAGGCTGTACGGGGAGCAGTCCTACCAGTTTGTTGATGTGTGTGTGTGTATGTGTGTGTGTGAGCGCTCAGCATGACTGAATTAATTGCGAGGGTGTGAACTGCAGCCCTGTAATTTAGTTATGTGGATGAATGCCTTGCAACATGGTGCACTGGCTTATTCCCAGTTAGCTGGATCCTTATCTCCTCAAGGCTCTACACATCCATTTGTGTCCTTAGAGGCAACATGTGTACTGTTGAGAAAGCCTCGAGATGGCTTGGTGTAAATTTCAAGTCAAAATGAAAAAAATGTTTTTTTTTTATTATATTTGTCTAGCACTTTTCAAGCAATGAGCAAAAAGTGCTTTCCAGCGCAATGTAAAATGAAATGCAACAAAGATTCAGGTTACTAGAAGAACATAAGCATAAGAGGAGTAACAAAAAACAAATAAAAAATAATTAATATATGCTTAAATGCATGCTAAAAAAATTATCAAATTGAATAAAGTTACTTAACCTAAAAAAAGAACCAGTTTGGTTTCGGCTACCAACAGATGAATTCTAACAAAAAGCTTTGGAACTAAAAACCTTGCACGTAATTATGACATTTTAGAGTCAATTTGATTTATTATAAGTAGGCTATCTAAATCTAAATAAATAGATCACTGGACGAAGTTTATTTGAAACTGTTCATACAATGTCATTTCTGGTTATAGTGGAGAATCTGTTGGATATTTAAGGCTTTAGAGTTTGATTTCAGTATTCAAGTATGTATAGTATGTTTTACTAATAAAAGTGTGCTGTTCACCGGGATCAACAAATCCATCCTGTGTTCAAAGAACTGACAACTCACAACTTGAAAATGAAACCCATGCAAATGAAATTGTATTCCTTGAAGTCTCTCTTGCTTGTGATTTGGTTGATCTGAGTATTTAATTGAGGTATGAGAATTCAAATGTGCTGTTTATGATTCCAGGATTTCTTAGCGGAAACCAGAAAGCACTACAACGCTGAGCTGGAGTCTGTGGACTTCAAAAACAGTGCAGAGGCGGCCAGGGTTGACATCAACAGCTGGGTGGAGAAGCAGACGGAAGGTGGATCTCACATGAACATACACACAGTCGTCAGTGCATTACAGAGAGTGCATCAATTTGACATTTCGTTACACCCATCTTTATGTTTTGTGTCCTTTTATACATTCCTATAATTGTTTGTTTTCTAACTTTATATTTGAGCATATCTAGTTCTTCCTCCTCTAGAAGTGTTAGTACTTCTAGTAGCTGTAGTAGAAGTAAGAAATCAAATTCTCCAGAGTTCTGTATGAGAACAAAGCTTGTGTCCATGTCTCTGTCTTAATGATGACGGCTTTGCTCACTACTGTTCACCAGGTAAAATCAAGGACGTGCTGGTTCAGGGTGTGGTTGACGACAAAACCAAGCTGGTCCTGGTCAATGCCGTCTACTTCAAAGGCAACTGGAACAAACAGTTCAAGGAGGGCTATACTGTTGATGCTCAGTTTAGAATAAACAAGGTAACGCCGCACAAAGACAGCAGCTGATGGAGAAACACTGAGGAACACAAGCAGCATTCTGATTAAATGATTTTGTTGTACAGTTGTACCTGAGGCCTGTAATACTGTAGCTGGCATGTGTGGGGCACTCTGACAGTAGACCATTACAAAGCTGTGTTGATTTAGCTGGATGGAAATGTACAGCTTGAAAGTGATACTTAGCATCATGTTGTATCTTGTCAGTAGTTTGATCTGCTGCAGCTCACAGCACAGCAAAGTCAGGTCAGATTTGAGTGCAAACTGCAGCAGACTAGAAAAATTCAATTCTTCCCTGAATAATAATACTTGTTTTTCGGGAGTGTGAGCTTTGAGGGAATGACTGACTCAACATGAAAAGTGCTTGTTCTGTTTTCTGTTGTCTTTAGAACGACACTAAGCCTGTGAAGATCATGTGCCAGAAAAGTGAATTCTCTTTCACCTCCATTCCTGAGGTCAACTGTCAGGTAATGTCCATGTTCTCCATGCCTGTTTGTCTGCCATACAATTTAACATTTAGGAACTAATTTCAATGAAATAAGGTGGAAAGATTTGCCATGATCCACAGAACAATTGGTTCCATTTCAGTGATGATTGGAACCATCAGATTTGTTGTTTTTAACATCATTTCCATAGCTGTAACTATGAAACTAATAAAGGCTGGGACTTTTTCCCCTCCAAATACCAACCTGTTTGGGGATGAAGAAATCAGATTATCTTTAAATGAAGTGAAATGCTTTTGGACAGATCTTAGAGATGCCCTATAAAGGGAAGGACCTCAGCATGCTCATCTTCCTGCCCAATGAGATAGAGGACGACACCACAGGCTTGGAGAAGGTAGGACACATATACACACACAGCAAACAAATGCACACTTTTAAACAGACAGACTAATAACTGATATATCCACACTAGCTGGAGAGGGAGCTGACCTATGAGAAATTTGTGGCATGGACTCGTCCAGACATGATGGGTCAAACTGAGGTTGAGGTGAAGCTGCCTCGATTCAAGATGGAGGAGAAGTACAACTTGAAAGACGTCCTGACCAGCATGGGCATGGTGGACGCTTTTGATGTCACAAGGAGTGACTTCTCTGGTGAGACATATGCCATAAATGTGTATAATCTGCATGATCATTTTAAGAGCACAACATAACTGAACAGACAAATAAAAGAGATGACGAAAACATCAATTATGCAAAACACAAGGTAGCCTGCATCACTGATGGTGTGCATGATAAAGCAATGGACTCTCTCCTCTGCTCACAGTCATGTCTCCGTCAAACGACCTGATACTGTCGAAAGTTGTCCACAAGGCTTTCGTGGAGGTCAACGAGGAGGGAACTGAGGCTGCTGCCGCCACTGCTGCCATCATGACGGAACGCTCAATAATGATTCCTGACACCTTCATCGCAGATCACCCCTTCCTCTTCTTCATCCGACACAACACCACCATGAGCATTCTCTTTGCTGGCCGATACTGCTCCCCTGAGTAAGCACTGCTGTATGTCCTGTAGACATGGACAGATTGTGAGACCTACAGTATATATATATATATACATGAAAGGCATAGCATAAAGACGGAATCACTTGTTTAAAACACGTGCATGCAAAAGATTTTAACAAGATTTAACCCCACTGAGCCGCCATATGCACGTTTTCTTTTTTTAATCAAGCACCATAGTTTCTGTTTAAAGGCTTTCTTGCAGCGAGTCACCCACCCATTATATATATATATATATATATAAACACAAGAACTGTATATTGCAGCTACCATATAAGAGGCTATTATGTATTGCTGAAAGAAAGACTTGCTGCAAGAATGTGCATATGGCGGCTCAGTGAGGTTAAATCTAGTTAAAATCTTTTGCATGCACGTCTCTGGATCAGTGATCCATGTTGTATGTACTGCACCCTCACGTTACATTCATTGTCTCATCCATTCATCCGTCACAAAACCAGAGGCGTTGCAGTTGTTTCCCACAGTCCATTATTTGCAGGTGTGTTTGCTAAATCTAGACTTGACCTCAAATGTAATGGATTTCCTGCTGGTCATAAATAAACACAAAATGTATGTCAATAGTCTTGTCCTGAGTATTAAAGATAATGTGGTTGATCTATCTTTTGGCCATCAGAATGTATCACAATTCAAGATGTTCCCCTCTTTATCTAGAGAGAATATAATCCGCCATCTGTATTGAATTGAGTAAACCGATGAGAAAACTATAATAGAAGCCCATTTCCTTTTTCCAAGACTGTATGTCATATTTTATCACTGCATTATAATAGGCCATCTGCTTTGTTATCACCGTTCAAAACACTATTAACCAGACTGTAACATCTAACTTATGACTATACTGAACTACTGAAGTAAAGAAAGAGGAGTTTACATGAGGGTTGCACTGCTGCCATTGAATGCAGACTGTTTACTTTGCCTTAACAAACAGAATAAAGAGTGGGGTATGAATCCATGTGTGTCATATTTTTGTTAAATCATTATAACCAGGTTAAATATACATGCCCACTTCAGTGCGTCACATGCGCCATGCGGGCAATTCAAATAATAAAAAGTCAGGGAAGTTCTCTGGTTGAGGTATGTTGTCTTGTCGTAAGATTTGTTCATTCAACTCGCTAAATGTGTGTGGTTTAATCACTGTGTAACTTGAATATCATGCCCTGGATGTAGGTCACCATCCTTGGAGGTTTTCAGCTCGGGGCTGAGCTATTCCCTACTAACTCTGACTGTGGAAGGACAGAGATTGCCACTGTTGCTTTGCCCTGCCCATGTTATCTGTCACTCTATTATTACTGCTCTGCTTTTATCTTTATTATACTTTGCCTGCCTGAGTACTAACTTCTTTTTAGCTATGCTGTTATTGTCCAGTGTTATTCTTTTAGACTGCGTTTACTCATGATGGATTTATGTGGAGAATTTTGGTATTTATTGTAATAAGTAATAAGTATTTCTACTGGTTGAATGTTTTCTGGTTCTTTTTGTTTACTAACCTCATTTTACTAATAACTTAAATGCATTGCTTGCACAAACTGTGATTGTTTCCTTGTTCGGGAGTTCTTGCAGCTGTGTTGGCACAGGGCCTGCTGTGTAGCAGTCTCGTTTCTTTTATGTTTCTGCGCGTGCATTCACCTTAAGGGTGCCCTTATGCGTTTCTTATCTGTTTTTTTATTTATTGCTCTGCTTGTGTGTTGGTCATTTTCTCACTGACTCAAAATAAATTGTACTCTGGACTGGTTTCCAGCTCCCGTCTCTGTTTTTGTGGACTTGCCTGTGCTGATGGCAACTTTCCTTGTTTCGAGGCAGAGGAATCAAATGAACTCTGTGTATTCAATGAGTGTATTCTTTGGGTGAAAGTACTATGGTGGCGTTGTTGGTTAATTTGGCCTGTAACAAGACCCCAGTTGAGCCCTCTTCTGACTCAGTCACAATTACAGAATTGACTGTAAATAAACAGACCTGATAGAGTCACTACAAAACGTATAAAATTGGCAGCAAAAACGACACAGCAAGTTTTCTTTTGATAAATAGACCAATAAAGAGCTTTGGCTCTTGCCTGCTGCAATGACAACTCAGAAGCTCATTTGCCAAAGCTATATGGGTGTGTCAGCTGGTGAATAAAAACAGGTAGCTGAAACAGAATCCTACCTGTGTCGGGAAGGATTCTGTTCACTTGAGGACCATCAGCAATGTGTCTGTCAGTAGGGGATGTGTTTCTTTTTTAATTTTATTTCAGTACTATAAGAATATTTGTGTTAATTGATAACTGATAACCTTTTTATGATTGTTACCGTCAACCTGTTTATAGTTTTGGCATTGTATATTTTTGGATTTGCACCTAATTGATATATTTTATATTTGCACACTTTCCTACTTTGTACTGCAACTGCTGCACCACTGTTTCCCTCAGGATAAATAAAATTCTATCTTGTCTGGTAATGTAATGATTCATCTGCCCTCCTTTCTTTTGTATCAGACACAATGGCATCATCAACCTCTCTATCCAGGGCCAACACCACCTTCTCTCTGGCTCTGTTCAAAAAGCTGAGTGAGAAGGACAAGACTGTGAATCTCTTCTACTCCCCTTTTAGCATCTCTTCCGCCCTGGCTATGGTGATGCTGGGGGCCAGGGGCAACACAGCCGCACAGATGTCAGAGGTACACACACATAGTGATAATTAACAGTATAAAAGTTACAGTTCTCATTTTAACATTTGAACTTGTGTTTATACAGGAACACATTCAAATGTCATTGCAAGTCTGGATCTGGTCCATATTATTGCATTCGCAAGAAAAATATAGTTGTGGGTTCAGGTTTCAAGTTCTGTCATGTGCACAGGTTTTCCTAGGTACTCTTAACACAGATTAGAGATAAGAGCTGCTAACTGGTAGAGCTGGTAGAGTGTGAGGTGTGGCAGGAGAAAGTGCCAGCACAGGCATTAATTACTCAGGGCTGGGGTCCTGATTTTTCATGATATGATTTTGGCAGCTGTACAGTTAGAAGACACTTTTTAGAGAATGTTTTATATGAAAATTGATCTTAAACTATAAAAGTGAGGGGGACATGCACCCCACACACTCAATCTCCAGTGGAAATTACACCCTCATTTAAAACTATAGCTAGTATGCTGCTGCTTTAGCAGGTCAATCTCTCAAGAGTTATTTTCTTATTAAAGTATTTCTGAGGTTCTACATTAACTTGGTAAAAGTTAATATAGCAACCTTTATTTACTTGTTCCAAATGAATTTACTTTTTCTCATTGTGTCTCTAACACCACTTGTCTACTTTGTCCACAGGCCCTGAAAACCCAGGATTGTCAGGATGATGTCCACGTTGGCTTTGCCAAACTGCTGAGCGAGCTCAACAAGGCAGATGTTCTGTTTGCCCTCAGTATTTTTGGGACAGGTTTGCGTGTAATGTTAGCTAAGACAAGTAGAAAACGTTTCCTACAATGGGTTTGTCAAACATCCAAGTCCATGCAGTACCTTCCAGCATGCAAGATCCTGTCATTCCTGGCATATCTGCACTGTACTGTATCTGCTTGATCATAAGCTGCTTTGGTCCAGTGAAGATGAACTCATGAGTCTTTTTGGTGTAGGTTGACACACTTTTGATGGTGGTTAAATCAATATGTCTTGAGAATGTACACATAGGTTGAGTCTGTGTAGTGGAACAACTGATCTGACATTTCCAAAATATCCTTAATACAGTATTGCTTGTGCAGCTTAAAATATGCTGCAGAGCATATTTAATAAGCATAGGTATTTTAGAAATGATTAAAGAGTGCTTCTTCTGTTTGTTCTCCTCAGAATGACACTAAGCCAGTAGAGATGATGAGACAGAAAACATACTTTCCTTTTGCCTTCATTCCTGAAGCCAACTGCCAGGTAATCAAGCAATTGATCGGTTAGTTAATACGTCAATCAATTAATTAATTAAATGTCATGGAGAGATTGACAAATTCAATTGACAATTGACAAAATCTTCATAAATTGGTTGAAAACTGTCTCCAGTCAACTTTTTAATGTTTCCTGCTGATGTGTTTTAAAACACAAAATTAGTTTTAAATACCCAGTTGATGGCGACATACAAGCTACATATGTCCCAGGAAAAAAGTATGCATCCTTATCAGCTGATGATCCATAGAAGGCATGAAATAATGGAGCAGCATTGCCTGTGTATTGCAGGATAGAGCAAGGCTGAATATTAAAGCATTTCAAATATTTTGCTTCACTTTTACAAGAGAAAAGCATTTGAGGATGAGGAATAATACGTTGATTATGATACGTTTGGCAAACGATTTTGGAAAGACACCACCCTCCAAACTCTTGCAAAAGCCCCATGCACACAGTTTTGCCATGTGGAGAAACCCAAAGCTTGAGAAGCCTGCTGTGCCTAGTGAAGGTTGCTATGCTATGATTGGATAATTGCTGTTCCCGGAACAGGGTTTAGCGACCGGGTCAGCTACAAAAAGAACTAGCCATAACAATGAAACTCACAGAAGTAAAGAGGTAAGTCCAAATCACCAAAGTAACCAGTCTCTCACACACTGTGATGTGTTAATGGTTTTGCTAGTTGCATGTAATCACATAAGCCATCTTTGTTGAGTCCAAAAATCAAACCAGTATTTGCTGTAATTTTTGAAACCCTCTGTTTGAAAGATCCTAGAGATACCTTACAAAGGGAAGGAGCTCAGCATGCTCATCTTTCTGCCAAAGGAGATAGAGGATGATACAACAGGCCTGGATAAGGTAGGACACACACACACACACACACACACACACACACACACACACACACACACACACACACAAATAAATATAAATATCTAATTGTTGATATTGTATCCACCTCAGCTGGAGAAGCAGCTGACCTGTGAGAAACTTGTGGAGTGGACTCGTCCAGACATGATGCCCGAGGTTGAGGTTGTTGTGGACCTGCCTCGATTCAAGCTGGAGAAGACATATGACCTGAACGATGTCCTGGAAAGTATCGGCATGGTGGACGCTCTCGATGACAGAAAGAGTGACTTCTCTGGTGAGACATGTGGATAGGCCACATCAGATATACAGTATATACTGTAGCTACAGCATGTTCACAAGAAAGGTGTCACAGCACTGTTTGATTGATTAGAAGTAAAAAAAAAAAAACGCTACAGCAGTGAAATGACAATGAGTACTTCTCCAAAACAACATGTAGCAGCATCATATCAGATATACACTCATACTCATTTAAAGAAGCAACAGAAAGATCCATTTTTCTGGTGAAACAAGGTTAGTAAAGGAACCAAGTCTGATGGATTCTTAAGTGTACCAAAGGCAGTGGTGGAATGTAACTAAGTACAATTATTCAAGTACTGTTCTTAAGTACAGCAGCTGACATCTATAGTTTCTAGTTACTTTATAAATTAAGAGTTAACGTATTGAATAAACATGTAAAATACAATGCATTGTAGTAGATTAAACTAGTGGTTCTTAACCTAAGACATGTGACTCCTTACATGAAAGTTAACTTGGGCTCCCCTGTCACATGTTTCACAAGTCCATGGGTTAGCAGTTCCACCTTACAGTGATCTCCCCTCTGAACTTCTCAGATGATTTCATTTAGATAATTGTCCGAGGTGCAACTCTTACTATTTCACAAAAAAAGGAAAAGATGTGAGTCCAAAAGATAAGTGCAAATTTGTTTAGCATAACTTTGTTTTTACTTCCCCATTAATCATCTCAAGACCAGATTTATCTTGTGACCCACTGGAGGGGGCCCGACCCCTAGGTTGGAAAGCACTGGATGGAACTACCTAATGGTATAAAAAGAAATTAAAACTACACCACCTTGACCTGTTACAACAGTAAAATGTTGTGCATTGATACATCAGTATTACCAACTTGATAATTAAATATATAAAAACAAAATGGCCACCAACAGGCCATGTCTCAGCAGAACGAGTACTTTTACGTTGACACTTTAAGTAGATTTTTCTTATAATATATGTAGGATTTTGAATGAAGGGCTTTTACTTTTAGTAGAGTATTTTTACATGTTGTATGGATACTTTTTAAGTGAATGATTGTAATACTACTTCCACCACTGACCAAAGGCTAGTCTAGATATTGGGCGTATCTCCCAGAATGTCCTTGGCCTTCCGTGTTTTCTCCTTTTTAGTAAAGGGGGTGTCTAAACCAGCTGTACTGACTGATACTGCGGTGGTTCTTGGGTTGCTGTGAGGGCAAGCAACAGTTATTACGTTTCCATGTTTCCACAATTATTACGATTTTGGGAACGGGCCCTTGGTTCCCTGTTCTTGGCAAAGTCCCTCCGAACTTTGTGTATCATTGGAGTCTACATGAAACTCCAGTTGTCTGGTATCTTGTCCATTTGCAGGTTGTTTGGGTGACCATACCAGGCTTTTAACGATAGATGCTCTCAGGGTTAATTAGGGACACAGACCTTTCCAAAAGGTTGCTAATCAAAAAGAACAAATACAGTCTCCACTGTCAATCCAAAACACCAAAACACAAAGGTAGCCTGTGTATTGATTATTGTGTACAGTGTAAAATAGCATAGCTAAACACATGAAAGTGCAGTATTATGTTGGCTTAAAAACATTTTTTTCTCTTCTGGGACAGGCATGTCTGGGACCAAAGACCTTGTACTGTCAAAAGTTGCCCACAAGGCTTTTGTGGAGGTGAATGAGGAGGGAACCGAGGCTGCCTCTGCTACTGCTTGCTTTTTTGAGATGCAGTGTTTAAATCTCAATTTAGCCTACTTCACGGCAGACCACCCCTTCCTCTTCTTTATCCGACAAAACACCACCATGAGCATTCTCTTTGCTGGCCGATTCTGCTCCCCTGTATGAGCACAGTGTCTTTTTAGAGCAGTATGTCTCAACTGGTGAAGGTTTTCATTCTATGCAGCTACAGTGAAAGTTTTTAGAGCTGAGAATCACTGCTCTAGAGTGTGTGCACAGCACCTCTGCATTGCTTGAGCTATAAATCACATTTCCCATCTGAGTTGCATCCCAATTCCCATCCTGTGTTTCCAAGACCACAATTTTGTAGGAAAGCCTTAAAGTGAAAATGGTGGTTCCACTCACTGCACCCTGACATTGACATCCAGAGCTACAAAACTGAAAGTGTTTCAATTGTTGGCAAGAGTCTGTTGCTTGCAGGTGTGCTTGTGCTGAGTCCCCAATTCTAATATGTGACTTTCCTGATGCTTATATGTGTTTTGGTAATTGTTGTATTTGAGTAGGAAAATCACTGTGCATCCCTATGCTATGTCAGACAAACACTGTGATCTGTTGAGCTGTTACATCATAGTAAGCAAAATGCTTTAACAAGTATGTTGAGCAGGGAGTATAATGATAATAATGGATCCAAAATATTGCGACAGTAAGTATCTGTATGCCTGTATAAATGGAATAAAGGGGTGTGGTTTGAAAACACTTGTTTTTGTTTAATTTTCCTTAATTTTAGTTGAATAATCCCTTGTGTTGCAATACATTTTGTGCTGAATTCCCTCAGGCTTCATGTTGTAGCCACCCACTGTTTCCTCAGGTGGGAACCAGCAAGGCCAGCAGAGGGAGCTGCTGCCTGGGGAACTGACACATGGTAGTAAAAGAAAAATCATGCTCTACAAGCTGCTGCAAGTGGGATGCTACATGTGTTTGTGATGAGCTCACCACACATACATATACACCAACTCACTCCTGTTGTCGAGATAAAGCTTGCAAATCTATTTCCCTGCCTCTGCTCCTTCAGCAGTATGTCACTATGGGTGAAGACTCATTCATGGTCAATCTCTACATGAAATTTGATGGAAATCTCAATATAGATTTTAAGTAAATATTCTACTGACAGAAAGACAAACAAACCAGTTGGGTGAAAACGACTTATTTAGCAAAGGTCGATCTCATATAGTTGTTGCCTGGTCATTCAGTCTTTGATGTTGACTGACTGATCATGCTTGACTACCTGACAGTCGGCAGATATTAAATGCTGGTAAATATTAGACTTCTACATCAGACATTTATCATAAATCGATATGCTGGTGCAGTATCAAGAGCTGTTCTTGAGTTTATTTTGGGTCTCTGTCACTACTAGTTAAAAACCACTTTATGTAGCTTTAAGTTTAGCTGACCAGTTTGAAGCCAGGTGCAGTTTTCATGATTCTATTACCGAAAGTCTACCATTTTAACATTTTTAGCAATAGTGGAAAAGAAATGTCTGATCGGTAGTTCCGCTACACAGACTCAACCTATGTGTACTTTCTCAAAAACTATTGATATCCTTATAACCACCATCAAAAGTGTGTCCACCCACACCAAATGATGAAATACCTATGATCCATTCATCTTCACTGGACCAAACAGCTTATGATCAATAAGGAGTGGGTGCAGATACTGTACGCACTGTGCAGGTAAGTCAGGAGTGAAAGGATCATGCATGCTGGAAGGCACTGCATGGACTTGGATGTTTGACAAACCCATTGTAAAACATTTTCTACTCGTCTTGGCTAGTTTTGTCCGTTCGGCTTCCGTACAATGACATATGAGAATGCGGAAGCTCAGTTGACAAGCTTTTCGGGCGTGTCAGCTTGTAAATAATAAAACTGATGCTTCAAACAGAAGTCTTCCTGTGACGGAAAGACTCCAGATCATTTGAGGACCACAGGAAAAGTGTCTGTCAGTAAGTAGAGGATGAGTCTCATTCACTTTGTGATAATGCGGTCTGATTATTTAGTTTGTAGACAGTTCGTGTCAATTTTAGGTTACAGGTTAAACGGCACCGGCATTATGTTACAGGTGAAAAGTCCAAGTTTGACAGTCGTTGAATCTGATTGACTCATTGTCTGGCGTTATGTATAGAGTATAGTATATTGTAAATATAACTTAATGTGTTACTTAATGGAGTAGACATGGGCAACCCGAGAGCGATATTAACCCTTTCAGATGTCCACCATACTCCGTTGAAAAATCTGGAAGTTTAATACTTTCTTGAATGTATGATGTTTTGTAAATATTATATATTATATTTACAATCCACTCTAAATTTGTATACACACCACCAAGGATGCAGTATGATTTCAATAAAATCTTAAATTACTAATGATAACAACCACTACTTTACTTTGTTATTACCTAAAGAGAGTGAGATACCGATCAGATAAAGAAATAAAAGCAGTTCAGAATCAGAATCAGAATCAGAAATACTTTATTGATCCCAGGGGGGAAATTATAATTGTAGTTCTCTTAAGTTTGTAATGTAGTAATTAATACTCTGCCCACCCTTCTTTGTAGATACAATGGCATCACCAACACCAACCCCTCTATCCAAGGCCAACACCACCTTCTCTCTGGCTTTGCTCAAAAATCTGGGTGATAACGACAAGACTGCAAATCTCTTCTACTCCCCTTTTAGCATCTCTTCAGCCCTGGCTATGGTGATGCTGGGGGCCAGAGGCAACACAGCCACACAGATGTCAGAGGTACAATACACACACACACACACACACGCACACAAAAGGGCAGAGTGAAGTACAGCAGGTGTGTAAACCCTCATTCTGTATGAATCACCAGTTTTTTTCTGTCAGTGTCAGCAAAAATGACAAAGATCTGTTGCGTTCAGACTCTGACTAGGTTTTATGGGGGCGGCTCTGTGTTGTGTTACTATAGCAACGTGATACATAAAATGGAAGTGTAAGGGCAATAAAGAACTTGGCAAAGTAATCTGTACACCTTATCAGTTCTCCTTATGTTATGTGCAGCAGACATGTCCACTCGCCTGGCTGCTGGGGCGTCATAAGTGAGTAGTTCTCAAAGTTGAGGCACTGAATGGAGAACTGATAGAATAGAATTGATAACTATTTTATTAAACAATATGGGGAAAAGCATTGCCAACTTATACATATGTAGTAATATACTTGTTTATACTTGTTCACATTGAGGAGAATAAAACCCCTCAGACTTTCCAGGAGGTATTTAATCTTAAAGCAGTAGAAGCAGTTCTGTCAGTCTGTATACTTAGTGGAAGTAGTTGGAATGTAGGTGGAAGTTAACATGGTGTAAAACAGGAACCTAGCCCATTTTTAAAAAATGATTGCTAAAGCAAAGCCACACCTAGCCAAGACAGGCATGTGGGAGGGGCAGGGCTTCACCCCCAACTCACCATGCTTCTTCGGAAACAACTCCAGTCATTTCAAATGAATGAATGGATTTATAAGACAGTGATTACAACATACTGTTTGAAGAGCAAGGTGACAGTCAACAGTGATGAGGTTATTCACAGCATGTGCAGGTGGATTTTCATTGTGAAGCTTTATGTTATTACATAATAGCAGCTATTAACAACATTTTTGTGCCCTTCTGTCATCTGTTGCAATAACAGTAGTATTATTACCTGGCTGTTTGACAGGGTCAGGGACAAAGTTGGTGTTAAATATACAGGGGCATGCAGTTCCTTTCATGAAAGAAAATATGAAAATGAGGACCTGTGACGCAACCTGTTTTGAACTCATTGGGGGTTTTTCCAGAAGGTGGTAAAATTGTTGATGAAGCATTCAGCTTTCAGCTTTCTGCCAGATGTGATGGCTGCAGCTAAACAGTGAGTTTCTTGAGAGAGAGACACACCCAACTATCAGCATTATCACCAAGACAAAAATGTAAAATGATTTACTGTGTGGTTTAAACAGAACTGGGTGATCCTGCCTGTGTCATGAGTTGCGATGATAAAGCTGTGTGTGCATGCATGCCTTGGCGAGGAAGAGAGAGAGTGGGTGTGGGATGCATGAAAGAGAGCAGAGGTCACAGTAACGTGGGAGTGCTGTGAGGTTTTAGCAGCCAGCTACCAGAAAGTCCATTTGTGTGAACTGGTTTCTTCTTATGGTAACTTGTTCATTAGCCAGCTGGCCAACAATCGCTCTACACATACCACAGTCTGTTGATGGGAATAAGAAAATGTGTGGGTCAGTAATGACATCACCCGAATTTGTGAGAACTTATTAATGTAACGATTGTTATTTTAGAAATGTGCGTACACTGGCACCTGCAAAAACTTTCTCAGTCAGTGGGCGAAATGTAGTGTTGAGACTGACTCAGTGTGTGAACTCTACAGTCTTTCCAAATACCACTGGCAACTGCTGAAGTACCCCCTGGGGTACAAGTGGCCCTGGTTAGTTAATCACTGGTCTAAACAATGCAGGCCTATAATTTCACTAGAATACATTGCCAGTAAGAAGTGAGCTCATAACCAATGCTCTAATTTATAATAAAGCGACAAAATGCCTGCGTAAATCATTGTATACCACATAAATCAGGTCCATGCAATAGATGTTTTTTGCTGTCAAAATTCAGAATTTTCTCTTTGCCAGCTAGGGCACCTGTTCCCGAAGAACACTGATTGGCTCAGGGAAGTTTTAGCCACTTACCAGCAGCCAAAAATCTTGTGGTCACTGACATCAATAGGTAGAAGTTCTTGCCCCAGTAAGTTACTTTAGAAGGGCACTCTGTGTGTGGTGAGTACACCCTTACAACATTGTTGGGTGTGGTCATTCTTTAGCACCTCCACTCACTGTCACACAGAGAAGCAACATGACAAAGAGTGAGAGCCGTGACTGAAGATGTCAACTCTCACCAGTTTTCCAGTCAATATAATTCAGCAAACATATGTAGGAAAGTTATTCACAGGTGAGTAGTACAGAGTGTGAAGATGCTCTTTGGACTGTGTAAATCCCATGTGTTCTGATCTAATGTGTAACTACAATCACCATCTCTCTAATTCTTCGGGCTGGAGAGGGTTTTCTCCCACAACTGCATAAAAGTGTATTATTGAACAAAACAATTTAACTCACTTCTCTCTGATTAGCTGTTTGGCAACATTTTTGATCCGTCTTCCCAATCTAAGGGTAATGTACTGTACAAGGCCTGTGGATTACTCAACCCACACATCACTGCCAGGATGATGTTATAACTTATTGTACACAACCACAGACACATGATGTCTAACTTAACCGTGAAAAACAATTGCACCCCTAGGTCCTCAGCTTCACTGAGGCAGAGAAGCCACAGCATGCAGGAGCACAGCAGATGCAGATGCAGCAGCAGATCCACTCCAAACTGCCACTATATCTGCTGAAAGTGGTAAAAAAAAAAAGCCAACCATACAGGAGTGACAAACTAACTGAGGGGCATTTTACCAACTGTCTGGGTGGTGTCTTCTGGTGAGCTTGTCTTGGAAGACAAAGAGCCAGTGGTTCCAGAGAGAATTTCACACTTGTTTTCCCTCTGCTTTACTTGCTGATCTCCAACTATGCTGCTTTCCTGAAATGAATTTGGAAAAAAAGCAGGATTGTGTGGGACAACTTGGTCCTGGCTTTTCTTTTTATGGCGTCTTTCTGGTGTGCTTCTTATCTCCTATAAGCAACTGCTGGAAACCACAGTGTGGTTAGACCTCACCGTCAAAAGTTTGAAATTATGAGAACAAAATGCATTAGGAAAATAGTACACACAAATAAAGCTGTTTCTGTTTGTATATGTGCCTCATACTGGGGTTTTACTGATAACACTCTTGTATATGGATAACACCAAATTTAGCAAATGTCGTTGTGACTGCCTACATAAGATCTTTCCGATTTGGCTGCACACCCGCCAGAACATAACATCCTGTATTCTTATTATAAAAGACGGACATTTGTTTTTGAAGATAACCACGTAAATAACAACATGGTGGAGGGACGGCATGTTTCCTTATGCGAATGTTTCTGGAAAGGCTCATCAAAGCTCAGGCAGGCATTTCCATGGGTTCTTTAAAGTCAGTGTGAAAGGTGTTTTAAGTGTTCCCTCTACTTTTTCCGTACCTGTCTTTTATTGTATTTTTGTTTTAATGATTTAGGTGTTCTCCCAAGCCTTCACCTTAAAGGAGTACACTAAATGTCTAATTTATCACCTTAACCATTAAGTGATGAGAACGTCCAAGTCATTTGATTTCTTCCCAGTATATCATTATAGCCCAATCTATGTATATTATACTAGGTTCTATGCTGATTCCATTTGCATATCCATTTTTAGATACCTGACCTTTTTGAGATTTTGTTTTCATTGAGCTACAGATTTACAACCAAACATATGAGGTTTATTTTTGAAAGTATTTTAGTTGAGCGACTATCTACTCTAGTCACCCGTTCAACAAAGTGTGTGCAAATGCATAGCGTGGAGCACCAAAGTCAACACTCTACAAGGGAAACCTTGCTTATTTTGTCCATAGTCTCATCACTTAATAGGAAAGATGACCACCAGACCAGTCTAATACACCTCTTTATCATTGGCTGGTCTGTCACTTGCTCAGTGCGTCTCCAACACCACTTGTCTACTTTGTCCACAGGCCCTGAAAACCCAGGATTGTCAGGATGATGTTCACGTTGGCTTTGCCAAACTGCTGAGCGAGCTTAACAAGGCAGATGCTCCGTATGCCCTCAGTGTTGCCAACAGACTCTACGGGGAGCAGTCCTACCAGTTTGTTGAGGTGTGTGTGTGTGTCTGTATGCATCTTCATGAGCAGGTGTGGTTTTGTTTGCATATTGTTGGGCGGCAGTGAATGAGAGGCAATGAAATGAATCTTTAAAGCAGTGTAAGAAGGAATGATGAATGAGGGAGTGGACAGCAGGCCAGCATGCAAGCAAGTAAAGGAGTGATTGTGAGAATACTATTCTGGCTGCAATGTCTTTTAATTCCACTAACTAAGCAAAGAGATCATTTTGTTTGGGTGATCAGAGCCAGTAAATGTGTTGTCGACGGTTCCAGGATTTCTTAGGGAAAACCCAGAAGCACTACAACGCAGAGCTGGAGACTGTGGACTTTGTAACCAGCTCAGATGCAGCCAGGGTCCACATCAACAGCTGGGTGGAGAAGCAGACACAAGGTGGGTCATACACAGTGACATGCACACTTGTCAGTATGTTAATAGACCTGCATGTCCCCTTCATCCATATGCAATTGTAATGACGAACTCGCACCACATTAGCGTTAATCTCTGTCTTCTGTCAGTCTCATTTTTGTATGCAGAAATAATAGATGGCCTCACGATGCCATGAGTTTAAAGGTTTTCACTATAGTGGTGCGAGAGGGAGCAGAATTGGTTTCAGTCAGAAAGGCTGAGGGCTACTTCCATCCAATTTTCTCGGTGTTGAGGCAGAAAGATTCCGTGTGGAGGTCGAAATGATGCAGTAAATAGCCCTGGAAATGCAAGACTCTTTAGCTGCTTCTATGTGTTTTTATTTTGTTTACCAGGTAAAATTAAGGATGTGCTGGCCCAGGGTGTTGTGGACAGCATGACCAGGCTGGTGCTGGTCAATGCCATCTACTTCAAAGGCAACTGGAACAAGCAGTTTCAGGAGAGCGCCACACGGGATGCTAAGTTTAGACTCAACAAGGTAACACTGCTAAAAGAGAACATTCAATGGACTAACACGGATTGACAAAAGTCAACTGAAGTCAGTAAATGTGGGTTTTAAAACTGTATTGCATGGTAGCATTTGCCATTTAGTCTACGGACGTAATTCTGAATTCTTCATTGAAAGTAGTGAAAAAGGGTGAAAGAAGGGAATGTGGCATCAGGGCCATGGCAGCAAACCTGACCTTAAGAAATGGTGGAAATCAGGGTCAAAAGAGGGTGAAATCTGATGACCTAACAAAAGGTAATTTGTTGGACACTTTTGTATTGCATATTAGTCGAGATTAGGAGGATGCTTTTCCCAATTTTGTAAACATCTGAGTGTTAATCATGATGATTCTATTTGGGAACAATGTCTTTTCTTAGACCACATGGTGTCTGTAAGAAAATATTTGTTGCTTAAGTTTGCGTCTGTAGACACACCCACACTGTGCAGTGGTACCACTGAAATTCAACTTTCATCAAAAGCCACTTGTTTATTTCAGCTCTCCACCATTTCTCACGTGGAGCGTCTACAGTTGGCCTTGGAAGTTAATGTAATTCATGTAAACATCCAAAATATACTGTAACTGAACACAGCTTTACACATACTGTAGTATGTTAAAGAGTAACTTAATACTTGGCTGAAAAGTGCTCAGCAGTGTCTTGCTGCCCTCTCTGGTTGGACGTTTCAAGTATGTTGCACCTGTACTGACCACACCCTGCCGTACACTTCTGCATCACTGCAACAAGGTGATGTGTGCAAGATTTCAGCTGGTGTTAAGTCTCTCTTTAAGCATATGCATTTAAGCTTTGTTTCTGTTTGCTGTTTTCAGAAAGACACTAAGCCAGTGAAGATGATGCACCAGAAAACTAAGTTCCCTCTTACCTACATCCCTGAAGCCAACTGCCAGGTAGTCAAGCAATTCAGTTAATGAATTGATTAATATAGTATGTCAGTCGATATGCCTGTCTGTCCACCAACCAGCTGTTAACTGGTCAGGCCAGTTAAGGACTTAATTAGATTTCCATTCAAAGAAGAATTAATGATCCAGACCTTTTTTTAATCCGATAAGATATCCTGTTAATACACAAAAATATCCAAAACCGTATATTAGTTGTAATGTTTGAAACCCTCGTTTGGACAGATCCTGGAGATGCCTTACAAAGGAAAGGAGCTCAGCATGCTCATCTTTCTACCCAATGAATTCGAGGACAGTACAACAGGTCTGGAGAAGGTAGGGAACACACACACTTGCACACATAAAGAAACCCACAAGACGCAAATAAACTAATAATTGATTTTGTGCCCAGCTGGAGAAGGAGCTGACCTATGACAATTTTGTGGAGTGGACTCGTCCTGACATGATGGATGAAGTTGAGGTCCAGGTGGGGCTTCCTCGGTTCAAGATGGAGGAGAAGTACGACATGAAGAATGTCCTGGTCAGCATGGGAATGGTGGATGCCTTCGACATAACAATGAGTGACTTCTCTGGTAGGACATGTGCCCGGATAATATCAGATATATTCCGAATAATTTAAAGAACAGGCACCCGAAACCTGAACTGGCTCCTGTCAGTTCAAAGGAGCAACAAGTCAATAAAGAGGTTCTCCCAAATCAATGTGCTCTACATTCCTGCAATGTAGGGTGAGACCAGGCATTGTATGTATTTAAAATATTCTCTTTCCCTCTCTTCTGTGACAGGCATGTCTCCCGCCAACGACCTGGTACTGTCAAAAGTCATCCACAAGGCTTTCGTGGAGGTCAACGAGGAGGGAACTGAGGCTGCTGCCGCCACTGCTGCCATCATGATGATGCGCTGTTTCATGCCTCCAGCCACCTTCATTGCAGACCACCCCTTCCTCTTCTTCATCCGGCATAACCCCTCCATGAGCATTCTCTTCGCTGGCCGATACTGCTCCCCCGAGTGAGCACTACATTGTTCAGAGCAGTGTTGTTTCTCAACTGGAGGGCGGTTACGATACATCTACCATTGCAACAGAATAAAATGTTATTCGGTATTACTGGAAAATTTTGAGAGTCTGCTGCTGTAGAGTTCCTAATTACACCCTGAGTTCCCGTCCTATGTTTTCAACACCAGAATGAGGAGTAAAAACTATGGTGTTGGATTTCCTAAATTGCAGCTTCTTGTCTGCATCCCTTCTTATCTGAGTGATTCTGTGTTTATCCTGTGCCTTAAGTTCTTGCACTGTTTTATCTTTTGCACCTGATCTCATCCTTAGGATCTGGTTTACTTTATGTCTGTAATGCATGTATGGCCCTATTTGCTGCACCCTACCTTAGTAAGCTATACCATTGAAGTCTAGTTTATCTTATCTTATACCTTACACCCTTGTGAAAGAATTTGCCTTTATCACAATGTCTATTATGCCTCTTCAACCGCCAACTGTACTATATACCATATGAAGGTGTGGCAGTTGCAAGGTTCTCTGCACTTTTTCTACAGAACATGCATTTTATTTGTTTTATATTTTCAGTTAACCAAAGACAATGATGTGATGAAATCACATTGTCAGATAGATATGTCCTTGTTGACTTGTAATCAAGCAAAGTGCAATTATGTGAAATTGTACCATAATGCATAAAACAAATATAGACTATAAAGAACAAGAGCTTACATGAAGGTTTGAACTGGCATTGAGTCCAAGTTATTTTATGTATCCTTACACATGGAATAAAAGTATGTGGTTCACAAATATTGTTATGTCACATTCTTTTCCCTCTATTGACATTCTCTCAGATCTGGTTCAGCCATGTGTAACAAGATGGATAACAGTTTGATCATTCACTGTGAAAGTGTTAATACTACACTGGTTGTCTATTTGAGGTCACATAACATCATATTACTTACTAACCTAAACTAACAGTAGATAATGCTAAGTATATTACATTATATTATTACTACTTTTGATGCCTACAGAGAGCACAAGAGTAATACATTACTTAAAATACAACAACACTGAACCCCCAATATAAACCCCCAATGAAGGTCTAATAATAATCTAACTAAGATATTTAAGGAGAGTAAATACACCTGCAAATGTCTTGACCAGTATAGAATCTGCTTGCAAATAAATTTTCGGGTAAAAACGGGGGAAGAAATAATGCAGGCTCGATGTTTTGGACACACAGGTTTGAAACCAGAAATATATGCTGCATGCTAGAGCGGTAAAACATGTATCGTGTGTTAAATATATACCACAGAGGGAGAGAAGTGATTTGTTGTCAGTACACAAAGGGATAACATATTCTGTCAGGGCTTTTTTCACAGTGGGGACTTAATTAAAGTGCTACTCCACAACACTGGATGGTGCTAATGCATCTCTATGTTGGTGCTCTGAGTAAAAGAAGTCCAAAAAGAAGAGGTATGTCAGGAAAGGCACTTCCGGATAACTTCCTTGTTGTCATGTTTGAAGTTCGGTTAGTCAAAAACGAGTCGCTTATTGACAAAACGAGACGGTAATATTACAAGAAATCTCTGTAACGCTACGACAAAGGCACGCTGAGATGGCCACGCGGACGCGGGCATTTTGGCCAACGTATTCCAGCTCCAAGACGACAAACTAGCTAACGTTAACTTGCTAATCTGGTTTTTCCTGCTCTGTTGCTGATGGAGAGGCTAATAACCAAGCTCACGGGAAAGCATGTCCTTTTCACGGCTTCCTTCGCTATACGGCTGGCCTTGGTCGCTTATGGAGACTACCAGGATAGGACTATGGTGGTGAAGTACACCGACATTGACTACCATGTGTTCACGGATGCTGCAAGATTCATTACTGAGGTATCAGTAGTCTTCAGCATGACTTCTCTGACTGGAGCAAAGTAGCCAAATAAAGCTGTATGTGTGTCTGAATGTGTCTACTAATAGTGGTGGAAAGTAAACTACTTAGTTATTAATTAGTATTAATTAACTCACATTAGTACAATTTTGAGGTACTTGTATTATATTTCATTGTTTGCCATATAATGCTAACGTTATGCTTTGCTACCACTCCCTTTCAAGACACGGACGGAAGCATTACTTTTTACTCCACTACATATATTTATCAAATATAGTTATTAGTTGCCTTTCAGATGAATATTTTAGATACACAACATATGATCAGTTTATAAAGTATGATGCACTGTCACAGATTAGACTCTCCAACATTATATGATGCAGTTAGAATTAGCTCCACTTCGCCCAGCTACAACATTGAAGTACGGCTTATTATACGCTAATACCTCAATAATAATGATCCAGTAATATGACACTGACAGGGGCCCTTTTGCATAATGAGTACTTTTACTTTTGATAATAATTCTGCACTATACTACATCCTGTCAATGTGGGAACATTTTGCACAGGGGGAGTCCCCGTACAACAGATCAACCTACCGCTACACCCCTCTCCTAGCCTGGCTGCTCACTCCTAACATCTATCTCAGCATTTTATTTGGCAAGATCCTCTTCATCGTGTGTGATGTGCTGTCAGGAGTGCTCATCTACAGAATCCTCCGGCTGAGAGGTCTGGGCTCTGAGGTGTGTTTTCAGTTTTTATAAATCTGATCCTTGTTGACTAGATATAGATATAGATATCCTAACCATTTTGAGTTTATTAATAATTGCTGACTATAGTTGCAAATACCTCAATAATTTTGTCCTGTAAAACAACAGAGTTTAGAAGCTTCTTGGAAATGGTGCAGCTAAAGTTGTGTTTTTGGGGGGATTTATGTTCAGACTGCACGCCGTGTTTGTTCTCTGTGGCTCCTGAACCCACTGCCCATGGGAGTATCCAGCCGAGGGAATGCTGAGTCAATCCTGGCAGCCCTGGTGCTGGGCACTTTACTCTGTATGGAAGGTAAGGGTCTGGGGGTGTCAGTATTGTGACATTTTAGCTCTGTAAAATAATGTATATTTTGCTAATTTTGTAATGAAACGTGGATACACAGCACCTCTGCTAATACTTTTTACCTTTTTTCATCTAGCCCGGCGTCTGATGTGGGCAGCGGTACTCTATGGTCTGTCAGTCCATATGAAGATCTACCCAATTACATACGCTCTGCCCATCGCTCTGGCCCTGCGCACGCTAGAGACTAGATCAGAGGAGGACGAAAAGGGGTGGAGGTGGAGGAGCCTCAATGGGTTTGTGGGAAGCTTCATCAACCGAGAGCTGTTCCTCTTTGCAGGTGTGGCCGGAGGAGTCTTCTGTATGCTCACTGCACTCTTCTATTACATGTGAGGTGAACAAAGAAATTACACACAAACACATAGTAAAAGGTTTTCATTGCCTGTGATTTCTGACTCTGTATAGCAAGTGTTAATTATTGTGTTGTGTTAAACAGTGTTTAACCCCACCAAGCTAGTTTTGTTTTTTCCCCAAAATGCAGACATGTCCTGGTTCTATGTACACTAACTTTTAATAACTCCTGTCCTGTTTGTCAGGTATGGTTGGGAGTTCCTTCATGAGACCTACTTGTACCATCTGACCAGAAGGGACATCAGACACAACTTCTCTCCGTACTTCTATATGCTCTACCTCACCGCAGGTATTCCCATCCAGTCATTTATAGCCTCCTAGCGTGACAGAACTACAGGACAAAGACCCGCACACATTTCTAGCTCATGTGCAGAGGTACATTGCTTCTGGTCAGCATTGATAAAGTGCTTGTTTATCAAATCAGTTATAAAGTTGGAAGTAAATTTATTGGGTATTTTCCTTGCTTCTCTGTGTTAATAGCGAGTGCAAACTTATAAGAGGTAATGTAGCTTCCTAAGTCTGGTCAAATTTTTTATCTTTTGTTGGCGTAGACAGCAGGTGGAGCCAGTGGCTCGGCCTGGCAGCATTCCTGCCTCAGCTCATCCTGTTGTTGGTGGCGTCATGGGCCTTTCACTCTGACCTGGCCTTCTGCTGTTTCCTGCACACCGCCATTTTTGTCTCTTTCAACAAAGTCTGCACTTCACAGGTACATAAACCACCATCAACAAAACAGAGTCTAAGTAAGGATCAGATGATGCGTTGCCTTGCAGTCCTCTTACACCTCTCTTGTTTTTCACTTTCCCCTGTCAATCATCCAAATTACTTTCAGATTTGAGATGGACTGTAAAAGGGGGCTGCTTGTTTTGTCGAATAGGATCCACTTAAGAAGAGATACTGTATTTTTGTAGTTTATTAATTCAATTTTACAATTTCAGTTTGAACCCAAATTGTGGCAGCTAGTTAGGTATCAGAACTGTCTCCCACCCATCAGAACGTTCCCTCCTGCCACACTCAGTGTGAATATTAATGTAGTGTATGATAATATTATCTAGCCTCAGCTCACACCCTTTGCATAGCCTTTAACAATGTTGCTTGTTATCCTTTCATAGTACTTCCTGTGGTACCTGTGTCTTCTCCCTCTGGTCATCCCTCACCTGAGTCTGTCACTAAAACAGGGCGTGGGACTGCTGCTCCTATGGTTTGCTGGACAGGTGATTTATTTGAGAACATATTCAGTTACTATTAAATAGGACATTAGGTATGCATCTTGTTGACAAAATCTTCATGTCATAACAAAATGCCATTAATTATACAGGCGGTGCATCTTAAGTGGTAGATGCATTGATGTCTTTCAGTCACTTAGTGCTGTTTGGCATCTGTCAATAGTCTTTTGTTTGCCTGTAAAGATTCTAATATTCACATTAAAACAGAAGACTAACTGAACTTGTTTTGAAATGTTTTGAATTAAGTAAGTAACATTATATTTTCTCCCCACTATCAGGGTATCTGGTTGGGCCCAGCCTACTTCCTAGAGTTTGAAGGCTACAACACCTTCCTGTTGATCTGGCTTGCTGGATTGCTCTTCTTGATCATCAACTCCTCCGTCTTGATTCAGATCGTAGCCCATTACAAACCAACACAAACTCCACAGAGACTGAAGGTGGAATAACATTCAGTTATTTTAACTGAAGATGATGGACTATGGACACATGTTAAAAAATAAATTGTGTATTTTGTTCAATCTCAGTCTCTTCAGTACTTAATTACATTCTCATGTAACCTAAATAATTTTTGCACAAAGCAGATTCATACAGTGGTATCTTCTGAGTGACAAAGCCACAGCTGGATCTTCAGTCATTCTGAGTTAAACCCATTGATTAAATGCTTTCCACTGCAGGCCAGAACACTTAAATCCTCAGTGACTCACATAGGGCAGAAAACTGCTGTTCTACTGCTGTCTCTTGGTTGGAACTTCTGAAAAGTCTGATCCACCTGTGACCATGCCACACAGATGTTTTCCATTTGTCCATTTGCTGTCAAGGGCAAAATACCTGCTGTAGATCAGAGATCGCACACAGTTTCCGCACAGTTTTAACAACCATGATGTTAAATAGCTCTGGACCGATCTATATAGTTGATCCAGTAGTGAATAGTTTAGATAGCTTGTGGATTTGACTGTGTGTTGTTGCCCTTCACAGTTTGTCAAAAACGTAACAAATCTTTCATCATCTGTGTTACACAGACAAATATTCAGCACACATTGCAGATTCTAGTGATGAGTAGAGAGAGAAAAAAATATTGGCAATTGGGCGAAGGAATGCTTGTGGGTTTTCTGTTTTTATACTTCTGTAGCTCATCACTCTGGTCCAATAATGAATCCAATGAAATGGAAACTAAAAGCTTTCCTAGCGTGTTAGTGGAGAACTATTCTAATAAATCTTGTGTATTTGATTACAGTGTGGAACTAAATGAATACTGATGACTTAAACTAGATTGTGCTTATAGAGCAGGATATTATCATCCATCCAGATCAAGTGTGTACAGATACAGAATCATGCTGTTCTGTAGCTGCCGATTCCACTTTTCTATGTACATTTTTAGCCATGGTTTCAAAGTTCATGCCATGAGATGTGATTTTAAAAGACTGGACCCTTCCTCAGTTGCAGTGTGCAGTTATGACCAGTAGGTAGAAGCATTCGCCAGCAGAAGACACGGCTTGAGCATTTATCCTCGTGTAACCCTCACAGATTAATCAGTCAACTGGAGCATGAACACAACTCAATACAAACAGTGCTGTCAGTGGCTCCCTAATCTTGCTATACTCTCCCCCAATCTCACATGGAAATTATTAGAGCACTCACTTTAGCCCTGTAGGTTCTGAGCACGTTGAGCACGGCATTGATTGTGGGAGTGTGGTAATAATAATGTGTATGCATGTGTGGATGCAGTTGTTTGTGCAAAAAATCATGAGATACACAGTAGTTAGGGTTGAATAAGTGGCTTACTGAGACATTTTGGTTATGCACTTTGTGTATCTGTGTGAGTGAAAGAGCTTGCTTGCTTGTGTGTATGACTCATGGTCAGCTGCAGCCTGCATATCTAGTTTATGAATCACCAGGTTGCACTCAGTAACCTTTCAACTGGCTAGTCGCCCCTGGGCACATATATAAATAATTTCACTTTAACACTGCATCCCGCTGAATAGCATTACATTCAGCAGTTCAGCAAATCCTCACTGAAACATAGCTATGAATATTGTTTCTTCTTCAATTCCTTGCTTTAATCTTGTGTTTTAGAGCAGTCATTCCCAACCAGGGATGTATGTACCCCAGGGGTTATCTCTGCAGTAGCCAGGCGTTATAATACAGCTCTTTTAGTACTCACTATAGTAATCAATATAATAATATTCAATATCCACATATTGAAGTCAGCTGTAACTCCTGAACATGTAACGATTGAGAGTGCTTGAGAAGTAGTTAGGAAGATAGCAGGGAAGCCCATGCAGCTAAAAGTAATGGATAAATTATTCAAATAGTTAGGTAAATGTACTGTATATTGGATAAATGGTTGATAGATAGCTAAAAGTATTGAAAAAAAACCCAATTGAAATAGCCAGGTAAAAGTAGGATAGACAGTTGAAACAGTTATCTAAATGTAGGATGGACAGTTGATATTATTTGCTAAAAGTAGGATAAACAGTTGATATAGTTGTTGATATAAAGTGTTGGAAATATGGGCTCTTATGTCAAAGGGCTATAAGTAAGGGCTATCTTCACAGTTAGCCAAACGAAGGGAGATAGACTTTTCGAATGCAGTTTGAATGGTATCATCAGTTCAGCCGCTGTGGAGCTATCAATGTCTAAAGTCAAGAAAACTGTCTTGCCTGCATAGTAAACATTGACAGTTCAGTTATATGAAAGATTTGTTCTAACAATCCACTTCTATATAATCAATAGTTTTAAATTACATCCAATTTGAAATAATTTCAAATGAATATATTTGGAATGTGACGGCTGGTTTGGAGGGGCACATGAGTCCATCTGACGGGGCTGTTAGGATACACCAGCCAAAGAGGTTGGAAACCACTGTTTTAGAGGCCTCGATACTAAAGAAAGTAAGCAATAAGGCACAGTGCTGTTTATTGTCCATCAGCTAATTGTAGTCAGAAAGCAAGAAGCGGCAAGGTTGTGGGGGTTATGGGCGGGAGATTGCGTGACTGTCATCCATATGCTTAGTAGGGTGTGTGTATATGTGCATGATAATGTGCACGCATGTGTGTATGTGCATGCGTGTCTGTGGCGTACCCTTAAGGATGCTCCTCATTGTCACCGGGGGATATGGGGAGAGGAGATGTCGACATTGTTGTGTCTATGTATGCATTAGTGCATCTGCCGATATGAGCGTGTATTAGTGTGTGTGTGTGTGTGTGTGTGTGTGTGTGTGTGTGAGAAAGACAGAGTGGGTGTGACCAATTAGGGCAAATGGTGTGCAGAGCAGCAAAGAGTGGGGTATGAACGGTCACGCAACCTTGCATGGTATAGGATTATAGGTCTTGGTTTGCACACACATGCACACACACACACATACACACACACTCCCCCCCTCACAGATACAGCTGTCAACAAGCATCAAACACTTTGCTTACACTAGAGTTGCCCCTAAGCACTCGCTCCTCTCTCTTGATTGGATGTTCTCTTTTGATTGTTTTCACCCCCTTTCCTGAGCTAAAGTCTCTTTTCTCACCTCCAGGTTTTGTCTCTCCACCTCTCTGCGCCACGTCTCTTTCTTTGTCACCCTCACCCTCTCCCCTCCCTGTACAGAACAAGTGTCATACAGATGGCGTGATGGAAGGTTGCGTGCATGCTGACGAATATTAAACATTTAAAGTCAGCCTCATCCATCCATCCCCGCCCCCCTCCTCCTCATTGTCACATCATCAGTCATGAAACTACAGTGAGACAAAAGCAAAGTACTCCTTTGGGGAAAAGTGAGATAGAGATACTACACACTGTTTCGAATGAGCTAGTTGTTACTCAAGAGAGTGTGTGTGTAAGACAGACACAATTGCATATGTGATTCATGTTATAGAGCTTGATCCCTATAAGGCCACAGAAAAGCACTGCGCTTCTCCTTGGTTCAGACTCTATACAACAAGCGCTGTACATACTCCATAATAACTTTTAATAATCAGTGTCCACAGTTTGAGTGCAGGTTTAGTAACTTTTAACAGTTACTTAAGTTCCTTTAAAAAGTATTTTCTGGGCCAGGGCTATTAAACCCACTGCCTGTGGATTATTCATGGTTTATTACAAAATGAATCAGAATGAGTTATGAACATCATTTAGCTTTCACTATTCCTCCTCTACTGTATTTTCCTACTCCTTCCCAACTGCCAAGTAACGAATCTCATCAATGTTCTGGCAGTTACACCTAATCCTGTCACAACTTGCCCTACAGAACTGTATGCAAACTTTGCATGCAAAGAGAAATCCTTAGAAACTCCCTGTTAAGATGCGATACATGTTAAATCCCTCTTTCAAGGGAAGGCCCCAGAAAAGCTGAATGCAAGTGTTTCATCTCAGGACTGCAACTGGAGGAGGAAGTATGATCTTAATTAGAGCATGTAAGCCAAGAGGAAGAAAACAGTTCTTTTGTACAACTGCCTGGCTCTACATGTACAAAATATCAATGCTGACACGCATATGGCTCATTGCATAAATTGTTGCATAGTGAATCCGCAAAATACAGTTCACCAGAGGAATTAACTGTTTGGGAAGTGTAGTATAAAATGGGGAAATACTATAGCTTTGAGGGCACCAATCATCTTTTGACGATGCCTTGTTGATATACATTTCAACACACTGACACACACTTAGACCAACATGGCTTTCCATTATTGATAAAGTGCACATGAGGGACTTATGTAGTTTTTGATGCAGGATAGTGTGAACCTTCAGCCATTGTATTAAATCCACAATAGTTGGGAATCTAGTAGAGGCTATTTTAGCCACAGTAGTTTTATTCTATTTTTTAAATATCTTTTGATAGAATTTCAAACAAGTTATTTTTACATTAAATTACCATTTACAGGTATTTTTTCTCAGGTTTTGTTTGTTGTATTGCTTACCTTTACATAGTGTTTAAAGAGGATAATAAAAAGAGTCAAAAAGCCTAAAAGAGTGATACCATGAGCATGTACTACACTTGAATGTTGGTCCTGGAACTTATATTTTGAATTACATAGTGGATATTTTTTATATAACATAGTTAAAGATGTGAGGATCATAATAGGATTTCCTGTCATTTCATTTGTAGTCTGTTCACAAACAAACATAAGATGGGGCTATCTGGTACTTACTCGATATACAAGCATGCAAACACACATACTTGCACACATGCACATACACACTCACAATTATCCCAATAAGTAAAATCCCCACGCTAACTGATCCTCGTGTATCCTGTAATTCCCTATAATCTACACTCTGGCTGCGGTGAAACAAACACGAGCCTCTGGGAGGGATAAGAGAGAGGAATGATGATAGCTGTGGAATCAGTGGGAGAGGCTTGTTCCTTCAAACCAGTGAGGCCAGTGAGACCAGCTGCAGGTAACAGGTCATATAAGATCAAGAGGCGATGGCTGCACAGAGTACAATTATTCAAAATCTGAATTCTGCTTCTGTTTGACATTTGCTAGATCACCCATCTAAAAAACTGGCAGCAGGAAACTGGCAAAGACTTTGAGTCACTAGCTCCACTAGGACTCAGTTCTGATGTCTCTGTAGAGGTCAGAGGTCAGGCTGGAGACGTGGCTGTTTTAAACAATAGATGAGGAGGCCAAACATGGTGGCCCAAGATCTGCCCGGTTGACAAATGCTTGCTGGTCCCTGGTTCGTCCCTGGTTCGTCCCTGGTTCAGTTTTTGCTGGGGACCTTTGTTGCATGTCATACTCCTCCCTTCTCCTTTGTTTCCTGGCTACTTCTTCACTATCAATTATCCAATAAGTGACATGTGAAAAATGTTCTCTCACTTCCAAATCATGCCTATAACACATGGCTATCATTGTCTCTCTGTGGCTCTACCTGGCCACGTGCCCACACATTTGAATGACTCCTGGTGTCTCTCAAATATTACTGGACCTTAGAGCTTGAGTTGGAGCAATTATTAAATGTGTGTGACCCTCAAGAATTTTGTTTCTTAGTTTCACAGTTTCTTTTGTATTAAAGTAAAACAAATCTTTCCCAGTTCCAGGGTATCATATAACTTGCAGTTTTGAATGTGGCCACGATGCCAAATAGTGCTGCACAACAGAGCACTAATCCTGCAGTAGCTATTCCTGTGGTGTAAATACAGTTATTTCTCTTAATGCATAGTTTCCATGTTCCAGGGATGAATTGATAGCTGTTTGGTAGACTGCATTTGCTCTATTCCTAAACCTCTATTTTGTGTCCCATTGTCTGCAACCACATGACCCTGGAAGTTTCTTTTGATCTAAAATGTAATGTAAATGTAATGTAAAACATTTTATTTCACACGGAAGCTGTGTGAACTGATCTATTCACAATTAATTACCTAATTTTTATTACTGTGTAGAAAAGTTACCTTTTTGGCCTCAGAGACATTATATTCTACAGTAAGGGTGGGTGATCATTTTCTGATCAAAGACCTGATTCTCTATGTCACAATGCAACTTTTACATGACAGATTTTGGGATATGGGTAAGAAAAATGCTACGTATTTTAATCCAAACTGGGTGATTTTGGATTTGCTCCACTGTTAAGGGACTATTCTATACAATTAGGATGAAAGTGCAGCTCTGCTGGGAATCGCAAGGACCAGGATTTCACCACAGCCTTTAGGTTACATCTCTCCTCTGGTCCCCCTGCCTCTTTTCTTGCCCTCTACCGCTCTGTGGATGCCAACGTTCCCCTGGCTCTAGCCCTCGTCCAAGACAGCGGTGAGAGACTGGTGTTAAGTTTCCCAGATCGTGTGAAGGAGCTGTCGTGCCAACTTTACAGCACATTAATCATACAGGCAACGTGGCTAGAGATACTCTGTATCCCGTTCTGCTGAGTATTTATTATTAATAGAGACACAAATCTGAAGAATGAGACCACATTTGCTATATGTGAAAAATTCAAAAGCTACTAAAGAGACAAGGACGTTCACCGAACAAAAGAATTTGGCCATTTTTCATTATGGAAAACATTTATGAGAGCGGGAAATTATTACATTAGTAGAGTGAACATTGTTAAAATTGACTCTGGTGTATCTAATGTATTTTTATACTATGTCCTCTGAACATTGTACTAAGCTTTTGAGGACTGCAACACCTGCTTCAGTCAGTTTCTTCCACAAAGCCACATGCTGCTGTTTGCTTTCACTCATTTATTACACATTTTAAATGATTAATAGACATGATTGTCATTTACAGCTGTGTAATATTCATATTCTAAGTAACTAATAGTTCGTAATCTGATTTCTGTGGATTTTTTTGTGACAGTCCAGAATGCCAGAATGGAATGTGACATGTTATGTTCCTCACTCACCAAGCTGTGCCAAATGGCAAAATAACAACACATAACCTAGATTTTCCATATAAAGAAAAGTCTTTTAATAGATAAGTCCCATTTGCAAAAAACACGTAGAAACATTGGAAGACACTGCATATGTACACTGTGTTCGCTACCTTGCAGCTACCTCCTCCATGACACAAGTATGACAGTCTTTTACAATTATCAAAATGATAGCAAGAAAAACAAAGCCATATTTATTTACCTTAGAGAAACAGAAAAGCCTTCAAAACTGTAGTTTTTAAATTATGCACTTTTGCCTTACAATAAATACGAATCATCAAACATTTATGAAATTAACACACACAAAGAGAAAAGGACAAATTCAAACAGTGACACCATGTACAGTTGTGCGTGTCGACTCAAAACCTTGTCTGGCCAGACTGAACTTCAACTGAACTACTCTCAGTAGTGCAATTCAGAAACTACTACGGTAGCTTCACAGAACTGAGACTCGTGGAATTAATTTGGTGCTTTTAATTCATTTGTGCAAAAATACTGATTGTGAAGACTGATGTCTGATGCTTTCGGACTGAAAAGACAACATGAAAAGTGTATATTCATTTCAAAGGAAATGTGTGGCGTCTGCAGTGAGACAGGCTGCATCGAGTTGAAATGCTGATCTTGCCATGAACACTAATCCACACAGTACAACATTAGCTTTGACATAAAATGACATAAATTAATAATATTTGTACGTTCAACAGGAGTTTCATGACTTAAAATTCGGAAATGATTGTGCGCATTGAAAGAAAAATCAAGATCAAACCTTTTAACAATAGACTGCCTTCTTTTCCTTCAATTCAAACTAACACTTCTACACTGTCCAAACAAACCTTCACCTAATAATTAATAGTAATTTAACCAGTGCGAACCTCTTAGGTCCAAGTTCATCTGAGATCCTGCAATTTAATGGGCAATTCTTGTGTGATCTGAGTTTCATGTAAATATAACGCAGTTAAATGCTAATTGTGGCTTACCTGTAAATCAGTTTTGACATCAATATCATTGTGCTTTTGATTGTGCACCCTGAATTTCACTTTTGCTTTTATCCCTTCCACAAGGAGGTCAGAGCCAAGGAGCAGGGACAGAGCGGGACCTGCAGAACTTGTTAGGATTCAGTACCTTGCTCAAGGACACTTCAGCAGGACCCATTCTTGAACCAATGGTTTGTGGTTAAGGGTCAGCTTCCCTCACTGTGCCTCCTTACATACTGTCTGTATGTGTGTGTAAGCAGGCTGTTTCTAGGTTAATAAACAAATGTAGTGAATATACTTAAAGCTTTGGCCATACCAATGGTTTTTACTGTTTTGGTCCATTAACTACAAATTGCATATACTTTACATTACTGTCAAGTTTCCAAAAGGATTCGGAATTGACAAGGAGAAACCATTAAAAAATGGTGTATTCAAGGATGGTCTGGCAAAAGCATTGCACTATAAGCTATGCTCTAAGAAGATCAAATTCAGAACATAGACATTGAGTAAACAGGGATGTTGTGAAAAAGATCATGTGAATTTAGTTGTGTCATGCACTGAAAACTGCTTTCCTGCAGCTGCTCAGTATTAGATATCTGAGTCCTTGACTGGAGGAATTATGTGTGTTTTCAAAACAGACCCTTTTTGCAAATGTGTCATCTTGTGATAATGATGTAACTTTGAACAAACTATTTTCTTAATGCGATTGATTGATTGAGTTTAAGTTTCAAGTCTCTCTCTAAAATGCATAGAAACCAGTAGTTTCCATCAAACATCACTGGAGGCAGTAATCAAAAAGGTAGGCGATTTATAGTTAAAGCATTAAAACATGCAAAACCACCATCAAGGCAGATTATCCTTTAGGTTGTTATCACTGACTACTAATATCAGCCATCTCCCTTGAGCCCAGCAGTAGGTGGAAGTCATCTCCTGTGTACAAAGTAAAAAAAAAAAAAAAGTCTCTTTTTACAGCAAAATCTTTGTTCCTGCCACAAAAGCCAGGTGTACACAACACGTAAAACAAAATTAAATTGTGTTTCTAGACATAATTCGTCTCATTGTCACTAAATCCAAAAGTGCTTGGAACCAACTACAAAATGTATTCCTTAAAAACAAAATCATCTATCCATAAACTGGATTCAAAGTATTATTTTTGATTGTCACAACACGAACACTAGAACCTGAGCCTTGTTTGTGACCTCTTCATCAAATAGAAGAAGTAATTTAAATGTTGACATCCTGGGAATCCTCGTCATCTTTTTGTAATGCTGGTGCATGATGTGGCGCAATACAAAGTACTTTAATGCACACAAACACACATTGTTTGTGTGTGTGTGTGTGTGTGTGTATTGGGGGGGGGTATCTGCTGATGTGTTGATGTGTTTCACTCTTACGGCATATAAATGTAGGGATTGGACTTGTGGTGCCCCGTGCTCATCACGCATGGCATAACGTTCCTTGGACCAACCATCATGGACTGGCTTATGTCATGGCCGCTCTCGGGCCACGGTGGGGAGTCCATGGGCTCTCGCTTGATCGAATGGATCAGGCCATGACCTTTGAACTCATAGGTGCCATGCTTGTTGTAATCCTGGTGCATGTAGGCCTTGTGAGGCTCCTGTGGATAGACGTGCGAGTCCATGAGGTTGACAGATTGGTTGCTGCATAGAGAGTCTGAGTGAGAGAGTCTCTGAGGACTAAACTGGGTGTTGTCATTGTTATTGCCCAAGGCTTTGTCACATTTCAACAGACGTCCGGTTGTGTTCCCGCTGTTGTTGACTGCATAGTTCTGATAGTTGCCGTTGTTGTACGGTGGGCTGATTCCCGCTTTCCCTCGCTGACAGGGCGAGTACTGCAGATCATAATAATCGCCCTCTGATTTGAGATGGAGGCCAGAGCTCTGGTCGTATACCCCGTTGCCATAACGGCGGTCCATGGCCTCTGGGTCGCGGCAAGCCCAGGGTCGCCCGTAGGCATCGCAGCCGTTCTCAGAGTCCGAGTCATGCTCTACCTTGATGGGTGCCATCTCGGGCATCAGATGGCCATCGTAGCATTCTCCGTAGCTGTTCTCGCTCTTCACCAGGTCAACGCAGTAGGCATCTGGGTCTGTGGGGATCTGGACGTTCCCGTAGAGCTTGGAGACAAACACCTCGCCACCTCTGCCACTGTGGCAGCTGGGGGAAAGGCGGTACGGCTTCCCGTACTGGCCAGCCTTGTTCAAGCGATTAGAAGGGATGTAGCCGACACCCTGGCCCGTTCTGAGGGGGCCTGAGTTTGGACGCAGAGGCCAGCCTCCGCCCAGGCCTGGGCTGACACCTTTGTGGGGAGCCATGGAGGACTTGCAGTAGTTGAGGGGCTCCTCCTGGTTGTAGTAACCATCAGGGCGGTACTTGAGGTTGTCTTTGGAGAGTGGGGTCCAGGGAGTGTGGTGACCTCGCTGGGTAGCACCAGGAGTGGGACAGGAGAGGAGGAGAGGGTCTGCAATGTCACCCATTCCTCCACTGAAGGAGTGTCTCCGGAGGTGTTCCCCTCGCTCACTGTGAGGGAGAGGTGAAAAGTGGGGAGGGGAGGAGAGAAGGGAGAAGGGGGTCATTAGTCACGAAACAACAAGATAGATCAATCAGTGTAGAAGTTTCTGTAGCCCTTGAGGACATTCAAGAAGAGGTGGCCTCCTAAAATATGGTTGGTCCACTCAGATATCCATATGGGAATGTCCACAAACTGAATGTTTGTTCTACTGATTGGTGAATGACTCAAAGCACAAACATCTAGGTTTGGTTCACTTAAGTTCATGAGAGAATCATTCCAAAAGTGACTCATCTTTTCCGGGATTTCATCTCATCTGAAAATTGAGAACAGAGTCAACATCCAGGACCCAAAGATCAATGACTCCGAGTTTATAGGCAGTACAATATCTTCATCTCCTCTTAGAACACTGCAGTTGCTCAAGGCATTTGTGTTTCAGCCTTTGGCTCTTTTGAGTGATGTGACAATCTTTTTGAATTGTGTTTTCTGATCTCCTGATTTGGGATGATTCATTTACAATTGAATTTGTTGCACTGTGATCGTCACAATCAATCAATAGAGAATGCTCAGACCCAGTAACACATTAAATTTCTAATCATACATTTAACAGAACGGATGTTGATTAATATGTCAGTGGAAGCTTTCAATAAGGATAACACCAGGAAGGGCTTGAGATCACAAATGCATTTTCATCACTATATATTGCATATACAGTATATTCCTTATTATGAAGAAAAAGGCAATTTAAAACTTTTGGCTCTAATGACAGATTTTACTTTAAAACACGTTTTATTTCCCTGTTTCACCACTTTGACTGTCTTTTGCTTCTCTCTGCTCTCTCAGCTGGATTAAACACTATAATGATAAGATAACAAGATAAGAACAGCAGCTAAGGCTTTGGATTAGAGTAGTATTGTAGTAGAGATCTGGAAGTGAGTATATTTAAAGTACTGTATGTTCTATGGTACTATCTATCTACAGTAAGATCACTTTTATGATGTAAAGAGCTTTTATGATCTAAAATCATACATGTAAACTAAGCAATAATATCTCTTGGTGGATCCTCACATGGGATGTATTTTGTGTCTATTCAACAACATTACATATGTAAATATACACATTTTCACCCAAGTATTGCCCAGTTTCAGTAGTGCATGATATGAAAAGATGCACTTCATATTAGCTAACCTGCAGTACTTTTCCTTCAAATCTGGTGCCATGTAGATTGTACTTGGCAGTGTTTTCATACTGACGACTCAACCCTATAAGCTTCACAGCCTGCTAATCCAACCAGCCAACAACATGCTGTCCATTTATAAGTAATTGGTATTTTTCTAAAGAAGCAAACATTATCCATGTCGCCCTGGATGATGTTGAGAAGGAATGGACAGCAGAGGGGGTGGTAGGGCTCTGCTTCCTACTACAGCTCAACTCTTGGCCTCTCAGCCTCCCAAAGATGTTAATGATGCATGAAGCACAGAGGGCCTTATCCAAGCGGAGACATGTATTTGCTCCTAATTGGCCACAGGTAAGGCGTCCAGCACTCGTTTGGTTTGGTGTCAGAGCCTGCTGGGTGAGGAAAGGGCTTATATTTGTCTTGGTAACTGGGTCTCGGGGTAAATGCTTGTGCTCATAGAGCTGTTTCTGGGTAATAAGCTGGTATCTCTAGAAAATAAACTCAAAACTGAATAAATAACAGATGAGGACTGGTGGCCACGTAGTTTTTCTTCACTGGAACGCTGTTTTGAATGTGTTTTTCTGTACCCTGTCCCTTGCCTCGTGGATCTTAGTCAAGGCAGTCAAGTGTGTTTTTTGTAAACTGCACTATTCCAAAGTAAACATGTCTTCCCTTATGAATTATGAGGGTTAGGACTGGGCTGACCAGTGACAATGTGCATCACAACTCCAAGCTTCAACAAAACTGATGATGTAGCAGCTGTGGCCTTTCAAGGTTTAACATTTCGACTTCTAGCTCCCCCATCAGGCAAATCAGTGTACTCTCTAGAGGCCATAACAAGGTGTCAAAAGGCATCAAACCTCAAGTTTGGACCAGTGGTGTCTGAGACATCAAGTTTGTGTTAAAAAGCTTGACCTTTAATTACAGCATAGCACCCCCCATTAAAACAATGGATTTAAACTAGGACACAGTGTGAATATACATCATCCCTCCAACTTTAGTTTTAGGTTTCATTCCCTCTTACCCATGCTCCAGTGCAGAGATAATCCCTCCTCCTCCTCCTCCTCCCTTGTTCTTTCCCCGCATTAACATGTTCTTCATCTTCATCTCGGTGATGGAGGGCAGCAGGAGGGGCACACCTATGCAGAATAGAGCCAGCTGGGGGGGCACCTGAGCCCCAGAGGCTGACTTCTTCTTCTGACCGTGGAGGAACTTCAGCCGACCCTGGAATTGCATAGTCTGGGAAGAGAAGAGAGAAAGAATTTACTGATCGGAGTTTTAGTTTACCAGGTTCACCATCTTAGTTTCGCCCGTTAGCATGCTAACATCAGCTAAGTAGCGCTACACAAAAAGTACAATTGAGATTGAATTTTATTAGTTGTTGCGATATTTCAGTCTTGACCAAAGTCACAATAAAGCTAGGGAAGGAAGATTCTCTCGCCTTTTTATGTGCTAGCAGAATGAGTACTGTGCATTACATTACATTTTTTTGTGTCTTTACAGCAATTATGTTGACCAATGAGGAAAGCATCTCACCAATATTTGCTCACTACTTGGCGTATGTGGCGTAAGTGCTCCCAGTATATGTCAGAAAATTGCCATCTAGAATTTCTGTTGTGCAGCCAACATCAGTGCAACCGGAGCAGACTTGGTGACCGTGAACTCTGCTGACCCTGATGAATTGGTCCAAACCCATGTTCTTATTGCTCTGTCATCAGGGCCTCTAGGCTTTTCCACTGCTCTTCTCCAAACCACTCTAGTCACAGCCATGAGGGATGAACCAGGCTCCTATTCTGCTGCTGTGTCCAGGCACTGAATTACCACATAATGCCTTGCAATACTACTGACTACTACAAATAAGTGTATGAACTACAATTAAAAATGAGGCTTTGCTGTACCAAAGGGGTCATAATACGTTTTATAGGCCTGGGTCTTCTCCCAGAAAGTGGGCATCACTTACTCCACACTTAATTCTCATCGCAATATTCTGCACTCTTCTGTTTTGTGTAAACTTTAATGCACCGAAAACTGAAGTTACTGTTCAGTTTAGCTGGCAGTTTGGTTCAGACCACTCACCAAAAATCCAGAGGTGCTGTCCAAAAGGCATCGGACTCTGGCAATGAAACATCTGTTGAGGAAGCAGGAGAGCTCGGGAGGAATTCCCCCTGCCTCTGGAGAATGGAACAGGCTGCTCACCACAAAGTCCTCACCTGAGATGTAACAGAGAAAGATGGAATAATTTAGTTTGAACTGCAATTTGTGTGGCAAACCCACAATGTGCTTCTTCACAGTTTGATTTCTATTCAAAAATGACAAGAAAAGTTGATCTACTCTTTCAAGACAACTGAGGGCACAGAATGAAACACATCAGTTTTCAAAAGATAATATTGGTTTGTCATTGGTTGACAAATGATGATATAAAGATAGACTGTCTTTGTATAGAGATGGATGTATTGTATGTAGCTTTTATGAAATTATATTATGACATTGATGTTTAAAGAAGTGATCTGACAGAATCTGTTTTTGCTGGTATGATTTCAGTGGGCAGAAACATAGGTGCATCTCCTCTAATTTGCACATTTATCTGAGGATGTCTGGCAGTAAGCTACCCACCACTCCCTGCAGCTAGATGGCTGTCCTGATGCGCCGACGTCCCCTGGTGCTGCGGAGGACACATGGCCCAGTGGAGCTGGCGTCTGAACTCCTGGCGGTCGTCTATGTGAATGTAGTCAAACACGTTCTGGTGCATCACATCAGTCTGTGGAGAAAGTTGAGCGGATACTGATAAGTTTGTCGGGGAAATTTGTTGAGTTATTATTAAAACACGTCTGTCTATGTGGTCACGGCACGTCAGAGACATTTCTAGTTTTAGCCTCGTGTTTTTTATCATGCCATGGCCTTAAAGTCTTAAGAAACGTGAGATTGCGTGTTCGCAGCACCGTCCGCAGACTGACTTTGGACCGCTGTGTTGTGGTGCCATCGGTGCAGCTGGGAGCTGCAGTTTGTCTGTGCTGCTCAGATACACTCGGCCTGCCTCAGGATTCCCAGGGAGCGTGCTAACTTCCCCCATCACACACGCACACACACGGGCCGTGCTGTACACACACCGTCGGTGGAAGTCACAGCAACATATGCAGACTTGTATAACTATATGTCTGCACATACACACAAGCGGGAGCATTTCCCCGGTACAGTAACAGAGTAAGGGTAGCTGTAGGGCCAGCGAGGGCAGCTGTGTTTGTCAAACATCGCGTGACACCAGCTCCCAAACAGCAGTCCAGCCCAGCTTACCCTCCCCACACACACACACACACACACACACAGAGTGAGTCGGGTTCCAGCCCACTCTCGTCATGCCTCCCTCTCTCTCTTTTCCAGCAATAGCTTTGCTTTCTGTCATTCCATGACAGATTCCTCGCTAAAATGTTCAACCTTCTCCTCTTCCCTCTCTCCCTCCTCCTCGCGCTCTCTCCATAATTTCCACACTGGTGGCACGCGAGGCTTTTTGATCGCCTGCCTCTGAAAACACAATCTGTTCCCACCGTCTTCGGCGGGCGCTTCGTCCTGTGGTTTGGTTCCCTACCGGCAGTCAGGCAGACAGACGGATCGAGTGACTATTGTTTATGTTTCTCGTAAAAAACACAGAGAGGAAAAGAAGAGGGGGGAAAAAGGGAGAATAAGTGATATTTTCGCTGACCTTCAAAGGCTAACTGCCCCAGTAACAAATGGGATCAAAGGCCAGTGGAGGTTTTCTGCTCTTCTCCAGGGCTTTCTTGTGGTGCTACTTAGTGAAGCGTTCTCTTCCCTGTGGTATATTAAGGATAAGTGTCCTTCTGACTACAATTGTGGGCTCAAAATTATGTGACATGTTGTCAAGGCCTTAGAGGCAAACTATGCAACTTAAAAACAACCAATAGCTCCTTTGCGAGAATTGAACATGTGGGAAAGGCGGAGAGAATGTTTTGAGGACAGTCTCTCAAATATAACATGATGATCTGTGAGTACTTAAAGAAATATTTTAATTTGTTTATGTACTGCGAGGACACCCTGTTCACTGTCAACAACACTTTCATTCTTAGGTTTCTCATATATATACACTCACATATATTGTATATAGATAAACAGTGATTTTCTGCCTCTGGTCATCATACATCAGATAATCACACAAAAAGCTTTGGCTAGTGACAAAGTGACAAAATTTGGGCAAAATGACCATGATATTTTGTACGGACATTCATGGTCTCGTTCATATGAAGTATATCTTCTTTGTTTACATTACCAACATTACATCAGACAGCATGACATGTGGCAAACATAAGCTGACACAGGAAAACTTTTTTGCTTAATGCTAAGTGTGTCAACATTTTTCAACAATGAGTTCACTCATTTGTCACTCATTTGAATGGAAATATATGGAACTACATGACATGTAACATTAAAAACTGTTGACTGACATACACACACACATGGATACACACGTTTTATGCACCTTACAGTTTTAATTTCCTTTGTTTGGCTCTTATGCCTCCCTGCACACGCACACACACACACACACACACACACACACACACAGACGTGTGTACAGGGACCCACACTGTGGCAGGATCTTTCAGACCGCTTTGGTTTTCATGTCGATTTCATGGCGCTGGGTTACTGCCCCCGTCTGCTTGTAAGCCAAGTGGGAGCGCTGTAGCAGAAGAATTTCTACCCCAAAGTGTCAGTGTGCTGTGTGTGTGTGTGTGTGTGTGTGTGTGTGCGTGTGTTAGCAGACATGAGGGCAAAGGAGGGGTTTTAACAGTGAAAAGCACTTTATTCATGGTTTTGAAGGAGAGGGATGACTTCGGCATCGCAGGACAGGCGAGCCTGTGTTGACATCATCCATAAGTAATGACTGGCTGGGTATAGCCGCCGGAGAGGAAGACAGTTAAACCGTTGGTGACTTATCAGTGCCGCACACACACAGACATACAAACACACATACACATGCAGACACAGACACCCACAGAGTGTATCTCAGGGTGAAACAGAGGTCTTCACCTTCCTGTGGCCTCTTAGCTGTGACTTAGTGGGTTCCTCTGCATAGAGTTATCAGGCAGGGAGGCAGACTGAAAGAGGGACTTTCACTCTGGCTTATTAGCCGTAATATGAAAAGGAAAGAAAGTAGAAAGGGATGGACCGAGGAGAACAGAAAGGGTCGGTGGAGGGTGAATAAGAACACATTGAGAGGGGCTGTGTGAGAGGCTACCAGGGAGGATTTATTAGCTTACCTGTGAAAGAGAGATATCAATTGTTGCACACCTCCAATATGATTTTATTATGTTTAAAAAATTATAAAAAATTTAAATAATAAATAAATAAATAATAATTCAAGGAATAGTTCAACATTTTGGAAAGTAGGCTTATTTGCTTTTAGAGTTAAAGCAACAATTTGCCATTTTATGGTTATAGTTATGTGCGAGACAGACTATCTCTTGGCCTGGGACCAGTAACTTCCTGGAATCCAACCAGTGGAGAACAAGATATAACATCTTAATTAATGAGCTTTAGAGGCGCTGGTAGGCAGGGCATTGCTGAAGATTAACATTGTTTTTGCAATTTTTTTCATATAGGGTGTTTGCTGTCAGGTGCCTATGTTCCTGAAATAGTTTTATGGATTCAGGTTACCTTAGCCGCAGGCAGGGGGCCATTGGACGACAACATTTTGGGTTAGTCATGTGACCAGCTAAGAAGAGGGAGGAAATACACCCCTCCTTTTTCAGAGAAATGTTACACATTGTCGCTTGAAAGATGACACTGCCAACTGGTGTGTGTGTGTTGATATGTTCATCATACAGTAGAATACCTTCATTATATAGCATGTTACAGTATTGGGCAATTAAAATACAACTGAGATGTTCAACTCACCTGATGAAATCCCAGATAGTCCACAATAGTTGAGGAGGCATAAAAGACCATCCCATCACTGCTCACCACCAAGGCAAAGCCTGTGAGAGACTACACACACACACACACAGACAGAAATAAGCTGTGACTCAGGGCAGCTCATGCAGCAAATAAACTCAAGTGCAACAAATACATAATTGACAAACACAAACAACTGCATTTAATCAGCGCCATCTTAGGGAGGCTAACTTTAGATGACATGACTGTACCCAGCAGAAACACTGCGCAACCGAGTCAAATTATTTTATTTGCGACCCAACTGTGGTTACAGTCATCACTGCTCGATTATTTTTTTTAAGCTTGAGACAAAACGCAGCCAGAATTTGACTCTAGCCAGACTTTTTATAGCACAATAATCAATTTATATCATTCTTTCCATAATTCTCAGAACAGCAAATAAGAGTAAAAATGGAACAAAAGATAGAATAATATAACACTGGAGAAGGAATGAAAGACAGATGATTATGGAACTGAGTCGGCCAAATAAAACTTGTTGATTTGTAATGCAAAATATTGCTTTTGAAAGACTTTTTAGAATATTTGCTGGTGGAGTTTAGATTAATTTAAAAAACAACTTGAGGATGACATACACACCAATGTCCTGGCCTTTAAACGTATGTATTACATAAGTTAGAAACTCTGATAATTAAGTCTGTGTGACTGGTAACATGCTTTGATCTGTTTTTTTTGACACCAAACACACTGATTTACAGCAGAGAAAACTCCAGACATAAACCTCGTTCCCACTTTGCCTCTTTACACACACCCGTGCACACAGGGTGTGTGTGTGTGTGTTTGGCCAGCAATTCTTTCTGAGACAAGTGTTGATTAAAATGAAAATTTAAATAAATACGTAAATGGCTTCAGTCAAATGAGGAGGCATGGACAGATGGAGTTGGAAGCAAGAGAGTGGGAGAAAAAAGAAAACACAGGACAGAGACTTGGAAGAGGGAGAGAGGTCTTCCAGTGTGTGTGTGTGTGTGTGTGAGTGTGTGTGTGTGTGCACAGCTGTGATAGCGTGACAACTGCAAGGCTACTTGACTTGCGTGACTGCTGCTGCCAGAGTCTGTCACCTCTATTTTACTGCGAGACTATGCAGGTCTTTCCTGGTCTGTTTGTGTGTGTGTGTGTGTGTGTGTATTTTACATAGTATATAATCCATGCGGCCTCTAAATTCACACTCACACTCACTTTTCCTCTGTGTCTCCCTCTTTCCCTTTCTCCTAACAGCGATCTGATTGCCTCAGCGAGCAGTGCAATGCTGTGTTGCTGCACATGCCCCACCTAAACCATACAATGCACTCTGATACCTGCCTGTGAATAGAGCAATTTGTCCTAAAACCAGAGCTATTTGAGTCACACTCTGACAAAGCAACACTGTGACAGAACCACATCTAGACTCTGACGTGACAAAATGTGGAAAACATATATGATGGGGAGGGAAGCAGAGATGGGAAGATGACTCAGGTGCTTGGCGGTGTAGATGCAGATGATGTTTGACAAGTTTAACTGGCACATGCTCTTGACACCCCCCCCCCCTCGAACAGACTCAGACACACAGCTTTCTCCAGCGAGCACTCAAAAATAAATGATGCTATCACTTTAGGGAGAAATAACACATACACGAATGCACATCTGCTTTGCAAACTATCACTTTTCCCTATTTTGAGCCTGGCTCAGCACATACTAAGCAAGATTTGGACATAAAAGATCTGTGAATGACACACCGTTGTTGTTGTCGTGTCACAACAAAGGGCCAACGTCTGGACTGCTCTGAAGCTTTGGAAATAAAGATAGGATAATGTGGGATCAATACAGCTAAGTATGGTTTCCAATATACTTAATATATTGGTCACATGGGGCTGTACAAACATCTGGTAACAGCATGCCAGGGCCAAATCTAATATATTTATGAAAACAGTGAATTTTGTCCAAATCCTTCACGTCAATGATGAAAATATGAAAATGTCTGTTTTTTGGATCAAGAATTTATTATCTGGGATCTTTACTGTATTGAAACCATGTGTCCAGGAAGAGATAAGGTGTTTAGGTGGTGTAGCTTTCTGCTGTGTAATGAAGTCCAAAGCTGTGATTGCTTGTTCAATTAAGATATCTTATCTAATTCCAGTTACAGAGCTCGTCTTCAACTCAAACAGTTGAGTGTAAAGCTTCACAACAAAGGACATAAAAACAGCCTAGACATACTTGAATGTAATTTTGCCTTTAGGAGTTCCTACAAGGCTATAAAAAGGCCAACATTTACATGTTGAGCTCACCTTTTTCCATTCCTCTTCCAATTCATTGAAATGCCACATTAAATCTCAGCAACCCATTTTCTTTTTACAGGACTTTGACATTTTTATTCTTCTGGAACAAATAGGCTCTGGACTTGTGACCTGAAAGAGTGTGTGCAGGCGAAAACAGTATATTTTGTAGGTTGATTGCTGTAATTGGCTTTCCAAAATGGAATGCTTGGCAAATATATCACAGATTAATACAGTAGGTTTATTTTTCACGTCACCCATCATTTATGTTGGAATAGGACAGTCAGGATTTACAATTTATTTTGCAGATACAGAGCTGGAATAAAAAACTAGCAAAATGTCTATACAACTATAATGATTATTATTCTACTGTTGTTTTTTTTTTAATGTTTTAAATAAATGACATGTTATGCTGGTTTTGACCATTACCATACCACTACCTTTGTATAATATATTATATGTATATAAGTAACTGTATATAGAGTTTTTATTTTTATTCTATTCTGATGTTGGATATTTACATGTTTGTTCTGTGTCTCCAATTTCATTGTGCAGCCCTGTGTTGTAGAATGACTAATAAATGTACCTTTAACTAAACACTAAGAGACAGACCTTTACATCTCTAACATAAAGTAGGAAAAGAGTCCTAGATAGAAAGAAAGATGGAAAGTTTGTATTGATATTGACTGCACTGTGCTGCATGCTATTTTTCGTACGTTTCCTCCATTCACATTTCCCTCAGTTCCTTGCATACTGAAGCCTTTAGGTAATGGAAACAGGCACCTGCTGCTGGCCCGCTCTGCTACATATCTGCAACTACGACGCCCCCGGCTCCCATAACCGCCCCTGGGAGACTAAAAGCTTTGACTTACAAATCTTAAGAGGCGCTTTGCACGCAGAGCCCAAAATAAAATATTGGTTCACTGGATCTGGAAGCAAGGGGGGGGGGGGGGGGGGGGCAGCCTTGTCTCATTGTTTCGACAGGGTTTCTTTGGTTTTCCCTCCGTCTAGCTGTCAGAGTGACATGAAAGCAGTGACGATGAGGTCATGACAAACATGGAGACCTTCTGCCACTGGGAACACACCCACACCCTATACACACACACTACGGTTAGAATAATATGGGATTCTGATACATTGTGTGATATTTGGAAAAATGTTGGATATCAGCCAATGAGCGAAGCCACAGTCACACACAAGAAACACATTAATGTCCAGAATCTGAAGTTTCTTTTAATTTTCATATTAGTTTATAGGGATGGCAGTGTCGCTCTGTCAGTTGGTCGGTTCACTGCTTTGGTCCAGAAATACTTCAACAACTACTGGAGGAACTGCCGTGAAACTTGGAACACATTTATATTTGAATCCTCTAGTAAACCATTGCAGACGGCACAACAAGATGACATTATTACTCCAGTCAGGCCTCAAATGAATGAAAACAATGCTGAAATATGGCATTTATATTTGCTTCATGTATTCATTTCATTCATTCAAGATTTTTTAATGCAAAAATTGAAAACATGCATAAAAACAGGTGGACGGAAACGTCTTTGTCATTGTGAACATGTGAGCATGTTAGCATGCGGACGATAGCACTTGGTTAAGAGTCGTGGCTGTGGACTCTTAGTCTTGTTATTTTGAGGTTCTATATTTTAAAGAACATATATATATATATATATACAATAAAATATGCATATATTGAATATTTATATACATACACTGTATATTTTATGAGTATCAACCTCCAAAAATCCACATTGGTCACACACACATGCGCATACATACAAAGACACGCAATCCCACCAAACACACACACACATATCTGTCTCTTCCCTCTCTTGGGATCCCATCACCATAACAACTAATGCACAGTTTGCCGTGAGGCCCTGGTGCAGGTTGAGTCACGCAACGGGAGGCAGCACATCACTACGGTCAATCTATCCTTTTGTTTACAACCCCATTGAGATAACCTAACACATTAACAGAAGCATCAGTGGATCGGCTCAGCTCCATGTGTGCGCGCACACAGCAGTTGTTGGCTGATAATCAGTGTCATAATTTGCTTTGTTTGACAGATAGCCATTAGGATATTGAATGTGTAGCGATGATCTGATGCTCTCACAACTCCCATGTAGTGCCGCTACACAGTATGTGTCTGATTATGACATCCTGTCTGCTCTGATGCCTCCAACAGAAACATTTGACTTTCTAGGAATTTAACAACATATCTTCACAAATTTAATATACAATATATTCAAAACATGATTTGTGGTCATAGCCAAGTACAACTGGATGTCCTGATATTCTGTCAAAATAACAAGAAATTACTTGAAATTACCTGAAATATATGCACATATAATTAATCTGTGGTTAAAACCTGATTAAAGGTCCCAGGTCAACTGACAAAAATCTTCTCTTTGCTCTGATTGCTGCTGACAGGTTTGGTGTGTTCTTCTCACTCTCTTCTGCTCACTTTCACACACGACCACATGCATTTAGACAGAGATGCACTCATACAGACACACACACACACACACACACACATACACTTTACTGGCTGCTCAAGCCTCCAGCGTGTGTGAGTCCCCACCTCCTTCATCAGCTCTGACACTACCGTCTCACCCGTATGTCACGCAACACCACAGCTCTGCAAAGGAGGTCAGGGCAAAGGGCGAAGGGCACACACGCATAGACACACACAAAAAACCTCCTCTCCCACTCCCCCCCCCCCCTCCCTTACCAAATCACACTTGCTCACTCAGACACAAATGGTCTCCTGACTGGCGTGTATGCAAGCTGGCGAGCATTTCATCGATGGTGACATGACGGACGCAGAAATGTACAACCAAAAGGGCAACGATATCATAATAGCCTAGTAAAAACTGGCTAACAGCTTTAGGACAGTATGTGCATACACATAATACTTTCTTTCCCCTGTCTTACATGAACATGGGTTGCACACACACACACACACACACACAAACAACAGCCATGTGGTTTCTTACTTCCAGGAGGAGGCTGCTTTCATTGACAGTGGTGCCCAGTAAAAGGCTCTCTTTCCTGGGTTCAGGGTTAGAGGAGGCTGTGCTGTTGATGTGCTTCCTGGAGGTCTTGTCTTGGTTCCCTATGAAAAAAGAAAAGAAAAGGGTAAATAGGCTGGAACAAAGGGGCTTATTTATGTTAAAACAGTAAACTAATAGCAACCTGTGTGTTTAAGGATGTAAAAAAAAAAGAACGGTATCAAGGTGGTTACAAGGGCAGGTGAAAATGAAAAAAGCAGCTACAAACAAAAGGAGAAAATCATACAGCGTCCTTAATTTTTTATTAACCTCTCATATATGCTGCGTTCAAGGTCTGTAGAGCGGAATCAAGCACACCTCACATAGGTTAAATTCTTGACTTTAACCTCCTAAGACCCAAGTTCTATCTTAATTTCTCTTTGCTATCTTGGCTTATTGGGACCTGATAAGTATAAAAACTAAGCATCATCTGTTGACATGATGTAGTTCCACATACGGGGACAATTTTGAATTTCCATATAAGCAGAATTAAGTATTATGGTATAACCCAAAATGTGATGTCCACGCATGTGGATGCCAGGTCCTAGGAGGTTAATATATTATACTGCTGGGAATGATAGCAACAATGCCTCTATTTTCCAAAGTATGCTTACCAACTCTCCCACAACCTCTGTGATATGACTGCGAGAAAGTTTGGCCAGCACTCTTACAGACATGTGGCGGACACATTAACTGTATCAGCCTCCTTTTGCACCGCACTAACGCCAGGTATTAGTCGGTGTGGTGGGCCTGTCTTATAAGACAAAACAGTGGAGGATTTCAGGACTTTACAGGATTCCTCTCACACGATATAGCCACATGCACATACCAACCTCACCGGTGCACACAGAGTGAGGTAGAAGACAGCATTTAGTGCATTTGGGAGGTCTGGTTGATTGTTGAGTGGCTTGAACGGGTCGACCAAAAACATAAAGGAGGGAACATGTATATGCTTGTGCAGCACAGGGTTGTGTTCATTTCTGGTGAAAATTATATTGTTTAAGAGGTTCCCTGAATCAAGTGTCACATGTTTTCAATTGATTTAAATAAAATTTGAAATGTGAATACGAGATTACTTAGACTTATAAAGACTTATTTGCACTGCAACAAGGGTGAGAAACATTCTTCATTCATAAAAAGCTTCACTCGTCCTTGCTGAAGTGTCCTTGAGAAAACAGTGCTGTTCTCTAGCTGAGCCTGACCTCTGACCTCTTTGTGGAGAGAGCCGACACAAAAGAAAATTTCGCCTATGGATATCAAAGTAGGGTCCTCTCAAGAATACTTAATTTACTATACTTCCCACTTGGACAATGTCAAGAATGGCTACTCTAATCTTAGTTGCCACTCTCACCACTGTAATCTCTTCAGATGCCACACTGCAATTCAAGACAATGTCTCCTCATCACTCTCCTGCTCCTTTGTGCCATCTAATATTTAATTAAAGTAGAAATACCTACAAAGTAATAAAAATATCCCAGGTAAATCACACTCCATCAACTACCATACATATATGTTCTTTCCGCCTTAGAGTAAGGCCTACCTACTACCATGCCAGAGTGTGTATACATGCAATTAGCCTATACGACTGTGGCGTGCAGAACTGTCACATGTGCATCGGTGACGTTTGTGTGTTGCGTGTTGGAGGCATGTTTGCGTGTTTCTCTTATGGGTGTGCTGTCAGGGGGCATGTGGCTCACTCCAAGAGATCAGCCCTACGCTCCATCACTCATTGTAGCAGGCCCAGATTAGTCACGCAACACACACGCACCCACACACACAAGCGCACGCACCATAGCCTCATTATGAAAAACTATCTAAGTGTGTATGTATGTATGTATCTTCCGATGCTTCGTATATAGTCCCCACCCACACTGACTAACCCCATTACGGCTTCCATTCCTCCCCCTTTAACCTTCTACCATCTCCTGTCCTCTGTCCATCCCTCCCTCCCCCATCAACCCTTCTTCTACCCTCCTCCTCCTCATCTCTCCACCCTGTCTTTGTTCAACTCGTTGCAGGCGATCGACAACTGATTTCGTGACGCTGGAAGAGTTTCCCCTCTCTTAATTCCACTCTGAAACACGCAAAGCAAATGCGCCTGTTTTTTTTCCTATCCATACATTTTGTCTGGATTAACTTTTTTCGCATTTAATCATTTATTCCCCCCACTTGCAACAGCAAATTTATTAAAGTTACAAGTGAAAATAAAGGTTTTAATGTGATGTGAGCCTCTGCTGCTGAAAAATCAGGTTAAACGCTGATGACCGCATTGACAGGCAGCTTCACAAACTCATAAATGCCAGTAATAATGTTGAGTATTTTGTCATCACCTCCACTAGGTGCAAACACACACAAACAAACAGACCCAGACAGCCACACACACACACACACACACACGCACACACACACACACACACACACACACACACAAAATCATTCTCCTCAATCACCGCAAAATCATCCAACCAGTGGAAACTAATGCAGAGGGAAATGAATCTAATAAGCCTCTTTATTTTCCTCCTTCAACGCCTCATGTATTTTTGTTTTCTCTCTTACGGCAGCTTTTGGAGAGGATGCAGCGTCAGGAAAGACAAACATACGAGATGATTAATTATCGGCACCGGCACTTCCTCTGCCAACAATGCAGGCTTTATTCATCATCGCTCGTGTCTTCGGGTTTGCTTTTCTTTGCCTCTATTTTCTCCCTCTCTGGTCTGAAAAGGAAAACAGAGTAGGTAATGGCGAGGCGTTTATGTGCTCCGTGTGAGGACAGGGTGTTAAGTAAAAAATGACATGTAGCGGGATGTGGATGCTGCCAAAGGGTGAGGCCAAAAGTGTCTAGCTCCTTTGGTCGACCAGGTCTGTCTTTTCACTTCCACAAAGTACACCAAACATTGGGACCACCCGCCAAACATTAAGCTTCAGTGTGCAGGATGAGTCACAATTGTCTCAGGACTTCAGTTGGCTCAGAGAACTCCTTGGATGGGCGACTATGGAGCCTATAATAACGTCAGATGAGTTTGTTGAAATGAAAAGATAATCTGATATTAGGAAAGGGAATATGATGGAAAGAGATAAACAAAGTAAGAAAAGATCTGTAAAGACTGGCTGTAAAATGTGATAAGATTTATGAGTGATTGCTTCTAGTGCTCCTGTTAGATTGAAAAAGCAGCTAAATTTGCCCCCCTTCTACAAACTGTTCACTGCTGCTTGTTGTCAGAGACTAGGAATGGGCACACACAAAAGGGGATTGTGAGTACATGTATGTGTGAGTTCAGGACACAGTCCCTATCAATCAGGTGTTCATTTCTGCAGCCTCTAGGGGGTGAGATGAGTCTGGCCACGCAGCATACAGGCGTGTACAGCACAATCTGGGTGTGTTTGTCTGCTTTCAACACCCTCTCCTCTGAAGCCACTTCCTCCCACACTACCAATAACAGCTGAAAAAGAGAAATATGAAGAGAAAACAGAAAGAAGAAACCTCTTCTCGGAGAGCGGTGGAAAAAGTGTCTCTGCGGGCCCATAGTGTCACTGACATGCTTTGACTCTGGGGATAATGGACATAAAACACAAAGAAATGCCTCACAAAATGACGAAAAACGCAGAGATTAATATTTCAATACAGTCCTGTGCATTAGAGCACTCGATTCAAAGATGGCATGGCATGACATTATGTTGAAGAGCACTGCTGAAAAGTGTTGCACGCGTTTTATAAATTGGGAGTACAAGAGCAGCATGCATTTTGATCTGAATGGTAATGGTAATACTCCAGGTCCATTCTTTAGCTCATGCTCCTCATACAGAGCAATATGCAGCGAGGAGCAGGTAAGTCTTCATACATGGCTGCTCATAGACACAACACCAGCTGCTGCACGGCTTTAACCCGGGACTCACCAGCCTGCATATATGCATGCTACTCCCAGTCAAGTCAAACAGGTGGTTGTTGCTGCCATTTCTACAGTATTTCTTGATATTTCTTTCTTTATACTCTGCCAGTTTAAAGCCATTTGTGGCTGAAAATAAATTCTTTTTGAGGATATAGATAAGTCATTTCAATAAGTAATAAGCAGTAGTGGAAAGTAACATTTACTCAAGTACTGTACTCAAGACACTATTTGACAGCTGTAGTCACTAGTGATTTTACAGATTAATTAGTACATAAAGGAGTTAAAATTAGCTCCACCTTGACTAACTACAACAGGACACATGAATGCATTAATAATCCGATACTTTAATATGTAATAGTTAAGTAAGACTTACAGCAGCCATTTTTCTGCATAATTGGTACTTCACATTTTGCTGATAATACTTCCTTAGTTTTACTTCAGTGAAAAGCAGGACTACTATCTCCACCATGGGTAAGAAGTCATTTTGTCCAAACTTAGAAGAAATTAAATATTCTCTGTCAGAGGATTGATGTTTTTCAAATGTCTTAAATATCTGAGTGACACCTAAACACGTCTATGTTATCTATCTGTGTTCAGGCTCTCCATCTCCCTGATTATAGCAGCATGGGTGCCATCTTTTGGCAGCTGATCCTCTGCTGTGTGTGTTTGGCTTATGAAGAGGAGCTCCGGACCTGAACATGTGAGCACTGTGCAGCACAGCAGTCCCTCCCCTCCCACAAGGCTTGCGTGAGTAGAGAAAACTGTGTGTGTGTGCATATGTGTGTGTTGAGGTTGGGTTGGCTTACAGCCACTTCCTTTGCCTATTCCCGCCCCTTTCCCTCAGCACTCTTCTTCTCTGTCTCTCGCTCTCTCTCTGTGTCTCTCTCTCTCTCCGCAGGCACAGGAAATCCACAGCAGAGAGAGCAACACCAACACAGAGAGAGAGAGGGAAGCTGGCTGATCAAGGGCTGGTTGTCACGCGAGCGAGCCGTCTGTCAATCTCCCCCCCCTTCCTCCTGACAGGGTGCTGGCGGCCGGCCAAGGCCTTGCGTGCAAGCCGGCAAGCCACATTAGCCCATAAAGAATTTCATAATAGCAACAGCTGTTAAATATTGATGACTGCTGGCAAGCGCTCAATGGTGCTCCGCAAAAAGGTTAAGCCTGCACTGTAATGGAAGCTAATACTTCATTATGCCACAGATCAAATGTCCGGATCTCGCCCCTGTCCAAATCCAACCCGTACCAACTTTTTTCTTGTTTTTGTAATGTGGCAGAGAGAAAAAAAGGTTCACTGAAAGAAAGTTTTTGGCATTTTTCATAACTTTCTGAAGACAAACAGGAGCGTTCCCCACTTGTTTAATTCTGTTCCAGTTGATAGACATTTACAGTATGCATTAAACTACAATGATTCCATCTTCAATCATCCTTGATACCAATATTAACGCTGGATTGAGGTCTATAATCTTTCTGATATTGCTTTGGATCAGAATGTTTTGTGTCCACTGTGGCATATAAGATTACATTTGAAGGGATAGACTGCCAGGATTTAGAGCAATTCCCTTTGTCTGCTTACAAAACAACTACAAAAAGTACTTTTCCTGGTGGCAGGGGCAGGAATCACAAATATTCATCTTTCAGATGAGATTATAACTGTGAGTGAGGGATTTTGTGTGTGTGTGTGTGGGGGGGGGGGGGGGGGGGGGGGGGTGCAAGTGGAGCTGCTGGGGGAAGTCTACCTCTGAAGAAGGAAAAGAAAATTGATTCCTGAATAGAACATAAACAAAGGCCTTGGTCATGCGCCTAGATACTGAAGTGAAGGGGAAGTGGTATTATGACAAAGCAAATGGGATCACACAGATTGGAGGTCGGGATGTAAACTCAATTGTTTCCACTTCTCTGTTTTTGTTGGCAAGGAGACGCACTAGTCACCATGTTGTACAGGAGTAATACGCTTTGACACATGAGCCCTTGGGCAAAACAGACTTGTATGGCAACTACTCCACCAGCGTGTATACTGCTACTGTATGTGGCCTGACTACACGGGTGCATCATAAACCTGGCGCCATGCGCTCTCCACATACACTGGAGGACTATTATAGCAATCATAATATGAAAGCCATCTAATTGCTTCTATAAATAGAGAACATGACTGATTGTGGCGCACATGTTTTATGCAAGCATGATGTTTGTCTGCTGAGAAAATTGGATTTCTAATGAACCCATTGAAAGAGCGACACACACACATGCGGAGCCGGCTAAAAAGGCTGTCTAAACACTCCTAAATTTGGCTTGTCAAGCCTTGGGAAAATTAACCACAACATAAGGCCAACGTGGTGCAATATTTAGACAGACAATTAGAAAAACTAACAGAATGCAAATGGATGGAGGCCGAGGGAGAATGTGCTTCAGCGTGAAATGATGTGCTCTCTGCTCACACACACACACACACACACACAGGCTGCATTCAGGCATGTGTTTGCGTGAGATGGGCCAGTTATGCAGGAAAGCTTTTAATTTGACTGTACCCAAATGAATGCAACAGTGTATTTTCTAATTGAAGACAACAAGACAAGCTCTAGTTTTTCTCCTGCCGTTGCCAGGGATCCGACATGTTCCACCAGCCAAACGTCAACCCTGGCCCTCAGTCTGCTCGGCGGGGGTCAACTCAGGATACAAACTCCCTCATGAGTCACATATATCCCAGCAATAACCCTGCCTGGAGGCTGAGACTCACATGTACAGTTTCGCAGTTGCAGAAACAAACACACATAGTGGAAGTATATTTATGTGGGAGTCAAGGGGAAACTCCATTGTTAGGCCTATTCTCCTCTCTCTTCAGCGTGCCTCCTTTGCTTCTATATTTATCTTGAGCTTCCTCTGATAGGTTCATTCAAACACTGACATAATTCATTCCCTTTTGGGGCACCTCAGTGTCCAGGCATACTTTGACTTTTGTGGGAAAACACACACAAAAAGAAAAACATATTTCCTTTTAGATTGTTGGTGTATAGTTATATATAAAATTAATAGTAAATGCGGCTACATTTCTAAAAAATAATGGAATCTTTGTGGCATGTGTGCAGAGATACACTGCGTCACTGTAGACATCAGCTCCTGCATGTATGTGTTTGCGTGGTTGCTCTATAAATAGCTTTTCTTTGGATTCCTATTTTGACGAGAATGGCTTGTTGCTCTGTGGTTAATAAAAGCTGCATTCAGGAACCCCACCTGGCCACAATAAAGTTCAAGCCTTCTATTTTCAGTCCTCATACAATCTCCATTTTCACAAGCAGTCTGGGATTCAAGAGCTCGAAATGAATGTACAGCATGTCCTCTTAGACTGCAAAGTTTATGTGCCCATCTCACTGATTTTGAGTTTAATTAGAGATCCGTTTGAAATGAAAACCTCTTGTGCTTTATGAACAAACAAGAAGCTCAGAAACAGATGTGCGGTGAGAGGTGAATTTAGTGTTTTAAATTAATTAAATATGATTGCAAGGGGGGAAGAGAGGGATGAAGAGGGAGAGGAAGAGTGAAAGACTGACAGGGTATAAATTATCTTTTGGTTCCTCATAAGTTGAGTTATTTAGGTCCAGGCTTGGGTCCAAAACGTCTAAAGCAAATTCACTTCATCAAATTCTCTTACCTATTTACCACTGTGATTTCTCAATACAAAACACAACCAGCGCCTTTGACTCTCCTGCGTATTCATACTGAAAAAGGAAATACTTAAACAACTCAGGGAATAATTATTAGTTTTCTACCCCTGTATTTCAGTCTCGCTACATTCCTGCATGAGAAGGTAGGAGGGCAAAAGAAAGATGGAGATTAGAGCCGAGGTCACAGTCTGCAGTTCCACATGCACCTCCACTTAAGCAAAATGCTGGTTCCTTGTGTTGCGTGCCAACTAGTGTCACTCACATTATTCAAAATAACAGGGAGAAAGAAACACTACAAGCCTTAGATTAGCCCTCTCGCTCTCTTCTCCTCCCCGCTGGCCAGTCGAAAGCAATCATCGCTTGTTTTGTGGTGAGTGTAAACAGAACACTCGACAGGTTTTCTGGAAAAGAACCACACCTTTCATGAAATGCTGATTTCATCAGTGATCATGTTAGCATATTTTTCTTTTATCAATACAGCCTCTCCATAACAAGAGGCTAATCTGTTTAAAAGATTATGGTGCCGTTTCGGCCCATTGAGGCAAATAATAATGGGCAGATGGCCCCTCAGGCTGAATCCATATGGGAGGGAAACTACACTAATGCTGCTGTAGCACGCAATGCTAAACAAATGCTAACCACTGAAACAGGGCGGAAAGAGCGCTTTACGACTTCAACAAGTTGTGTTCATTCACTGAGCTTTTACCAAAGAAGGCATCATTTTAGTGCAGGAAAAGTAAGTACACCGTGGCTGTCAAAATGTACTGATGAGTAAAGTTGTACTGCGTTCAATGGGAGCTTGGCAATGCAGCAGCAGCATGCAATGCTAACCATGAAACAAGGGTGGAAAGAGTACAGTATAGAAGTACTTTTACAATACTTTGCTGAAACTCTGCTGGGGTCAAATGGCTCTGTCCTGTAAAAAACATGTATCTCCAAAACATTCTTATTTTTTGGCTTTGTGCATTTCAGCTAATCCAATGCTCTTCTAAATGGTTTATTTAGCATTTAGTATAATCCTTATACATTTGTTCAATAGGAACAATTAAAAAAATTCATTAACATATACTGTATGTGTATACAGTATGCCCCTTGCAGAATCAACACCAAAACACTACACACACACATGAACAAACACACAAAGACCCACCAAATGTAATTAAATGGGTGTGAGGTGGTTAATGTGTCCAGGGTTGAGGGGGATCAAGTGATAGCCGTGATGCTTTATGCATGAAAGCCATTAACTTGTCAGTCAGCAGACACTATCAGAGGTGTTATGTATCCACTATGCTTCTGTGTGTGTGTGTGTGTGTGTGTGTGTGTGTCTGTGTGTGTGTGAGACCATGCAGGACCAATCCGTGAAGCAGGTAATCTAGAGCAATAGCATAATGCAGTATTTAAGGTCTCTCTCTCCTCCTCTCTCTCAACATGCGGCCACAGTTCAATGTACTGTTGTTTGCCCACCACAGCCCTTCACAGTATTAAAAACATCTCTTTCATTACAGAATGTCCATCCAATTTAATCTCATATTTCAAAATTCAGGCAAAACAATTCACTGCATCACTGAAATGAGTTATTTCATGCAATGTTAACAAGGTTTTAGTCCTGAGCATGAGACTTTTAAAGACAGATCCTGTTTGTGGAGGCCCAACAGTTTCAGCCTGATTTGATTTTACGCAGCACCACCTGTCGGCTTCACTTTAACACGAGTGACTTGTCTCCTGCGTTTCTCACCAACAATATCACACAACAATTTGGCCTCTGACAGAGCTAATTCATTAGCAGCACGCTAACCCAACAGTAATCTGATTATCTTTCTCCTAACACCTCATCCCTGTGTTGCAGGGTATTAGGCCAGGGCAGCAGGCAAACACTGGACACTCGCAGAAACATCCCCAAGGCCTCTCAGCTGCTTTGACAGCAAAACATGTGTGAAATTACCAAGTTAGAGATAAAACCCAACTTCAGAATTTGGATAAGAGGCACCATCCACTTGTAATATTTTGCTCTTTTAGAACAGGTGAAAATAACCTTCAATCAAATCCATGTTACCATACCAACAACTTCATTGATCTAGTTTTGAATAGAGATTTTTAATGGCGTTTCTGAAGCTTTTTTCACCCTGACAACAAAAGTTCTAAATGAAACACAGAATACATATATCTTAACTAATTCATAATAGACACAGTCTAATTTAAAAGTATTGAACACTGACAGCTTAAATCCAACAACAATAGTTTTAGCTTTTTAAAAACCCTGGTATTTGCCCTATAGATGTGAGCTCTGGGAGGACAGGTGAAAATAAGTGAGGTGAGGTCTGGACATATCGTGACTGTCCACTTCACATTCTCCCATCTGTGCCTCTTGCATGTCATCACAACACTCTAATCCAAGCCTGTTTATACCAACAGTGTTTGCTCCGATCACTTCATTTGGCTCAGGGAGGGAGGACATATACCCCCTGTGCTAACGCCCAGCAGGCAATATGTGTGTTTGTTTGTGTGTGTGTGTGTGTGTGTGTGTGTGTGTGTGAGTGAAGGATATAGGGGGGTGGAAGGCTTGATGGGGAGTGATGGTGGGATCACGCAAGCTGGCTAAAAGAGGCAAAGTCAGGAGAGAGTCACGCATGGTAGGGCTTTGCTGTAGATGCCACTCTGTCGCCACTCTACTTCCTGGCATCTGGTGTTGATGGCGTGATGCTACGAGTGTATATATGTATGTATGTGTGTGTTACGTTTAATTCCCAACCAACTCAAGAGATTTTCACAGTGTAAACAAACACCAACTTGTCTGCACTCTCCAAACAGGCCGTCGCTCTGAATAGGAAGACTATTATCTTACTGTACAGGCAAAGCTGCCAACAGCAGCACACTCCAACCTGTTCCTTCTTGGGGGGTATTGAATACACTGCATGGGGGGAAGTTTAGGTAGTGTGAACTGGATGTGGTCGGTAAAAGGAAATGAAAGTTGAAAGTTTTAAGACAAACCGTTTTTCTCTTGAAAGTCAGTCCTGCTATAGGAACTCTACAGTTGTATAATGTCATCTGTCAAGCTGGAGTAGCTTTGTCAAGTCTGAGAAAATAACCCTGATGATGTCATGGGGATGTCATCTAGGTTGTCTCAGCCTGGGCTTGGAGACTACAAATACATAACACAAAGCCTGTGTTACAAGCTGAAGGTGAGGATTTGGACACTTACAAGACAAGGAGGAAACAAAACAAAAAAGTCACATCACATAGCAAGCTGCTGAAAACTGGGGTAAGGCCAGTTATGCAATAGAGAGAGCTTAGGCTAAGGCTCGGTCTAGGGCTAAGGTTAGGAGTAAGGGAAAGATATTAGTATTTTCAAAAATCTAAGTACAGTAAAACAAAAATGTTTCTGTGCCTGCATGTGTGTGTGGTTTTGTGAGTCTATATTTGTGTCAATGGGTAGGTCAGTCTTTATTTTTTGTCCGTTGTATGTGAGTATTCGTATGACACAGTAATTGTTTGTGTGCATATGTACGTTTCACCCTGGTGATTGCCATGTGGTTAAATCTCCTTTCCCCCTAAAATGAGACATGGAAGTGATCAGTGAGTGTGTGCTTGTGTCTGAATTTTTATATCAGGGAAAAAGAGGGATTGTTTTGGACAGCTAGAGAGTATAGTAGGGCACAGTAGGGTCAGCAGACAGAATTGAGTGTCTCCATCCACTGACCCAAAGCTTGTGTCTTTGAATCACACACAGTCCAAAACATGTTCACAGAGAATAAAGTGGTTCTTTCAGAAATCAATTCTTGTTAGGCGTTCGAAACAGCATTTAGACCATTATAAAAGAAATAAAACTCTCCAGAGAAACTGAGAATGATCATATGAATGGACATTTAGGGCAAATGGCATGTATCTTAGCAAACTTAGCAGAAACCGTTCAGGTTCAGGAATTTCACATAGACAGCCGCGATAGAACCGAGCTATGGATCTGTTTAGATGCTAAATTGTGCCTTTAGGTTCTCATACTTTGTAGAAATCTGCAGATGGTAAAGAGCAACCCTTCAATGCTGAGGCAAGGAATAAATGTGGAAAAACTTTCAGAGTAAATAGCGCAGGCTAATTTGATTTATGTAAATAGTAGGTATCATCCAGTCATTATATAATTTGATTTGTTGAGATTTATGTTACTTATAAAGACAGATGACTCCAAAAATCCTGGATGAAATGCGAGATGAGACCATGTGCATCTGATATTTGTTTTCAAGCTGGAGATAGAAATGTAATCAAACAGTAATGCATGTATGTACCCGTCAAAGAGTTAAAAACCAACAATGGTTAGGGCACAGAGTCCTGACAGGACTTGTGGAAAGTTTTTACTTGAAAAATATTCAGTTTAACAACATGGGGAATTCCAAAGGGAAACGGCTAAGGACACAAGGGGAACACAATACAGTAAATGCTAAAAGGACCTAATGCATGGCACGCTTCTCCAACTACCCTTGCAATTATCGCCTCCACACTAATGAACCTCACGTTACACCGTGTGTCAGTAAACCACTATTTGGCCTCAGCAGCTTATAAACTTCCACTTCGGCTCTTTGGTGTCACCCTACAGCTGAGCTGAGACCTGTGGGCAACACAGCTGGACCAGGGCCCATGTCCGCCTATCTGTAACTCCGGTTCTGGCTATTTCCATGCTGTCACTTCATTTGAAGGGTTACTGTGCATCTAAGAAATTCTCTTCAACCTCCTGGGCTGAGTCTTCATAACATAAACACCCTGAGATGAAACCAAAATCAAGGCTTTTTATCTTTGCTTTTTATCTAAATGTTGGAAATATAAGGTATAAGGTTTATTTAACAGTGCTACTTCTACTTCATTACTTGCTCTCATCTACTCATGCACATATCTTTCTGATCCTGTGTCCATCCAAAAAGGAGAAGTAGCTCTACGACTTGTGCACCAAATGAAGTGGCATCTATTTCAAACTTCTACTTCTCTATTATTCTTATCTCCTCTGTTCTCAGATGTTGCAATGACCCAATTTCCTGACAAAAATCACAAAAATCAAGTTTCATCTAATCAAATCTCACTGTGGTGCTGTGTGAGATGTAAGATGGCAGCTTTTATGAGACAAAATGCTTTTGGAAACATGCTGAAGTCTTGTGATTTCCAACCCAGACTGTGACTCAGACAGATTGTGGCTTGATTTAACCAAACATTTAACTCAGGTTGCATCTTCATTAATCACGTAACTCCATTCTTGCTGAGAGAAATCTTTAAATAAATGACAGCTTTTAAATGATTTTTGAAATGATGACTTATTATCTTTTTCTTTCATGAACACAGAATGTGATTTCCAGGCAGATAAAACCGCAACTGAGACACCTCAAACATGTCTGAGGTAGAAGTGAAGAACATGTGTTTCCAAAGCAGTTTAGCTGGAGCTGCACTGTACTGTACGTCACTATGCAGGCCAGTCCTCCAGTATTTTCTGCTTGCAGCTGAAGTTTGATTTATGAGCAGGACCACAGAAATTCCTCTGCAATAGCTTCAGGATGTCTCCGGAATAAGAGCAATATCTCTGATTTGGGAAGGTATTAGCAGCTCAAAACACTGCAGTGTCACTGTGACCAGCTCACGCAAGGCAATGCATGCCTCGGTTCCCCTCTATTGCATGAGGACATTGTAAATTGTGGCCTGCCTTCTGTTATTTTACTCATCGGTTCTGTTGTGAAATCTGATGGTCTGACGATTGTCAGCTGACTAAACTAGACAATGACCAGCATTTGGCTGGTATCTTGATTTATTGATACTTACATAATTTGAATTGATTCTAATATGGCATAAAGTGTGATTTTTATGCATTTCAATTAAGAATAGTGGTGCCCTCTGATCTTACTGTTGTTTTTATGCTTTTTTACCTTACTTTTTTTGCTTTTTAAAAGTAATGGATAAATGGTTAGCTAAATGTAATGGATAAACAGTTGAAACAGTTAAAAGTATTGGAAAATACTGAAAAAGCAAAAAGTAGTGATCAGTAGATTGAGCAGCTATTTCTGGAAAGGTGGGATACGTGTGTTAAACTCTTTATTGCCCCTCTCACTGAAAAACACAGGAAAATGACAGCATACGAGACGAGACAGGGAGAGAGGGAGAGTTACAGCACTGTCACAGTTTAGAGAAATAACACACATCATTCCAGATTCTGATCCACTTACAGTTAAGAATGCACACACACACAAACTCGCACATAAACAATGCAATGCAAGCATGCGCACATTTACAATTTAGACATTTAGGGATGTGGTGTCTTGCTCAAGGACACTTCAACAGGACACACAGCTGCTGCAGGGTTTGGACCGTCCATTTGGGGGGCCAGTCTCCCATTACACACACAAAATAAACACTTCAAAGACCCACATCCTCCTCACCCAACAACAGTACTGCAACTGTTTCTCATGTGACAGAAGGGGGGTGAGCTGTCGAGCTGAGGGAGTGGTGGGGAATAGCGTGCGAAGACCTAATACAATGTTTCAACCCCAGATGGGTCACATCAGTAGCCCGCAATCAACAAATTTGGCCCTGCCAAGTTTACACGCTTTACATGTCAAAAGGGACGGCACAGGGAAAAGAGAGAAACCTGTTTCTTCTTTCTTCCCCCCCCATGCTTCTTTTTATTGCCTGCCACAGCTTATAATTATTAATTACTGTGACTGGATTTTCCATTGTGGAGGAGAGGAGAAGAGAGGAGAAAAAAGGATATTAAGGACTACAAGGACAGAAGATCAGAGTAGAACCCCGCAGGATGAATGCAGAAAATAAAAGAGAGCTGGTTCCTGACATTAGGGTTATTTCATGGAAAATTAGTAGGAATAGGTTGAATGCAATAGATGCTAGGGGTCCCGGGACACCCTCAAGCTTTGTCTACCCTCCCATCCACATTTTAGCACAGCAAGAAGTGCTCAAAAGCTCTGCGGTCAGCCGATCCATTTCCTCACTGACACCAGTGATTATTACCAGCACCGCAAAGCCATTTAGGACTGGCACAACACCTTTGTCTCTGTCCAAAGCGGTTAGGATGAGCTGAGAGGACACCTGGTGTGTAATTTTAGACGGAGGGCTTCCTAATGTGTTCACAGTAGGGATGTTTAAGTAAGGCCGATGATATCGCTACCTCTGGAGAAATAAAGCTTGAGATAAGAAAAGTTGCAGCATCCTGTGCCAAATTATCAGTGACAAATCACATACATGCACATGCGCGTTGCGAGATCTCTGTCGGGCTCTCTCTCACACACACACACACACACACACACACACACACACACACACACACACACACACACACACACACACAGGGCACTACCATTCTCTTTCCATAACAGTGTGTGGTCTTGTCATTCAGGCTTTGTTTCCACTGCGGCCTCTCATCTTTAAATAGCCTGCTATAATCTGTCCATTCAAGCACAGACACATCTAGTTTCAGACCAAATTGTATAGTGCACTGTGTAGAGGAGACTGGCAGCCCAAAGATCAGCTTCAGGGTTGCGCACATGATGATGGTGGGTTAACATTGGTGGAAAAGGAGCTCACGCATGTTCTAGTGTGGAAGTGAATTTAAATTTAAAGATCAAGTGCAATTTACTGAATGATCACAAAATCATAGTATCAGAATGATAAAGGAAAACTGCCTGGTAGCTTTCCACTTTGCACAGAACAATGCTTTTAGTTGATGTTACTCCAGGATAATGATTTGACTGAGTGTTTGGGTGAGGGCTAATAATCATCATGAACTTGTTTATGGAAGAACACTTGAATTTGAACTAAAAGGTGGCTCAATGTGGTGTTGCAATTCAAGCATCAATTCCCATGCTACTGACTAAAACTCTGACTAACAAAGCAGAGGTGGGAGGAAAAAAAGAATGGGGTCCTCTTTGCATGATAAAAAAAAAAGGCAGAAAGAGAGGAAAAAGATGAAGAGAAGCCAGGGTGGGAACTGTCATAAAATGAACAGAGAATGAGATTCTAAGTCTTTTTCCCACCGGACAATAAAACATGAAAAAGTATGTGTTAGAAGGAAGGAGAAATCCTCTGTGGCTCCACTGCACTGTGAAGGAGAGTCAGAGAGAGCTCCAGATGTGTCTCAAACATGCTTCAAGTTTCATTGTGATACTTAGTGGGTCTTAGTGAAGCAGACCGAGGGGTTGTATTAAACCCAATCCAGTCTGGCCCATGTTCACGCACAGCCAGATGGTTAGCACATGAGAGATAGATAGCAATGGTTTTGACCTTAATTATACAGTTATCTTTTCTACATTGTACACACCACCCACCAAATGACTTGGTAGTTCTGATTTATTATAAAGCTACCACCAAGATGATGAACACTATTCCTCTGCACCACCATCACTGTCTAGAGTCCTCATCATTACCACATACTTAAACATAATTATTACATGGATTTTGTGCTATCCGTGTAAGCTTTATTTTGCACTTAACTGCATTTGTTTTTGGGTTGCATGTAGATATAAGTGTATTTATTTGCTATGTGATTGTGCTGTACCTGTGTGTTTGAGGAAAAAGCTGTTCCAGCAAATGCAAAGGATATTGTAACACCTCCCTCATTTCAACACTTCCCCGATGTGAAAGTCAGCGCCTGACGTCACCTCTCCTTTCCTGTCTCCCTCTCCTCTGCCCCTTGCTCGACGGTCACAGCTTCTCCCTGTCTAAACATGTAGTCTCATTATGCCACAATAGAGAAATTCACCTCCGATCACCAGCAGTGAATCACTGAGGCAGGGGGAGAGGTCAAGACAGCGGGGAGAGAGTGGGGATAAAGAGAGGAAGAGGGATTAGACCTTGTTTGTGCTATTTCTTTGGGAGGATGTTAACTAATCAATGCATTTTTAATCCCAGAAATTCTGATGTGAATTGTAAATGCTGAAGTTGGAAAAGTAAATATAATTTCAAACAATTTCTCTCCATCCCTTAGACCTCTGGTGAAGGTATACCTTGCATAAAGACAGAAACCACAGTCCTTGATAATGTTAAAGATATTCAAATGTGGTTTGGGGTTTAAATGAATGACAGAGAATCCTGACACGACATAACAACTGCCCCTGGGAGCTAATTTATTTAGATGTATTTCTAGCTAATTTCTTCTCTTATATGTCAAACAGTTGCTTAAAATAACATGACAGCTGGATGGAAACACCGCTATAGTTAAGATGCCATAGTTGCATGTCTTTATCTCAAATTCATATTCTCTTGACACCAAGCCAAACAATTGATATGCTGCCAACTGGAACATTGACTGTTATGCTTCTGGCATATTTCATTTTTTTTTTACTCCAACGTAAATTACATATGAACCTAGTGTAAAGTTTTTTGTAATCACAAAAATAAAAGGCACTTTGACAAAGGAAAGGAAGAACAGAGAAGGAGGGAAAACTTTGCTTCTGATTGCCCCTTCCAGGTGCAGATGGTTTGTGTGTCCACTTCTGTGGAATGACTGTCTTTGTGTGTGATCTCATCTGATCAGTGTCAGGTATGACAGCTCTGCATCCTGAAGGCTTTTGGGACTGTGTGCGTGAGAGCACGTGTGCAGCATGATGCACACGCACACACACACACACACACACACACACACACACATAACTCTGTGACTGCACCACATCAGTGTTTTGTAACTAAGTGGTGTGTGTGTGTATGAATGCCATCTTTGTGAGTGATTTCACCTGATCAGTGTTAACTATGTCAGCACTATATCCTAAAGGTGTGTGTGTGTGTGTGTGCGTATGTGGGAGGGAGAGAGCTGGGATTCCCTAAAGCGTGTTCAGTAAATCCTCAATCGGCACGGATTCCCAGGCATAGCGTGCAGCAGGGTGGGACTCCCGAGCTAAACCACGCCTCCGCACACATACGCACACTCCTATATACTCTCAGACACACATACAGTAGACCACAGCTCACAACAGAGGCCAATGTAACGGTTAGGTGCAAGGCTTAAGCTGGTGTCGTGGGAGGGTTAATGGATTTCAACCATTTATTCACCTGTCATCCCCATTAAATCCATAGCTGCTCCTTCCGTGACCAAATGAGACCTCTTATCTCTATAACAGCCCTCGTCTGGTTAACCTCAACCCTGCTTTCTCTCTGCGGCGTGTGTCAGTGGAAATGCATATCCCCTGTATGCTCGTGGCAGCACTCGCGGAAAACACAGAACGATACTTATCTCATGTGAACATGAAAGCCATGATCCAATATACCTGCCGTTACAAAGAATACCTTTGGATTAATCCTCAATATGTTTGCAATTTCGTCATGGCCGTAACACCTCCGGACAAATGCGGTTTTTGAAGTGAAAGAGCAGGTTTGGCTGATGAGTCTCACATGTTGAGGAGGTTTTGGTTGCAGTGTGGGTGGTCAGTCCACAACAGATCAGGGCGCTGACAAGAAAAAAACAGTTCAACTGTTTGTGTGTGTGTGTGTGTGTGTGTGTGTGTGTGTGCGTGTGTGTGTGTGTGTGTGTGTGTGTGTGAGAGTGTGTCGCAGTGGTGGATGTGTGTTTTCAGGAAGGATGCAGGGGGCGAGTGCAGCCTATTATGGTCGACTGTACCAAAAACATGTCATTGCTGAGAAATGGCTGGTTCTCCACCTCCAAACTATTTTCAGTGAAAGGCTTTTCATTTTCAACAGCATATTCTGCAGTTAAAGCGCAGATAAACAAAGTCTGTTTCTTCCTCGGATTGTTGAAATATTTACAGATGTTGCTGGATTTTCAATTTGGAGAGTGTTAAAATATGAAACCCAGATGAGAGCTTTTGGTGCAGCTATATGGATGGATTATTTGGCGTTGAGGTGACTTGCTGTAAAGAACCATGTTACAACGGGAGGATAATGAAACCCTACAAGCTTCAGGTTTACTGAGCGAGAGTACTGATCAGCCAATTATTTTGTCTCTGGGACCCAGAGTGCAGTTGCAAAGGTATCTCACAAATTTTCCTCTCACATCTAGAAGAACTCATCCCATACCAAATTAGACAAAAGCACCACTTGCTTGGCCGTCATTGGTCTTTGCCTCAGGCCGTAAATCTCGACAAACATGGCAGCTGTTCTGGAAACAAGTCTTTAAATGTCAACATATTTCTTCCGTCATGTCTGAAGTGCTGTGGTTGAGCATTTTATTTTTGGGATGGGTCAGTTGGACCAACTGATGCCAGCCCTCTGGGAAACATTACGCCTGATCTCTTTTTTTTATAACACCTGGACAACTTCAGCTCCATAACAGCTACACGCCATTTTTAGTGATGCTGATTCAGTCCTGACGTCCGCTGTCATTAGGTGTTAATGTACGCATTGAAACAGCTTGTTAATGAAAACTTCCAGAATAAAAGCCCTTCTGTTGTACAGTGTTAAAAACCAGAGAGCTGCACACTTGTAGCCTGGCATTCTGTACTCTCAATGAATAATACCACAACAAACTCCATAATCTGGATATATACCTATACATCCCTTATCTTATCTACTCAGTAACAGGTAGAAGAGATAAGAAGGTCCAGGACGGGTGCCTCTGGACAGATTTACTACCTGCTGTAGACAGTTGTTTTGCAAGTGGAACATCTCAGAACTGTTCAGTTTCACCGATTCATTACAGTTAATGTCTGGAAATTAACATTAATAAGGAAAAATAAAAGATTTAAAGCATATCAAAGACTATTTAAAGCATGCAACCTGCCTGATTCTGGTGTGTGCATACAAGTCTACAGTGCATATGTGCTAATCCATACCCATGTGTGCAGCCTTGGTGTGTAAAGCTGACACCATTACAACATGTGATGCACACCACCTGTGCAAACAGCACTACAAAGGCTTCCCTGTTTTCATGGACTGGCCCTTTAATTAGACTTTAATTGGGCCGCAGCTCCCACAGTTAGGACAGTGAGACACAACCAGACAGCTGTGGAACAAACAGGAGCAGAGAAGGGAGATTAACTGTATGAATGACTGGAAAATTACTTTTCCCTACATCAACCAGTCGGTAATCAGTCATTTTCAATGGTGTGATCAGCAGTTATGAGAACTGCATGCATTATGACGCAGGATCTTTTAATAAAAAGGGATATTTAAATGAAGATAAATAAGCTTAAGCTGTTAGGTAAGGTGGCTGTCAGCACACACACACACACACACACACACACACACACACCTCTATACCCCAAAATACTTCATGATTTACAAACCGCATCTGAGAAGTTATGCAATGTTCAAACATGTGGCCAGTATTGAAAACAAACCATGGCACGCAACGGCAGCGAGGTCATTTTATACACTGGAGAGTCTTACTGCTCTGCTCCCTCTTCACTCTCCCTCTTCTCTTTCTGAATGTCTCTCAACCTGCTCTCTCTCTCTCTCTCTCTCTCTCTTATTCCCAAAGGAGCAGTTGTGCAGCTCACAGGGAAAGCGGTCAGACATTATTAGCTCAGCAACATACCACTGAGTTTTTCCTGACATAAGTTGAGGCCTTAAATAGACTTAACACTGCAGCAGGGACACGCGATGTCTTCTGCTTTTAGAGCCATTGATGAAAATATGAGCAATCCGCAAGCAAGTTGGAATGAGTGAGAAGAGGGAACAGAAAATGACAATGTCACAAAATTAAATGGCACCAATCATGATGATGAGGTGATGATCCGAGAGAACTGAACTGAAGTGTGTACTTAATGGTTGATAAGAAACATGTGATGCTTCTTTGAGGTACTGAATTCTGTGTAATTTTCAAGTAATCGCTGCCACACTGGAGCGTCAGGAAGTCAGACGGAGGGTTATCTTGCAGATTTTATAATCACTCTAATACACATCACCCTCAGTAACCGATCATTTTTCACACAGAGGCAACAATTTCTCTCTTTGTCCAAAATTATCTTTAAAAATGCATAAATCCTCAACATATGCTGATTGTGGCATTATGGCTACTAAGATGCCAAAATGCATCTAATTTGGCACCAAGCGCTATTAAAAGGCCAGTTTATATGAGGGTGCTGTCGAGAGAAGCTGGCACAAAGAGCACAAAAAGGCTCGATGTTCATCCACCTTTCTGGCCTGATACAAATGTTTATTGAGTACAATATAAAGATCACTGAATGGAGGTCATATGGAAATGCTTTAAAATTTCTATAAAGTACAGGAAGAATAGAAATTGTAGCAACACATTCTACACATGGAATAGATGATGGAGAAAAATGTGTTTTTCACATCCTGTCCAGTCTTTTTAGGCAGATACAAGCTGCATTTGATGGGATATTTGAGAACTGATTCAGCAGGTGATCTGAATGTTTTTTGTTTTTTGTTTTTTTACAAGACAGGAGTCAGCAGTAGTAAATTGAATAAAAGCAACATGTGTGGATCTATTGTTCTGTGTTTGCTTGTGTGTATAGGTAGCATCCTGTGGAGAAGGAGAGGGAAACCATACCATTGTGTTGGTGTGTGTCGACACCTCCTTCCTCCTGCCTCACCAACACTTGGACTGCAACGGACACACAACAATAGAGAGTGGATTTTTCTTTTGAACCATACTAACCATCCATACTACCTTTCGAAGGTCTATGCTTTGTGAAACTGCTAGATCTGTATCACCAAAATACAAGGCAAGCTTTATTCAGTTTGGGGTTGAAAAAAACAACAACCTGATTCCTGTATCCTTTCCTCCTATCATGACTGATGGTAGGATCCTACCATATCCAAGAAGTAAGTCATGTTTTTTAACAGTAGATTTAGAATTGACAGAATAGATTTAGAATAACATTTATGTAAAACTGTGAATACAGTATCCTCATCGTCCCATCCAATATTTCAGCATTTTTCAGTTTTCTTCACACATTTTGCTGCAGTTTTTGTTTCTCCCAGTTGTGTTAGCTGTAGCACTTGAACACTACATGTGTGAGTGCCTGAAAAGCAGCTAGTAAGCAAGCATAGAAGTCTAGCTCAAAGTAACAGATAAATGGTTAAAATGGATAAAAGTAATGAATGAACAGATGAAATAGATAAGGTAAATGTAACGATAAACAGCTATCTAAAAGTAATGCATAAATGGTTGCAATAGTTAGCTAAAAGTAATAAATGGTTGAAATAATTAACTAAAAGTAGGTCTCATGCATAAATGGATGTGATAGATAGTTAACAGTAATGAATAAATGTCAAAATAGCTGGCTACATGTAAAGGTAATGGATAAATGATTAAAATGTCAAACTGACCTAAACATTGAGAGTTAAATTTTATGAAAATATATTGCAACAATAACCACTTAATTCATTAATATTAAACAAATAATTAAACTATTAAATAATGTTAATGTTAACAGTGTTAAATACCATCCAGTATAAGATCAGTTCAAATAAACACATTTGCAAAATGTTGAGTGATGTAGATGAAGGGGTACTTCATCTGACAGGGCTGTGGGTGCACATCATCAAAAAGGTTGGGAACCACTGATTTAGATGATATTAATAAAAGTAGTAATAGTAATAGTTATTGCGTGTGTGAATAGCTGTCTTTTTCAATCTGGAGTTTTACACCACGTTGCTTTACAACATCCAGTCTCTGAGGCTGCAGCAGTTTCACAACAACTTTGGACCCATGTGCAGGGATCAAAAGCCAGGTGTTCCCAATGTTAAATGGTGGATATTTTACTTTGGAACCAAATTTGTCTCATGTGAGTTTCATATGTATTCTCCTTCACAATCCAGGGAGAAAATCTATAAAAGGTGCAACTTTATCAGGTCTGGTCACCAGATCCACTTACTGTCGTGCAAGACATGGAACACAAGAATCCTCTTTGGAAAAGCGTAAGTGGGGTATCGCACATCCCCCAGTATGCCCCATGGACAAGACAGAAACGCCTCTATATACATAACGGACGACACACCATTAAATTCACATTTATCCACATTCCAACTGGATGCAACAGCTGTGTAGAGAATGAATTACTACGTGTAGTACTAGCACGGGGGATGGAGAGATGGAGGGGAGGGTACACATATGGAGAGAGAGGTGGATTGGCACGGGCTGCCTGTAATGTATTGCTTCCACAGGATGCCCTGCACGCTCAAAACAAGCCATAATTGGCCTTGATCACGCTCAGCCATTGAAACGTACAGTAAAAGTGACAGGCAGTGGAAAGAGAAGGAGAGAGAGACGGTAAGGCATTGTGACAGAGTGATTTTGCAGAAGAGGATGAACTGTAAATATTGACCCTGGAGAGGAGGGCAATATGTGTGTGCAATATCGTGCACCAGCAGGGAAACAATATCACACACACACACACACACACACACACACACACACAGTTCAAGTTCTTCACTGGTCTGGAAAATGCAGTAGCTATGAATCTTATTGAGATGAGATAAACATCACGCTGGTTTTAGAATTGTTGCAGTGGTTACGTGTCTAGTTTTACAGCAGATTTTAAGATTTTCCTGAGAACTTTTCAGACAAGGAAGACTCTCCTAAAAGGTTTCAGTACAAACTCTAAAAAAAATAAAATAGAGGTAATCAGGAAATCTGTATGCAAGTAAATCAGCATGAACATTTTACCTTTGTCTTCCATTTCTGGTTTATGTTCAAGTTTTACTGCTTTGTTGTACATTTCTTTTTATTCTGTCTCTTTATTGCCTATGTTGTTAGTTTGTTTTTATTATCATTATTATTATTATTAGAGACAAGGCTGAGGCACTATTGCTATAATGTTTGGGATCTCTTAACTTCCCAAACGCCACAACCTCAAATCAGATGACTTCTTGACCCTTTGCACCCCTTGACTAATCCTCATGGCAGATCAGCTCAACTATCCTCCAGCTTTGGAATGCACAAGCACTAAACTTCAAGACCTTTGAGTTTAGGAATCCATTTTTGCCACGGCCTCTGAAATACTTCATACTGCCCTTACTTCTTCTACATGAGTTTGTAGTTGCTGCTGGGTTTAACGTACTTTGTTTTTTAAATTGAAGCACTTTTGCCTTTTGATGAAAAGTGTGCTTAAAATAAAATTATGATTATTATCATTATTAATAACAACTTTTTTTTTAAGCAGTGAGCTGTAATGGGTTTTTGCTTTTTTTATTTGCCAAGATACCCACAGCTGCCCAGGATTTAACAAGCACTAAGCTACTTTTCACCTTCTCTGACCTCATTACAGAGCACTTTCTACAGTAACAGTGTTTGCTGAAAAAGGGTTCATAAACAGGGTTTCCAATTTTCATAGCAGATTCAGGGCTAGAGGGAGATTCTGGGCATATCTTTGTTTTTATTTATGTAAAAATCTATGTTAACTAAGTCATTACTATCAGGTTGTTTTTATCCAGAATTAAAAAAGAAAAGCCCTCATTTCCTATTGTAGTAAGGCTGTCATCATTTTAATTTTCACTGAAATGATTACATATTACAGCAGACCAGTAACATAAAGTTGCAATTAGAGATATTTACAGTGTACATATTGCTGCTTCTCTTTCCCGCTCAACAAAATGCTGAAGTTGTAACCGTAAAAAAGTGATACATGACGAAAAATACAAGTTTTTACACAGTCCTGCTGTATTTTTATAATTACACGCAAGAGCTGTGTGTGGGGCTTCAGAGTGTGGGACAGAGTCAAAAAGCGTGGCAAACCCTGATTCATAACAAAGATCACAATTGTCATGACACAGACTCGCTCACCCTTCTTCTCTCCTCCCTCCCTCTTTCTCCATCTCTCTCTCGGCCCTTGTCCTGGTGTGCCCTCCCTCCCTCCGTCATGCCGCTGTCCCTGTTGAGCGACTCATGCATGGATACAATGTGCTCCACTGTGCTCTTTGAAGGCTAGCATTACTGTTCACACGCAATCTGCACCGAGCACCGATATGTTTCTCCCTCTCTCTCTTTCTTTCATTTTTTTCTTCCCTTCTATCTTTTATCCCTTTTTCAATATTATTACCCCCTTTTTAAGATAGAGCTGGCATAGACTAGTAAGATCAAAACTCACACGGACTGGTTGTACAGAAAATCACGATTTCTACTCACATGAAGATATCACTTAATTCCCTTCATGTGTAAAAATTGCATTCATCCTGCGATTATTTTTTTAAGTCACTAAATGTTTGTAATGTTGTTGCGGTTATATTTGCACACATTCTCTGGCACATTCACACTTGTTTGTCCTGAGAGCTTGGTTAACAAAATATGCAGTGTCTGCTGTGACAAAGCAAATGAACAGCTTACATCTTTCTCTGATTACACAGTACATGTTTACTGCCTCTCTTGCTCAGCAAGCCATGAGCAAAAACAGTCACTGGTCTCACCACAATCACATTATGGAAACTAACCTGATGTTCTAATTATTTCAAACCCACCGGAAACATAAAACACATTAAGTCACTCTGTATGTAGGAGAAGTTGAACCCTTAACGAATTCGATACAGGTTGAATCACAATTACTACATGCTATAGCCATTAAATGTACATTCATCTATTTAATGATGATTGAGGCCTTCCCTGGGGAAACTGGTTTACTGCAACAGCAAAATAATAATAGAATAAGGGTAGAATAAGGAAATATATAACCAATGCCAATCGTTCAACATAATCAAACCAACAATTTCTACTACAAAGTTCCGAAAACAGAAATACACATGCATTAAATTAATTCCAGCATTAAGCAGTGCTTTTTCATACAAAGAAGAAATATGTGTTATTTAGAAATATGTAACTTAACAGTATACTCTAAGTCCTTCTAAGTCTCCAACTGTGGTCGGCCTCAGGAATCTCTCCTGTATATTCAGAGCATGCCACTGCCACAGTAGGAATATGATACCTGACTTTCTTCGTCCATCTCTCTCCTGTTTTTTCCCCTCTGAGTCTCAGTGACAAAAATATTCCCTTCCTCTCTTTTTGGGTAAACTGGCCTTTAGTGTCGTCCCCTCATGGCTCTGTTAAAATGCTCTAAGTACAGTACAGAGAAACCGTCTCTACATGATGGAGTGCTTATACGTGTAAGAGTTAGTGTATGTGCATATGCACTGAATACCTTAAGGAATATGTGTGTGTGGCACCTCTCCTGTGTCATTCAGTGATAGTGTACCGCAGGAAGCAAATGAACTAATTTCTGCATTGCCGGTCTCTCTCTCTCTCTCTTTCTCTCATTTCATTCACTCGCTCTCGCTCTCTCCGCTCGCTTCGACAGATCATTTTCATAACCACTTTTCTGAGGTCACAGCCTCGTCTGCAGTAGTCACGCAACCCCTCGCCTGCTCAGTCAGCTTTACATGCACACACACACAGTATGTGCACACATGCACACACACAACTACAGAAATACTACACTACACTGCACAAAAGCCTGTCTTAAAGGGACAGTATGCGGCTCTCCCCCAGCAGCCACAACATGTTACAGACTCCGCTTTTAAAGGGTCAGCATGTCTATTTTTGGCTCTCTGTGCTCAAAGCATTCCTCCGCTGCTGGCAACACACATGCAACCTGTGGCTCAGGAGTGGAAACGCAACACAGGCTAAAGGCTGGTTTTCAGATTAAACCTCTGACTGTGATCATTTTTGAAAAATGTAATATTTTCTTTAGAAGGCAGATGTAAATACGCCATTTCGTTATGCTTTTACTGAGCAGAAAACGTAACCAGTGAATCAATTACAGTGGTGATGCGCCTGCTCGGGTAACATTCTGCTTCAGGGGATTCTTAAAAACAATCTTTTCATGCGGTTGGTGCACACTTAAGAAGCAATTGCTTTGCCTTTACCTCATAAACCACATGTGACTTAATGATGGCAGTTGCTAGTACAGGTGAGAGTCAATTGAAGGGAGGACAGAACGATTTCTCTTTATGCCTGATGGGATTTTATTTTGTGTTAACGTGTGTGTATAACATGGTGATGGCCATGTTGAATTCTTCCAGCGTCCAGAGGCTCTGTCCTCACATTGTCCTGTCCTGACTGGGCCTATCCATCTTTCTCTCTCCTTCTCCCTGTCCTCTTGTTGCTGTCTCCTTGCCTCTCCCAACACCTCTCCACCCTCTCATCACCTTTTCCACCACCAGGATAGCCCAAGGAGGAATATACAGTAACTGGGGGTGACAGAGGAACCAGAGGAAGAGACAGTGGGCAGAGAGAAAGTGTGTGCCAGTGACTTGAACAGGTTTAGGAAGACGGAGAAACAAAGGGATCATTCACATTGCTGGCCTTCTAAAATACTTGCAAATTCCTACAAAGGTCTGGTTTGTTGGAGATCTTTTATATATGAAGGATGTGTCTGAGATCTGATACCAATATTAACTGACAGCTATGTTGAAAAGTGCATAAAAAAAATCACATCCTTTTTTGTACCTACATTCCTTCTACTTGTTATAACATATTTATGGTTTCGAACGCACTTTCGAGTGTCAACTAAATAGAGCCGTCTCCCCAAATAGACGCACTTGTCTTTCCTTTCCATTGCTCTGTTTTGCTTTCCTCTATCTCAGCTAAACTGCAAAAAATACGGCAATCATGTCAGCTGTATTTGTACGTACAATAAGCAATTTTACTACCTTGTCATTTGCAGCCAGCCTTACCCATCACTGGAACATATGTTGGGCAGTGGTAGACTTTTAATCTATTATCCTGCTGCTAGTTGAGCAATCCGCTAAGCCCCGCCCCCTCAGTTGCTGTTGCTAAGCCTGTTGAGCTTTCTGTTCTCACATGGCACATATAGTTTACAATAACAGTGGTAGATTCGATAAAAGTATATTCTAAACACTTTTTTTAAACATCACCTGTAACCCCACATAATGTAGTATGAAATGCCCCTGGAACGCTGGGTTAGGTTATTACTATAGGTAGTAAGCTAGCTGGACATGTTAATGTTATACATACAGTGTAAATGCATGAACACACACAAACCGTGTTGATTTCAAATATTATTACCTGCACTCTAGCTGTATAATCAAAGTTGACATTTGGATACATATGTCTACACAGAGTGGACAATAATTCTTTACAAGCTGGAATGATTTTTTCCAGCTCATCAAATCCCCGTTTGTGTTTTATGTCATGACATCACCAGCAGGGGAGGGGGAGGCCACAACACAGCCTCAATATGGCCTAGAAATTGACTGAGAATTTGGTCAGGAGAGGTTGCATGAGAAGGAGAAGGACTTGAAGTAGCAGGGAGGAGAGGCTTGCCAAGAGAAAAGGCTCAGGCCTGAAGGCTTTTGGCAGGTGTTTTGACTCTGCTATCCATCCAGCTGCTGACTGAAAACATGGGAGGTGTTACACGAGAATCTATTAGCTGTACAGACAGGCTGTAATCTCTGTAATCTTCTGTCCACTAATTTCTAAGAATCCTGCAAATGTTGAAAAAAACTTGTCTGACTAGTATGTAAAAAGAGTCAACCATATGCAATCTTTCAACAAAATGATAACAATAATCTTTCTGGAAAATCTGCATCATAGTTAATTGTCTACCACAGTAGCCTCAGCCCCAGCAGTGATCATATGGCTCTGCCAATTAGGTCAAGTCTGAGCGTTTTCTACATGAATTGGCCCATCTGACATTTTAACAAAGATGTTGGTCCAAGGATGGGTGAATGGAGAATTGGTATTGTGATGGCCCAATGAATTATGCAATAGAGTTTCTCTCCTTCTATTCTATGCCTCCTTTCTGCCTTGTGCAACCCCCATCCACCTCTCTAGAACACGGCACTGTGTTAAAATCATTCATGGTATTATCTCATAGCGTGACACGTTGACCTCATTGCAAGTCTTCTTGTTTAGCAGTTGCTATTTACAGAGACATTTAATGAAATGTCATGGGTAATCTTTCATGGCCATGTCTAAGTCGTGGTCAAGGGAAAGTGAGAATGAGAGCAGGATGACATGAAGCGGACAAGTGAGGGAAGGAAAGCAACACAAATATAGAATCAGCAGCCTCAGTCACTGAGATAAAAACAATGAAAAGGGAGTGTGAGAGAGAGTGGGAGGCAGGCTGAAGCCACACCCATAGGCAGTCAGGTTGAGGTTGTCCAGGCCTCCAGGCCAAGGAGTGGTGGCACCTCGAGAGGAAGGATTAAATGGAAGATTAACAAGCTCAGAGATGGCAAAACAAATTTAAAAAATGCACAGCTGCCTTGGCATCTGAATACAATGACAATGAAAGTAATAGATCAAGAGAAACATGGATACATGATTAAAAAAAATAGAGCCCAAATAATTTAAGGGAAATTAAATAAACTGGGGGTAAAGTTGTTCTCTATATGCAATTTTAAAATATAATTTCAATTACATTAATTAAACTTCAATGTGTTTAAACTGTATTTTACCAGGTTTGTCCTACTGAGATTGGGAACCAATTTTCAAGGTAAATCTGTCAAACCAGGCAGATTTACAAGACAGATGGACAAACACAGAAGTGTCAGACCTACAACTTATGAAGAGAGAATGAATATGTCAATACTGCTGCTCTGTAGCGCAATCTATTTCATTATCAGTTTGAACTCACCAAGGGAAGCTGCCCTGTTGAGTTTATAACTTAAATTTGGTTTCCATAAGAGGCTACAGACAACTATTTTGTTTAAGTCAACATGAAAGACAAAGGATTCAAATACGAACAGATGGCACAGATGATCTGTTAGCCTTTAAAGAGATCCATCAGCTCAAGCGAGAAACATTGACAGACACAGGACAATCAGTATTTGCTGCTTCTGTGTGTGCATGAGAGAGGGTATTTATAAAACTATCACCACATTATCATGCCTGAGACATGTGAGCGGGTGCGGCATCTTCATCCTTAACTCGTTTAGGACATATTGAGGTCATTTTCCCCGGGTTTACACAACATTGCGTGAGAAGGGAAGGGTATCCGGTGGATCCAATTGCCCTCTGTGAGGGCGGCAGAGCCTCCATGAATGTGGCCTTTGAGTGGCGAGAGGCCAGTAGACATGCAGACAGCCTGTACTTACTGTATCTGGGAAATAAGCCTGATGCGACTTCAAACAGGCACAATGATGTTATTATGCCCCCCCCTTCCTCTCCAAGCCTCTCTCTCTCTCTCTCTGAGAACTTGTTGCTCATGAGTCACAAGGAAGGAGTCTCCAGCGAACTGTTGTTTACCCACATATTACTCATGGAAGGACTTGGACGAATCACTGCTTTAATTTCAGTTGAAAAAAAAGGAAGATGTTTTTGTTATCACCCCCTCTAAGAGAGATTGAAGTTGAATTACCCAAAAGCTATGATTATCTCCATTTACCCTGTTGAAAATGAAGCTGGCGGAAGTGCTTTCACTACTTTTATTTTATGGAGCAAAACGGTGACAAGAACATTGGACATCATACTGTAACTGTGTGGTTTTCTGAGGAGGGAAAACAAGAAATCACCCTTGTTTTTAGAGGTAAAAGAGGATCATCTTGTGGGGTGTAATGGAAAAGTACAAGAAAAGGTTCTGAAATGGTTCTACGCTTCCAGTAGAGTAATAAGCAAGGAACTAATATTGCTTTTGAAGTGATAACCTTACATTGACTTGTTTGGGCAAACAAGAATTTCACTGTCCTCCATTCTAAACTGGGTTATCCATATCTTTAAGCCATGATTTGCTGTTTTTTCCCCAGAAAATCAAATAAAGCCTCCCTGCAAATTTTGACAGGATTCAAGAGGTAGCAAAGTTCAACATCATCCCAAGCAAAAAGCCCCACCCAAAGTTTTTTACAAAATGATGGTATAACACAGCACAAATGCATGCAGCTTTTTTTTTAACTTATATAAGGCAGATATTGAAGTCCCGGTTTCACAAATTGACGCAGGTGGCAGCTATGGACGACGAGTGGATGTGACTCAGTTTTGATTTTGGTGCTATATTTACACAGACTTTCAACATCGGTGCAGGCTGTCATATCAACATCTTTTCAGTGTCAGACTGTTTGCTGGGCCGGGCTAACGCTTGACAATGAGAAACTGGGTTAGACTAGACAGAATGACAATTTTATCACATTTAATTTGTCTTGTGAGTTTTAATGTTTGTAAAGCAAATGGAGGTTATGCTAATTTTTGTCTGTTCCATATTAACACTATCACACTGTCTTGACTAGTGGCAGTTCTTAAATACACAGTATACGTCCATTTCGAAAAAGGTGAAAGTGCATTTAAAATCAAAAACAATCTCATCTCATTAGCTGATTTTTTTTGTTTTCAGGAAATAAAGATTTATAAGAATCAACACTATACTAAATGACTGGTTGAAACAAGTCTGGTTTTGGTTTTTGTGGTAATTTGCAGTATAAGGGCTTAAGATGTGAAAGCTTTACATCCCAAGTTGTACAGTCAATATATAAACATGCTGAGACTGCACTCAGCTCCTCCTTAGCTCTTTAATCTCCCTGTTCTCAAGCTAATTGTTATACCACACTGTGCAAAGTCGTTGCATGCGTTAATCTGGAGTCACAGCCAGGGAAAGCATCAGGATTTGTTATAGGTCAAGAAATGCTGCGTTAGAAATTAAATATGATTGAAAAATTATGGGAGTGGTGTATGAAAAATAAACATGGGTGGAAGCCACTTCAAGCTCTATATTTGACAGATGACACTGTATGAAAACAAGGATTAGACTGTCAATGCCCTGACTGGATAAATGTGGGTATATGTGTGATTGTGTGTGTATGCGTGTGTGATGCATATTTAAAACATTTGCAATTTGATGATGAAAACAAACCCTGGCACATTAGCATGGAGAATTTCCCAGCTCCGCACGCAAACATAGAGCAGGGGAGGGCCCCAGTGTGTGTGTGTGTGTGTGTGTGTGTGTGTGTGTGTGTGTGTGTGTGAGAGCCTGTGTGTGTTGCTGTGGGTGAAGCCGGCAGCTGTTTAAATTCACTCTAACAGTGTTCTCCCTGCAACATGCCAATTTAAACACGATCCTCTGGGACAGAAACAGAGTCTGACACTTCTCTTCACCACCTCTTTCTGTCATTTTCTCTCTCTTTCTCTACTTTTCTTCCTCTCTCCCTTCTTCTTGTTCTTTTTTCTTTTTTTTTGTCCTATTGTAGAAAAAATACACTATGTTGCCTCTGAATTGACTTTAAATCTGAATTTAAACACTACAATATCTATCACTCCAGCTCACTTATCTTGCTGCATTAGCCAAGATGAGCTCCTGCCCTTGATATGATGATCTGACTCGATCCCTTTGCTCTCTGTCATGTCACATCTTTAAGAGGTCGTGCCATTGTGCCTGATGAGTCAGTCATTAGACCAGCGTTGTGTTCGGGCCCTGAAATAAAGGAATCTCCGAGACAGACAGCAGCCCTGCCATGATCCTTGCAGATAGATTAAAACTCTTGGACATTTCAGGAGCATTTTGGCAATAAAAAGGCAATAAAAGTGACAGTCGAAATGCAAAGACTGAAAGCAGTTGAAATGGAAGTGCTGAGTGAAGCTGAATTGTACATTTAAGAGTAAGTGCTGAGTGAAGTTGAAGTATCAGTTAAACTGAAAGTGCTGAAAGTGGTTGAAATGTCAGTTGAAGTGTAGGGGATGAATATGACTGGGTGTGTCAGTTAAAGTGAAAGTCCCAAAAAAATTAGCGCTAGCTCAAGTGTACAAATTGGAAGACTACGTCAGTTGAAGTCGGCGGAAGTGTAAGCAATGAAAGCGGTTGCAGTAAATCTACAAGATCTGAGACCTGCCAGGGTTAAAAGTGTCAATTGAAGTTAAAAGTCAGTATAGTAGAGAGGAAAGAGAAGAGATGAAACACTAAATAAAGCCTACCAACAGCTTTTAATCAAAAATATTTAAAACCCCACACTAGTGTGACTCTGACAGCCTTTAAAAGAGTGTGTGTATGTGCAAGATACAATTAGGGCTGCAGCAGGGAAGAGATTTTCATTTCATTTGTTCAAATTAGGTAACCTCTGAGTTAACAACTGACAGCAGTAATGAAATACCTCTTGACATATGTACTAGTCTTCACAACAGACTACTACAATGTAGTTATTAGGCCTGTTTTGGAAATGTTACTCCTATATTTGCTTTTAATAAAATGAACGTGACAGGAGATTAGTATAATGCTCCATAATGGAATACTTAAATTTCCTATTTACAAGGTGTGTGATGAGCTGATTTCACTACCAGTCCCTTAAATCCACATGTCATGACTAGACAAAACAACCAGAACTCATGTCAAGAAAGGACTGCAACATAACTTTTAAAAATTGTCCTCTCCTCATTCACTCACTACATTTTTTACTCTTTTTTTCCTTTCCACTAGAACCACCTAAAGAACCCCTAGAAGCGCCCCTTTTTGCAGTTGAAACCAAGCCACTCAGAAAGCCTCAGAGAGCTTTCACCATGAACTCCCCCAGTGGGCCTTTAGTGCTTGTGATGTTAGTGGAAACCTCCAATAGGGGCCAGCGATCCACATTAAAACACACATAAAAAAAAAAATGGAAAGATTGGCTAACAACAAGACTTCTGGGAACTTTTATCAGGAAAATGTTGCTGGTTTTTCAGAAGAATTAACCGGTTTCAACACATTTACAAAAAAAAAATTCTAAAATGAGTCAACAGCATCTTGCCACTTTTCTGTAGTGTGTGTGTGTATATATACACGTGTGTGGTTATGCTGAATCATCACTTCCCACTGGAGTTTTCCTCATTGACTTCAACAGTGTGATGAAATTTCAAGTGAGGTTGATGAGGGACACACGATGAAATCCCTTGCCCTGTCCATCTTGTTTTGCAGTGCACACATACACGCACACACACACACAAATGCACACATCCCAGATAAATCCCAGTTAGCATTACGGGCCCCGTCATGGCTCTGTTTACTGTTGAACACTTAAGATATACCTTCCTTTCTACTGGCTAACAAATAACGCCTGGGGGGCTGAAGGGCCGAGCCAAGCACAAGTCACGCAACTGCCTCTCTCTCTCTCTCTCTCTCTCTCTCTCTCTCTCTCTCCCACACACACACTCACCATCCTGACTCACTGGATACCTGGCTGCCTGGGTGAGACATTTGCCCTTGCAGAGCTGTTCCTCTTTAACAATGTGTCTGGATGCTGTCAAGTCAGAGACCATCCTGCTGCTGTTAACTTTTGTTTGGCTTCCCTTTGTCTATCTTTGAGGTGCCCAAGTAAAAAAGAGGCTGTGTGATAAGGAAGGACCGTCTTCCTTCCCTCTCTCCTTCTTGCTTGCGTCTCTCTCCACCCTAAAAATATTTTGTCAGGCTCACTCATTCGCTCATAATTCGGCAGAGAGCAGGAGTTCACTCAGAGTTCAGAATGCTCTGGGTGCTCAGAGTGCAGCTATGGCCAGCCAGCCAATAAAAAAAACACACACAAACCCTTTTAAATACCCTCTTGCGTCACGTTCTTGGCCCGCTTTAATTAGCCCTTACTAATGCCTTTTCTCACTCAAATGCATGTTGTTTTTTTTACAGCAATATATTTTGGGTCAGTATCAGTTACATTTGTATGGTGAATTTATAAAACACTCCGTCTGAGACTGAAAAAAGGAACTCCGCCCCAAAGCTTATCCAAATAAGCCTAACTTTATATGACATGATCTGAGGAACTATTTTTACTTGCGAGTTACGTGCTCCTGTTTTCCCATATCAAATGCTGATGAAAGGGGACCTCATCTGGCTGACGGTAGTTAGCGTATTGAGCTGTATCGGGTCAGATGCCACCTTTGGTTAGTGATCTTTCCAACCACATGGAAACATATCGATTTACATTAGGGAACAACAGCAGGGACCGGGCCTGGCCGCTGCTGCACACTGAAGCATGCTACAATTAAGATAAATGGAGGTGACAGACAAAACAAACGGTCTGATGTACAGTGTGCCCGGGCGGCTGCAGCATGCAGACACAACCTGATGACATGTAGTACATGTGGAACTCATGCCACGCGAGTAGCCATCTTCAGAGAACAAACACGATCCTGGCATGTGCTTCAGTCCCTTTGCATTCATTCCATCACTCAACTAAGAGTTTGTATTTAGATGTACACCGACTGTATGCAGGTGAAAGCCATAATTTGTTCAGGAATTTAGCACTTATTTGTGGCCAAGCTGACAGAGTCCAGGATCATGATGCATTAGGGTGAGGTTACAGACCATGGTTCATAAACAGCAAAAGTTAAGATAAATGTACGTCAGAGAACAGTGTGGAGAGACTACAGAACATTGGGCAAGTTTGTTGATGTGGTTTGTTAAATGTAGTCATCACTTTCTTGTGATTTCTTCCTTTCACACCAACACTGATCTGTATCGTGCCAGAGCGGCAGTGTCACTGAGTTCATTCATCAGCCACTGTGAATAGCCTCTCCACTCGCTCGGTTTAGCCATCAACAGATCGCATTACTGACACCAGTGAGCTTTTTATGCGGGTGGCCATGTTAAATTGGTTGTGCTGTAGCTAATAGGCCTTGGGTGCTCACTGGGAGGAAACTGGTGGCCATTTGAGCAAGGATGACGGCCAACGGTCGGTTCAGGGGAGTGAATCATTGTCATGTCATCAATTACTTCATTGTGTTTTGTCTCTTTAGCATGCAAACAGGACAACAGAGGGACAAAGACGAGCTTGACAATAAGAAAGTCTGATTCTTGGATTCTACTATTGATTTAGTTACTTAGTAGAGCTAAATTCCTATCAAGGCCACATTTTCTGACTTTTTCTTTGTTTCTATGCATTCCAGCATTGTTTCAAAATGGTTTCCGTTTTCTCAAATTCGGTGATCCCATAATAAACAGACACAAAACTCTTTCCTAAACTCAGGAAGCTGTTTCTGTGCCCACATGTCACAACAAATAAAAAAAATGACTGTTCCCAGGCTTAATGAGTTATCAAATGGGCTTTCAACATGTGGCTTTGGGCAGTACTGAATCTCTGAGCCATATTGTGTAAGTTCGCATGGAGATCAACAAAGTCTATGTTTTTGTTGTGTGGGGGGATGAATATAAATTGGCAATATGAAATTAGTTAATCTAAGCCAAAAGGGGTGTAGTTGGGGTTAAGCCTGAAAGAGTGGCGTGCTTATAAAAATAGCAGAGCTACACTGCAAACCAATACCAGAAAAAATGTTTGTAATAAGAAATATGTCTGCCAATAACATTACCATTCAAAAAATGTGGATTTTGCACACCCTATGAACTCTAAATATACTTGACTTCGAGGCAGCATGTGAGATTTCTAATCAAATGCCTTGATATAACAAACTATGTAAAACAACAGCTGGGATTTGTCAGCGTGTTTGTAGCACCACTGCATGCTTCCATGATATAATTATCAACTTAAACTCCGGGGGCTTCGGTGCGCTTGTTGCTGCGCTCCTCATCCTCTGTGCTCTGTGCAGGCAGAGCAGCGCGCTAGGCGGTAGCTGTGGCAGTAATTACACAAGACAGCTTCCAACAATAGTGTTGGGCCAACAAAGGCTTCTGCTCCCTCTGCATGAGTCCCGACTGTCTATTCACACTCACTCAAACTCAAACACACACTCTACCCGTCTGTTCGCACACACACACTTGCACACAAACACACCTCCCATTGCTGCATGGCCGCCATTAGCTGTTAGAGTTAGCGTCTAACGGGGCCCACCCCCTCGGCACTGATTTGAGTAATTCACTTATGGCCTTTTGTGATCCCAGGGGCCCCCCCCAGGCCAACAGAGTCCAACTCCACTCAAGCGAGTTCAGTGTCTGTGGCACGAGAGGCCAGGCAGGGACAAAGCCAGTGTCATGCCTTTGATTCAAGCAACTAATGAGTTAGCTGTGAGGATCCTAAATGCATAAGGCGGCTTCCCCATTCAGGGTTCTCAACACATACAAGGGATTAGCATGGCTGGCCTGTCGTACTTGTTAACAGCTATTGTGTGGCTGATTACTGCAGAGGGGGCAAACACACATGCAAGGGGGTGGGAGAGTGAGCCGACATGCAACTAATGTGCAATTTAGCACGGAATCATTGGGCGAGTGATGACTATGTTAGCTGCAACAAAGGAAATATAACAACATTTTAATCGCAAATAATCAAGCAACTAGTACCAGTTTGATTTTTCTTAACGGCCTGTGGGGATAATGCAATAGAAAAATGGTCTCATCCCAAATCAAGGGGCTTTCATTCCACCTTAAATTATTTTATTAGTGTGACTTTGACAATGATCTTAATGTTGTTTCAGATGTTGTTCCGCTTGGGAAAAAACAATATACACAATAGCCTGCAGCCATGGGTAGAAACCCATTGAGTCCCAATCAAACCCAGACTATGAAAAAAGATTATTTATATTACTTGCAATCATACTATATTTTAGTTTGGGTAAATAACCCCAATTTTAAAAAATGACACTAACACTGGGTCAAAACAACCCATTGTCTAGAAACTAATGATATCATTATAAGTATCCATAGTGTATAAACCTATTGTCAAACCCCATTCACAACAAATGACCAGGGTTTTGGCATGCCAAAATAAAGGAAAGGAATGATAAGACTGAGCACTGGCATTAGGTTAGTCATAACAGTGAGAACATTAACATTTACACTGGAAATGTATTAAGCGGCCATACATCTACCTTTGTATATAGAACTTGTAGCACGGAATTACAGACATTGCATGTGGAGGAAAGAGGAAGGAGAAAAGCCTGAGCATTGGCATTTAGCCTGATCACGCACTCTTCATGAAGCACATGGAGATGAGAGGTGATTTTCTTTCACAGAGGTCAGTGAAAAAAAACAGAAGGGCAGAACCCCATAGGGGGGGAGAAGGGACAAGGAGGAGGAGAAGGAGGAGGAGGAGGAGGAGAGAGACAGAAATGTTAGTCATGGTCAAAGAAAAAAAGAAAGAAGGAAGGAGAAAAAAGACAAATGGTTAATAAAAGAAATTAGATAGAAATGGGGTGACAGGGTGCATCCATACCCCCATTTGAAGATGACAATCACACATAAGATCACAATTTCTCTGCTGCAACAGCATACACGCACAAACAGACTGGGATGTTGTAATTAATTCTCCCTGGACGCTCTTACACACACACACACAATACACATCACTAGATCTTATGAGGCTTCAGTGATGTGTGTTGATCACTAAAACTACGGTGAATCAGGATGAGAAGCTACATCAAATGATCTGATGAGTTGCCAAAAGAAATTGTGAGAACGTGACCTGCTGGTTGCTCACTTATAATGTAAAAGTCTTGTAGTGTAACAACTCCGGGTGAAGTGGAGATGTCGTGCCACCAACACCAGAACAGTGCTGGCCAGTCTGCTTGTATCTGTCTTCAGGCTTGCTGCGACATATGGCATTTAACTGATATGATGGGCTGATGGGTTTAAGTCCATGCATCCTTTGGGCTTTGATGCGTTGCGTGCTGGCGGACTCAAATGTGCAATCGTCCGGCACAACTACAGCATCAAGAAATCAGCATGTGAGCATGGATTCACAGCTCGTCAAGTTGATACTAATTACCCAAGAAGTTTAACTGATTCCCAGTGATCCCTATCTCCTAGCTCCTCTAACACTGTGATTGGGTCAAACAACAGGGGTGAATGAAAAGGTCAAAGAGTTTGACCTTCAGTAAGTTTGAGTGTTTACTTCTAAAAAGGTATAGACAGATGTAACAAATGGGTTAATGAGCTGTGCAGTCAAGGGCTCGGTGTATAGTCACAACCTGGGAGCATATGATCCTAGTGCCACAGGTCAACCTGAATAGGTTCCTTGGAAGAACCCAAATTATTTTGATTTTCATGAAATGGTCAGTGAACAAGTGTCTACAGCCATGCTAGTACAGCTGAGGCTGATAAGAATGTCAATAGTTTTGCAAGTATTGGACAAATAAATAATCTGACCTACTGATGGCGCTAGAAAAAATGCCATGGGATCAACAAAGTCAGTTGGATTCACCCACTGGACACAATGAATGCCTGTACCAAATTTCATGGCAATCCATCCAATAGAGATATTTCAGTCTGGACCAAAGTGGTGGACGAACCGGCCGAGCGAGAGACAGGCCATCCGATCAGAGCCACGCCACTAGTGTGGCTAAAAAAACACTATGAAATATAAAATATTTCTTCATTTCCCGCTCTTTGTGGCATTTGAGTGTTTTGAGCTTAAAAATATTAAGAGCACTTTTCCGTAAGAACATGGGTGTGAAACCTACATTCAACAAGTGCCTCATCAGGATGTAGTCATGGAATCTCGGTGTGAACTAATAAGTGTTCTAACTCTGCCCTCTGTCCAAATATGCAATGTGCATAAATATTTAAACAATGGTTGTTGACTGTGATGGCCCTGTCAAAGGTGTTTTCCACCCCTCAACCCATGCTGGGTGAGGTTTTAAGCCAATGTAGCACCGCGAAGGTATAATGTTAGTGGGTAAAGAAGATTTTTTCACAAACTCAAAACAACATTGAATTGACCACATCTTGACCTTTCTATTGCCAAACCTTTTCACTTCATTTATAGTCCACGCGGCTTGCTGATTTGTCTCGGCCTCTGCCCTACCGCCATGTCTGCAGAGTATGGGGAAGGAAAAAATGCAGGGTCACTGAGAGTTTAGTAAAAACGCAGTCCGTCTATAATGTGACCTGATACATATTTTCACCCCTGAGCAAAGACTCCATTCAGAAACGGCTATCACGCTGCAGCACTTCCCTCTCTGGGAAATTGAATGGTCTGCACTGGTATTGACTCGATTTGGTACAGATTTGACATGAAAAGGATTAACCCAAATAATCAGGGAGCGGGGGCTTAAATCCATGACATTCTCTTAAACTTTGTAGATGAGTGAATAAGGATCTAGAGTGGTTGTTTTGTCTAGTTGCCTCCTTCCTCTATTGCACGACGGTGGGTTAGTTACAAAACCATCTCCTGTCTGCTGGCTGACGTCAAAAGTGCCGTATGCCTGGCGTGAGTCTGTCGGCTCTGTGGCCTTCCTCTTCCTCTTTTATTATAGCTCACCCAGCATTTAGGGGCAGACAACACAATATTGAAACCGGCTGGCACACGTTCGGAGGTTAGCGACACAGATGCATAGTGCAGGTTAGCGACAGAGATGCGTGGTGCAGATCTAAACACTGATGGCAGTTGCATGGATTTTGTGTTGCAGTCTTGCACTCAAGTCACTCATCACATGTGTGAGTCTATGTGTTCCTGTAACCTGTCAACGCCCTTACTGGACTGACAGCTATGAGGGAAGGCGGGGCTTTAATTGAGGGCTTCCAGACACACACTCACACACACTTATAAATACACCTCGTTGCGATGTGGATACATTTACACCACAAGTATTTATATTTGGGCATGAGATTTGTTTTGGTGGTAACTTTAGGGGTTGTTATGATACATTGCAAGACACTGATGATTTCCAGGGCTGATCATTTACAAGCAAAGCATTGCCTTTACCTTTGTTCTTAAAGGGATTTTAGAGAGACTAACATAATTAAGTTTCATTGTTGTTTTCAGTGTTGCTGTTGTTACCAGTTAGAGTAACAAGATTAGCTTTAATCTGCCAAACATGTATGTCAAATATCAGAGTCATGATGTTGGTAATCATCTTGGTTGTCCCTCTAAAGGTTGATCATCAGCATGAGCAAAGACGTAAAAATAATGTTTCTTTAGGAGCTTCCAGATAGCTTGGAGAAACCATAGAGATAATAAAACACATTGGAGCAATATGTTGAGCAACTGATTACATTTTAAAGTGTACATTATGATCAATTTTAGATATTGTACATGCAATATTCCAAAGGAAGGCATAAACGTTTTTAACCCAACTGACAGTGGTGACGCAGCTGTCGCTTGTGTTGAAGAGCCACTGCTGAATGATAACAGACAGAAACAAAGAATGTGCCTCAGCTTCTGCTCAATTAGCCATACATGTCTAGTACATGAATGTTGATCTAAAATCAAACAACATTTTCTGCCCATGAGGGCGAGATACTTTCACATGTCTATGATGTAGTTTTTGTCTTGAAACAAGCAACAATAAAGCAGTCTGGTCCACAAGTATCAAAGCAACACTGAATACAAGAACACTGAAAAATCAGGGGGGTAAAAAATGCTCTACTGCACATTTACTGACAAATACAGTCCACTCATTTGGTGATTTGAAGAATTTGAGGGGTTTAGTAATACTAGTGAAACTTGGTCTGTCACACCATTTCCCCAAAGTCAAAAACAATAGACCTCTTTATGGTATTCCAATTTTACTCTAGTCTATATAGACAATAAACTTCATCAATCAAATCCATCAATCAGCTTTAATTTAACTTTCCTTTGGTACGGCCCTCTAATTGGGGCAGTGGCTGAAAAAAAATGAAAAGTGAAACAAGAACATGAACAAAATAAAACATGCAAACAACAGAAAGAACTGTGGTTTGAAGGTCCAAATAAAACATATTCCTGTGAGTCAATACTGTGGGTGGAGAAGCTGGGGTTCTGGAAGAGATGAAGGATACTTTCCATGTGTGTGATCCCGAGAATGACGATGAGGGCAGAGAGAGAGATAGATACGGGCAATGAGAAATACATACGGATTAGTGCCGATGCTGCTTTTTTCCCATCGGTGTGATGGGGAATCTGATCGCAGCGCCACGAGGGTCAAGACCTGAGATGGTGACAGACGCCGTCAAAGCGCACCTCATCAAAGAACCACAGTCAAAATAGCCACCATGGCAAGTACACAGTAATACACACACTTAGCAGACAAACCCAGCGTCTACAGTAGCTGTCAGGGTTTAGTGTCTATATCCAGAAAAAATCAATTTAACTCCCCGCTCTGTTCCAAAGACACAAGCTACAGGTACAGGTCTTGCTGAGGGGTACATCAACACTATTTGTCTGAGGGAGTGTGAAACTTTTCCAGCTATTCTGGGAATCGGAACTGGTGATCCTCTGGTCACAAGCTTACATGCTTTACAATCAACTTTTCTCAAAGAGTTCTTGTTTGAAAATGTTCTGCTTTATCAGAGACACAGAGAGCGAGAGGGAATAAAGCTGTGACAGAAATAACTAACCATGGATGTGGCCACATTGCACACAAACAAAACACACAAAAGGAGCGCCAACACTGCTTTAGATTTACTGAGATACATACCATGGCAGCAGCTAATATCAATGCATTAGCATGAATTATATCAACTGATATCAAGCCTGTGGCAGTGCAATACACTAGCCTTATAAATAGGAGGGCAGGCTGAACGTCAGGGGAGGGGGTCTGTCCTTTATTATGTGGTCTCCAGGTCCTCTGCCTTATAACTGCCACCTGATTCTCATCACAAGCCCTGCTGACTCCTGCTCTTGTTAGAGCCTGTTTCAATTTATTAGTCAAGGGAAAGAAAGGAAAGGCGACTGAAGAGAGCAGAGGTGCTTGTCACATTCCCTTGATTCACATTCTGAATCAAAGCAATGACTTGCTTTATTTCAGATCAGATATCATGGTTGCCTTCCTGTCACTGAAACCCCCCGTCAGCAGCTCAATAATACAAATTTACAAAATTGAAAAGGAAGTAGTCCCTTGAAGATCTGCCTTTAATTACCTGATCCCTTCTGAAAGCATGGTCATAACCTGATTACATTTTCAAAACAAAGCAAAATTCGAGTTTCAAATAATGAGACGAAACAACAGTGAGGAACACAATCGCGCAAAACAGACTCCAAAAACACACACACACACACACACACACACACACACACCGGAGGAGAATTAAAGGCAATCGGGGCAGAAAGACAAAGGAGGAGGGATAGTTAATCCTTAGGGTAAATATTTAACAAGCTCAGCAATTATAGTGAGGGCAGAGACCTAACATGGAAGAGAAGGGAATTACAGCCTGCTGACTGTCAACACACACGCACACATACACACACACACACACATTCACACGGACCTATACTTGCTTGAGGAACTGCCTAAAAATGCTGAAAATATAGATATCCTGACCTAAAATAAAAATTTGAGGAAAAACACGGGACAAAGAGTTCCACGCAGCCTGTAGGCTATAAACTGATGATTTGGATTTTTAATTATCATTATTTTTTTAGCCCCTCTGGACTTATGGCCCCTTTTCACTGGCTCAACATGCTTTACCTGTGCCATGGCATGCTTAAACACGATTGCGTGCATTTCCAGTGCGTCCTCTCAACTGGAGATGACTGTGGCAGCAGAATGGTGTGTCCATAATTAAGTCTTAAGTCTGCAGGTGTATGCTAAGGCACATACATTAGAAATATTACAGTCTATATAACATACAATAAAGGGCACATGTTTGACCAGTGGGGCTGTGAGTTTCAAAAGAAAATCTTCTTCTATAGTTCATCTGCAATAATTCCAAATATATTTCCATGTCAAGCACTATTGTGATCTTGTACAGCAGTAGATATTTGCACCCTACAGGCAAATTAAACACAATTCTATTAAAAAAGGGAAACTAAATTTCCACATGGAGTCATCCCAGGTCATATATCATCATTGTGTCCGTAAACACATCACAACTGAATCTCCGGGGACTGAATAATAAAGGAACTAGCTGAAGTGAATCTTCAAGTCTGATGTCACTCTTTATTTACACATACACATGCAGGTGTGCAGACACACACACAGCCTAGAGCTATATTTGCATACAGAGCATAGGAACACACCGTTTACAGTGCTCCACCCTTGAGCAGTCACGCAAGGGAGACAACCGGCAGAATCTCAGTGTGCTTCCAAAAACCACCTGCTACTCTTCTTCTTCTCCTCTGTCTCTAAACTTTGTAACACACTGCACATGACATTCAAATAACTGTCTTATAATGGAGTAAATTCAGTCAGTAAATCTATGTTTTTGAAAAAACAAAACAAATGGTACAGTCCTGTGGCCAAATCCCATGCCTACTTAATCACAACTAACTGAGCTGGACATCAGTGATGACTGAGCAGCAACGTCACACAGTCCCCCCAGTGGACAAAACAGAGAACTGCATCAGTATGAATAGAAAAATCTTCATTCTTCCTGAACAGTTACTGAATGCAAATGAAACTTAAGGTTACAGGTTTTGTGGTTTCATTGCATGTATTCGGGTGAATGACTCACTGTTCAAAAAAGAAAAAAAAATGATTATGAATGTTGTTCCAAACCACAGGAAGGATGTGGACATGTACTTGCTGCTCATCTCAGATTTATCTGGAAGAGCTCTGGCCACACTAAAATACAGTGGAAAAACTGAGAGACAAGTGAGTTGACCAAAGAGAGGGAGGGCAGAGATTGCAGATGTATACAGAGCCAAAATCCCTCATGTTCCACTCTGATTAATCTCATTAGAGGAGCATCAAAAGACAGCTAAGCCGGTCACTACTGCCACTGATAACAAGGCATCCAGCAGAGGTGGAGCAAACAAATAGAGGCTTTGGCATTAATGCACATTCAAAGAGATCAGAGTAAAAGATCCTAAAATAAATCACGGTGCATGCCACCTTTACTGTTACCATATTAGTGCCTAAAAGCTTATTGTAACTCTGGAAGGTGAGCACAGAAAGCTATTAGCACTGTCAGACAATACACAAACAACGTCACTGCTCACTTTCAACACACCTTTCAACACTTTTAACAGTTTCACACATGACTAAACCTTCTCCATTTTCCAATAAGGAGGGCCCTTTACAGGTCTGGCTTGCCACTGACACTCCTCAGGCTTCATTGAGGCAGGGGTGGCGATCTTTATCTCTGCGTGATCCCTTATCCAGGAAAGGCACCTTTAATAAGTCCGATTAGCACCTGTACTGCAACTTTGCGTGATGGCTAAGCTAAATGAGCATTCTGGGTAAAATAAGTGAGCGTGTGTGTGTGTGTGTGTGTGTGTGTGTGTGTGTGTAAAGTTGCATGACTCTGGCCAACAGGATGCCAGCTGTTGGGTGCCATGCCAAAACCAAGGCAGCGGATGATGGAGATTAAGGGTACTGCAAGGATCAGAGGAGGAGAAGGGGAAAGAGGAAAGCCACATGTGTCAAAGAAGAGATGGCGGCGAAACTTTCAGCCGGTCAGAACCTTGCAAATCACCCGCCAACTTCTCCAAGAAAACATCTTTCGATGAGGACTTTGTTTCAGCCCCCAGGACTAGGAAGGCAGTGAGACTCACAGGACCTCTCTACTGCTTCCTCTCCACTGCTTTCCCTTTCCCTCCATTCCCCTTCTACTTTCTTACAAGCATCTTCACTGGCAAGTCAGAGGGAAGATGCTTATTCTTTCTTCTTAATAAAAACAAAAACACCTCTTGTCTGAGCTGTCGCATCCAGCTGTGCCAGTAGCCTCTGTGTTGGCAGCTGCCGAGGCCACCAACAACGAAATGCGTTCTGAAGCAGCTATGAATATTTGAAGTGGTTTGTGGAGCAACACGAGGTGAAGGAGAGAGGCGTTCAGTGGACGGAGAGATTGTGGGAAAACAAGAGTGGGCCTCAGTATACTTTTTAATTACATGTTACACGTGACAAGACATAAAGGGATGGTAGGGGTTTGATGGATTGGATTGAATATACAAGCAATGCCTCAAATCTACAGTAATGTTTCTAACTTTTTTCAAATCATCATAAATAATCCGCACTAATTTAATAAAACACATCCAAAAAGAAACACGGCAACACAGGAGAATGAGACAACACAAGAAACACATTCTCTGTAATGTCAGTTACTGGGGCACAGCTGCCAAAAATTGTGACCGAAAAAAACAGTGTTTCCTAAAAGAACGCAGGAGAGTACAGCACCTACAATGCAAACTGTGCTATTTCTTTGCCCCTTGCATTCTCAGGTAGTATCTCTTATCTCGGTTCATGTCTCGGAGCTTAGAGGATTCTTCCTCATGAGGCCTATAGGAAAAGTTTCAAAGACTCTAAGAGATTACTCTAACTTAACCCCTGGTGTACTACTGACAAATGATAGAAAAGAGAGCAGATAGACGCAATATAGCCTGAATCCTGGACACCTAACAGAATCATTCAGCACAAGGGTTTGACTGATTTAGTTTGGAGGTAAGCAGATGTTTTGAGTGTCTAAAAAGCAATATTTTTTAAATTACATAGAAAATCTAAAGAGACACTTTCCAAAATATTGCAAAATAGTATTCATATTTATTTTCTACTTAAACTACTTCCAGACTACTACAAATACTCATTACTACCACTACTAAAAATATAGATAAAATTGTTGCGCGTACTTATGTAGCATCTTAACTTAAATTCAATATAAACATTTGTTACAGGCTTTCCATAGCCAACCAGCGTATGAGTGAGTCAGTTTTACAATAAATATATATCAGAGGTGGACAACACTGACCAATTTACAGCAGCAGAAATCCCATTATCAGCCGCATATATTGGCCTAACCCATATCAAATCAGCAACTCCCTACAAACTCAAAGACCAACACACACACACATACACACACACACATAAACTCCACCTGCCGCTACAAATGTCATCTTTCGACCTCCTTTACCTTGGAAGAAACTCTTGACGCGGAGGTAGGAAACTGCAAGGCGCAGCACGGACAGCTTGTCCAGCTTGGAGATGACATCCGGGGGGAACGGCAGCAGGCTGGCCAGCCGGTCCAGCTCAGCATTCAGCCTGTCTCTGTGCCGCTTGGACGGGTTGGTTTTCTCATTGGAAGAAGACGGCTTCCTGATGATGAGAGACGGGGCAGAGGGGGGGAGAAAGATGGGGGTGAATGGGTGTCAGGAAGCGTGTGTGTGGACAGACTCAGAAGTCATGCATTTAGCTGTAAAATAAGAATAATTTTAGCTAAATGGCCCCCAACTAAATCATGTGGGGTTTTTTCTCACTGCACACATACCTGACTACACTTCAACTTGAACCACCTCAACAGGCAGTAAGTGACAGCATCACACAGAAAAGTCAGTTGAAGTCTCACCTACACTATATGACACAGGCCTTTTTATAAAGCTCACACGGTCAGCTTGCTGGTCCCTAATGGTCTTGGTGAATTCTAAACTCTGGCTAGGATCCTGTATGTAATGTATCTTGCCACAAAATCTTCCAAACACTCTGGGGAAAAAGTGGAGCAACACCTGACTACTAAGTTTATTGTGTGACTATTTTACTTCTTGATCAATGTGAAAAATAGGGCACCAAACTACTAAAGAAATAATGCATTTTTCAGAAACAGTTTCCAAATAGATATCTGTCCATTTTCCTTAATATTTGTGCCTCCATAATGATACAAACTACAGGATCAAGTTTTGTCTGACTCTGGTTGACTATGGCAAGCACCGCACCTTGCCAACCCAAGTAGAGACAAGTCCTTCTCTCTTTAAAGTGCATTTCCTTTTGACTCAGCCGTCCCCACTACACCATGCACCACAATGATTTGTGTTTCCTCCCATGACAAATGTCTATGTCTGATGGTAAGATTTGTTTCTTCACAAGACAAAAACAAACAAGTTAAGAGCTTTGTCATTGCAAGTTTCTCTCCCTGCAAAACATCTTTCCACACTGACATAGGTCCTGTCGGTCTACATTAAAGAAATATATCTGTATTTACTAAAACCCTCCATGGCTGTTCCATTCATCTTAGCAACTTCTGATATTAAAGACATTGGACGTATTGCCCTATCCGCCTCAGTGCTGCAGGGAATGCAAAATGCTCCTTAAGCAGAGAGTTATTTGTGTATTTTAGCAAGGTGTACCACAGCTTTACCAGCTGAACTTCACATGATATGTAATGGTCAGCTCCAATTTCCACAGCTGAGAGTTTCTGTTCATCTCCACAGAGACCGAATACTTTTACATGAATGCTTCTACTTTGTTTTATTCTCATGAACCAACTGATAATCACTTAACTACTGGAAAATATACAAAGGAATACATGTGAATGTCAAGGTCAATATTAAACAAAGAATGATCAATTGATAACTGGAGGCACTGAATCATAATTCAAAGTCCTAAAATGTCTAGTGGCTTCACTATCAGACTAGAATGAGAAGAAGTATATTTCTGTGCAGTGCACACGTACAGTGTCGATTTGATGTGGCAAAGATTTCCTTTCAGATCAGCAGCAAAGGCACAGCGAAACATGAAAACTTTATAAATGCCACAGGCCTTGTTAAATTACCACTTCCCTCCTCGAAATCTTATATAACCAACATTCACTATTCATGACATCAGCTGACTAGATTGTCCTAAAACAGTTGTCCTCTGCATCAAAAAATTATGGACATCTAAAACAGCATCAAACAAAAACACACTTTGACTCCTATGTGCCTGCAGGGTAAAGACATGTAAAGTTCAACAAAACAACAACTCTATGCTAAACGTTACTCCACTGCCAATGATAAGGAAGCAACAGGGAGGCAAATACAATAATAAACTTAGTTCACCCATCATTCACCCCCATTTCTGGCTATTTGGATACAAATCTTTAAGATAGAAATCTGTAGCAAATATTAAGTTTAGTGAGTGGTACGAGGCTTATAAATAAATAGCCACTTTATAATAGCCAATTATTAGTATTAGTATTGGTATTAATACGTGCTATATTTTCGGGAGTATTTTTGCAACAAAACATCCTATGATCACTAGTGTTATCTGGTAATTATGATTATAACATGTTATTCAGTACATTCACTATTAAAACTGCTAGTCAATAGCATCTGGAGCTTATGCCGTTATTTTCACACCTTCGTTTTGCAGCCGCTCAGTAACTTCCTGCGGTTCATTATATTTTAGCCACTCTTTAATGTGACCACATCATAAGGCTGAGCGGGACGTTTCCCCGGCACATTGGCAGGGTACTAGTAAATGTATTACCAAGCCCTGATTTCACAAATGTAACATATTCAGCAGCGCTCCTTAACTGTTTTTGGACGGGCTTCCTCCTCTTTCTGCCCGCATACATGCAGTCTCCCGGAGGGATCATGATCTTGAGCTCCGTGGAGGTAACAGGTGCGCTGCGGGTGAGACAGAGAAGACGTTAACTTAAATGTGGCTGGAGAGAGAAACGTACACACATGTAAGACAGTGAGCATTAAAACATGTTCCGACTGGCTGTTGCACATTACATCGTTAAAAGTCATTCCTTGGAGTTAAATGTGAAGTAAATCCCGGCATCCCTAAAATTAAATTAAAATAACCCTAATTAAGCTGTAGTTCAATTTTAAACTAAATAGCCTGTGGATTAGTAAGTATTAAGACTGATGGCATATGAAAGCTTAATAGCCTAACAATGCCAATAGTTACAAAATAAAACAACACACGGGTGCAACTTATCTAATCAATATTTTGAAAAGAACAGAAGGCATGCCGGATCCCTGAATATAAACTATGGAATAATAATGTTGCTCAAATCACACCAAAAAATAAAGACACCAACCCCAAATCTCGGTGGATATCAGTTAATTCCAGTATAGTGTTGGTTGTTCACAATCACTTTACGTGCAGAAAAGAGATGCGTCCCCCTGGGTGCACCGACTCGGTAATGCCAAATGATAAATCCAAGGGAAATAAAATAAATCGGCGAGGTCCTGTGCGAGCTCCGAGCTGATGTTTTCATCAGCTTTACACTGCTCGGGGCAGATGTTGGCTGATGCTTTATACCCAATTGAGTCGCCTTCACTTCCTCGCGTTTCAGGTGGCGGATTCCTCTGAATGACATGTCGAGCTCTTCGCACGCAACTCTCTGCCTCACAAACAGAGAGCGAGCGCACACACACACACGCAAACACACACACGCAAACACACACAAGAGGCTTAGCCCATGCTGCTTTCAGGTACTGCCTGCTTATGGGAATTACAAACTTTAAGCTTCCATTTATATTTATGGCAACTGCATTATATAGGCTATAGCCTAATAATAAAAAACACATACCTATTTTTTCCTTACTGTGGCTATTATTTATGTTTGCATATTTTGATGAGCACTATGGCAACATTAAAAAGTTGCGTGTCTACAAGCATTTTCTCTTTATTGTGTGGCTACAGCTTGTTTGGATTACTAAAATAAGAAATAAAAAACACCACCGACAATGCCGTATTGTATTAGTGTGCTATCTGTATTAAGCCAGGCTATTCGTATTTCCGACTTAAATTATTGTTAATGCGTGATTGGTTTGTACATTTACGAGGGGTACATGAAAGTAGCAATAGCCCAAACCGACCCGAGCTCTCAGCCGCGCGCACACACACATTTTCTGAGCAGCTAGAGGGGAGGGATCACACGCGAAGGGCAGCAGAGGCAAACATTTGGAGATTCACACCGAGGCTGTCCGCGGTCGACGGCGCTCATGGACCGGAGGGTTTTTACCACGGCGGCCCGTTAAAGACAAATACACATTTTACAACGAAATGTGGTGTACTTGAATATAACACGGCGTTGGATGGGACTTGGCTTCCTATAACGAATAATGAATTCAATGGATGTAGCTTTCGGAATCAAGTTGGCTCTCTGGGACAGATTTGGCAGCTGCGTCAAGTTCGGTTCAGATGTCAGGTTTACGCCGGAAATACGATGATTATTCCTTAAAAACAAAAGCATCAATGTGTTGCGGATCCGATAGCCTACCCAATGTGGTGGGGTTCATCTGTAGTCTAGAATAAAATGTGACACCACTGTGAGTGTGAAAGGATTTATTACGGTCGTAGTGATCCGATTAGTTGATGTAATGTGTAATTGTGAATGTTGGTGGGTCAACGAAATTGAAAAGTTGCATTTTGACTTACCAATACAGCACACAGTTTCCGTCATTTGAAAGTATTGAAACGCATTTCTTTGAGTAGTCTGCAACAAGCCTCAAGAGCTAAATAGTCGAGTATACCGTCTTATTTTGAATTGTGTAACCGGAAGTTCTTTTACAATCTGGTTGACTGGCCTCGTTTCCATTTCTGCAAAATATTAGATACCGAATTGAATTATTCATTGATTAACGAAGCTATAAGACACCAGGAGACACGCTTTACTGTCTATAGAAAAGGTAGGCGTCTTGTAGGCTAGGCTTGATTTCTTAGCCTGAAATCATTGCATTGATTGGGAATTTAGGGGAAACCTAATGTAAATATTGTATTCTTTTATCGGCTTTAGTAATCAATAAAAGCGTTTACAACCTGAGGCCTAGCTGGTTATTTATAGCGCCATATCCAAATGGTTACAAAAGCTTCAAATGTGACGTTTTCAGTCTCGAGGCTGTGTTTGTTTCGTATTTTTGTGTGTTTGTATGTTTATGTTAAAATATTTAAGTCTTATGTTTGTATTTAATATTGTGCAATGCAGGACACCCTCTGCAGCTCGCCTGCTTGAAATTATTTTCTGTGTACTTTTAGTTTGTAGGGAATTAAGTGTATCCTTTGACTTTTAAATGTACATTTTTGTTTCAATGGTTACGTGTAAAATATGAACCTAATAAAGTATGCCATTGTAATATGTTGTGTCTTGTCATTGAAACAACAACAGGAATAATCTTAGACTATATGCACAGTATTAAATTCGTGTGGCAGTCTACTGTACTGCGCCCTAGTGTGCAAATTCATGCACTACGAACAGTCAAGGATGCCTCTTGAGCACACATTGCTTATTGTGAATTTATGGGTACTTAATCATGCAAGCTTATGGCTGAGACACGCTTTTCTTCTTTAAATAAAGATGGCATAGTAGGGGAGAATCCCCTTGTTGTGCCACATGTGCTCACACATACAACTATAGAAATAAGAAAATACCCTTTAGGATGGTGGTGGGGTGGATTGTTCCTAGTCAATGTGCTTTCCTTTGCTGAATGAGTTGCTTGATTTGCCAGCAAAATGAATACACATAACATTAAATGACAAAAAGAAGTATATTTCTGGTGGTGGTGTTGTGGTGTCGCTAAGGTTCAAGTCAACCAGTAAGATTACTTATCTAAGATCATGCTGTGGTATCAAAGTGCCTATCAGGGGTGATGTTTTATCTGTTGTGACAGGCGGAGTTGGGGATCTGAAGAGGTCCTGAGGCCCTGTTAACACCGTCAGTGGCTGCCATTAAAGCTACGGGGAGCTTTGGTATCAATGCAAATCCACTGGCAACACTATTCAAGCTGCCATCCAGATTAGCCCAGGCTGGAAGCTCTAACGCTGCTGGGGCAGACCTTCGCACGCAACCGTGTGTGCGTGGCTTAACAATGACCACAGAGCCAAACAGCACTTATTTAAAGCCATCTGCCAGGTGCAATAGTGTGGCTTTCATTGATTAAGATGTCTGTGTGAGCATCACCGTGGGATTTCAGGAGACGTGCAGAGCTGTGACTTGACAAGTCTGATTCTAATGGACATTCATAATTGATGGGATGGTCAATATCGGAAAGACAATTTAAAACATGATTAATACATAGTATAGGCCAAGCTAACAATCCTGACCTTGTACGTAAAAAAGTGGATGTACATTATTAACCATGCGAATATGTAAGACAACTCTTATAAATATGGTGGAATTTAAGTTGTTGGTCTAAATTCTGTATATTTCTCACAATGGGTGGGTTCAACAGAGGTGATGACCTCACTCACAGATGACCCTGAACTCAGTAAGCAAGAGGAGAGTTCATAGTCTGGCAAGTGCTGTCACAAAGCGGGAACGATGCTGTCAGGATTTGTGGAGCCACAGTATAATCCATGACAGCAGAGAGTTGTTAATGGACAAGGCCAGCTCAAGAGGTCCTGTTAGGTCAGATGTATGTTCTGACCCTTACGACCTGCAGGAAATACTGTGCAGACTTACACATACACATGCGCACACATATTCCATCACACAAAAACAATAGTGCCATTTCAGTTGTTTAAATTCATTCACTTTCATACTCTGGATGAAGTGGGATGAACTGGAATGAGGTGTGAATCAAAAAGACACAACATGTTCTAGACATGAGATTTTGTATCAAGCAACATGATGGTCAGCAAATCAATAGTACATTTTTTCATCCCACTCTATTTTACAGTAACATGAAATATTTTGAGGTTCAATTTCAGTGGTTTTTGTGTGATGGAATATGTGTTTTGGGCAACATCACCCAATGGCCAAATGCTACAAAACACACCTCAAATTCAGGCTCTGCCATCATGTTTCCACTAGTCCCTGTATCCAGAGCTGTGTCAATCAGTTTTAGAGGGAAAATTGTGTTTTGGGATTCTGTGGGGATAATCTTTTGTTGACATTTGGATTTGGGCTTTTCAAAAGTCATTTTACGGTCAGAACAAGGGTCAGATGGAGGTTGTTTTCCTCCTAGACTCCCCTCAATCTCTCGGTAATCTGATCCATCCCGTGTCTGTGGTTCTGTTTCCATCTGTGTTACTGAGTGTGAAGTACACAGGAAAAGAGAGGGGAGACAGAGAGACAGTGAAAGGGCCACCATGTTGTGTAACACCCAGGATGCTGGGAAATCCTGGGAGCAAAATTAGTCACTTTTGTGAGGATGAATGTTGACAGCGGCATGCTAATGTGAGATCAGGCAGCAACTGTTTGTTTGGACGTAGTATGCACAAACAATGCGCAAGGCTACGATAGTTGTGCATGCTGGTTATTGCATGTGCTTTAGGTTTAATTAACAACTGCTTAAAACGTACAGTTTTACAGTTTGATGGTTGAGTACAAGTGCTGACAGGTCTTCAGCGAGGAAGAGGGCAAAGTGGGCAAAAGAAGTAAAGCGAGAGAGAAAGGACCAGCATAGAGAGGAAAGTGTAAAATATGAGCTCGCTGTGCTCAGAAGGAAAGCTCCAGAGGGCTCAATCCTACAATCCCTGCTCCCCACTAAATCAGAGTCTGAGAGACCAAGCATCACAGGACACACACACACACACACACCCTCTGTAGTAAAGCCATTGCCCTAGGTGATGTACATCTGAAAACCGCATTGGCTTGTACAGCCAGAGGCCAATGGCCACAAAGTGAATTTCATGGTAATGGCACACAAGCTTTTAGAGAAGACTCCCAAATGCTGGGGAAATCCTCCCTATCTGGCAACTTGGTCTAAATGTGTCACCGCTGGCAGAGAGCCAAGTCACTTGTTTTTGCATTTCCCCTCAATCCCAAATATCTCCACACACACACAGCTGATGGAGCACAGCACCATCACAACTCATTATGTTTACTACTTTATTGTAAAATCTTGTATTTCTTTTAACAGGTGAAATAAAATGGGTAGAGTTTACTTACCAAGGAAAATCAATCATGGGAGTCAATTTCCTGACTGGTGGAGTGATTTACCCTATTCTACCTTGTACTAGGATAATGTCACTTGTTCCAATACTTTTAAAAATGGATAAAATGGCTTTAAAACTGGCAGATTTTAGGTAAATGACCGTAAGCAACGACTTGTCAAGACTTTGCAGTATTAATTACAGAATTTAGTGAAATGCCCATAAACATCTGACACGAGAAGACAATATAATACATTTTCTTATGATTATTACATTAACACTAACTGCTCCTATTGAGACTTAGTATATGCCCTATAAAGCACCTAGGTTTAGTGGCACTTAGTGAAAATGAATCTCTTCTGGGGATCTTAACCTAGGCTTTAGCTCAGGCAGACTCGGGTTCCTTCAGTCAGCCCATTTTACCACAGACAGGGCACCACTTCCAGCCAGTGAGGCGGACATCTTGGCTAAGGTTGTCCTACCAGTAGCAGGGGTAGGTCAGTTTGAAAGAAATGAATTTATTCATTAAACAAATCTTCTTCTATATCACTGATTGTGTGACCTCTATGATGTCCCCGGTCTTTACGACTGCATGACTACTGTGTTCACAGTTACAAACAATATTATTAAATGTTATTCAATCCAATCAAAACCGTATGCGAGTGAAATCAATTGGGAGGAAATTGAGTGAGTCACTCCATTTGCTGCCCACATGCCACAGCGATGTTAATATATTCCAAATGTATTTCTCTCTCCTACAGTTTCTTTCAGCTCACGTGACCGTACATCTGAGCACTCAATCTGCCACAGCCCTGGAGAGGGAGGCTTTCCTACACTGAGTGATGCTTTTCATTAAACTCTACAGGAACCCTGTCGCCTGCCTGTCGGGCCAGCCTATATCCAGGTCATCAATAATGATTTCAACAACGCCAGTGTGTTGCTATTTGGTCATGTTTGGGGATGGTTCTGCGTTTCTGAACTTTGGTGAAAGTGGTTTAAGCACTCGCCATTTTAAAACCAGCATTTTTTTTTTCCAGCTGATCTTGCTCATATGGAGACAGTAGCTTCAAAAAACAAAAACACTACAGCCAATAATGATGTATATACCAAAAAGATACTTGTATGTTTAGCAATGTTTAGCTTGTTGTTACTTCACTTAAACATTTTGAGCTTCACTGTTGGGTCTCTGTAATAATACAGTCTAGACCTGCTCTATATGTAAAGGTCATCAGATGACTTTTGTTGTGATTTGGTGCTATATAAATACAATTGAATTGAAAATTGAAATTGAATTCACTGTGCAGAATGATGTATGTGCAGAGTTTGAGACAAGAAGGCTGTTTTCAAATTCTGCTGAGAGGGGGGAAAGTTTCTCTGTCGTCACCTTAAATCTCAGTTGAACACATGTACATATGAGCAGGATTTTGTGACATCATAAAGTTTAGAAGCCAATCGGGGTCCAGTGCGTGATACCTCCAATGCAGATACACTGAGGACGGATTTTTTCGGCTATGTAGGAGACATCTTGTGTCCAGGAGTTAAACCTTATTATTATTACCTGCATATTTACAGATTAAGGACTTTTCAATGAAAGAGAAGGAGGTTCAACAATTTCAACCAATATTAAACCATGTCAAACACAAATTACTATTCAAAGCATAGCAGTTTTATATGTTGTAAACATGGCTGGAGGGGATCAGTTGTAGAAAACTTCTTTTGAGCTCCTAGACAAGGCCTTTACACTTCCTTGGCTGCTAATTATGACTTTTAACAGCTACACCCCTAGGGGTTTTAAAGTAAGCCTATGAAACATTTGCTGTACTGCAGCCACTGTGGCTACAGGTGGCAATTACAGCATCATGGCGAATGCCAAAATGTAGTGTTACAGTAGCACAGAACAGAAGAGTCAACAAGTCGGCAGACTCAGTAATGTCAGCTACGCAGTGAAATCCATTTAAAGTTTGCCAGCATTAGCTAACATTAGCCCCCATAAACTGCTGGTTTTACCAGACCAGGTGAGGCTATAGCAGCAAAACCCTGAAGTGTGCTGAAATTAGTAAGGTTGCATATTATTGCTGATGAATTAAATTTTTCATCTGTAAGAGAATAACATAATATTTCCTCACTAAAAAGTGAAACAGTCTCACTTTAATGTGACTACTATAGCTGAAGAAAAGACCTCAATCATCAGAGAAAAGGGTAGAGTACATTACAGCTGGACAGTAGTACTTTGATTATTTATTGCATCATTAGAAGGCTGCCATCTTGTGGAAGGAAGATGGCTTCACATCAGATTTGATTTGGTTTTGCATATATGTTTTACACAAGCAAAGCTGGACGTGAATTCATTTCATTTTGGACACAGACTTTATTTCAGCATTTAGCGATCCAATTCATCATCTAGATTCCCTTTTGAAAGCGTGCAGTATGTTTCATGTTCCCCCGACACAGTACATGGCTAAACCGGATGTGGTACCTGAACACTGCCACAGCCCATCCTTTGGATTTAACACATGGATTATGAGTACCTGATATTTAGTAATGAAATAGGGCTCCATCTGTCTGCATGCTGACTAACTGTTTAATGGTGGAGCCAGATGCAAACAGGCTCAGTGGAAACTAATGCACCTCTTTCAAACTAAATTTATATTGCTCATAAAATGCTCCCAAACTGTTTTTTCCAACATCTTCTCATCTCAAGTTCAATAAGATCTTAAACAGTAAAAAACATGTAGTTATTGCATCATCATAATGTTTATTTATTCATGACAGCACAGTCTTGATTAAAAATCATCTGTTTAAATAGTGGCCCATAAACCAAAGACATAACACTAGTAAAAGCAGTCCAAGAGTCTGGAAGACTAAAAAAATGGCTAATGTCCCTTTCTCTGTCCATTTGCTTTCCTCATCAGTGCACCTTTTTTGTTATTACAACTGCTTTAAAGTCTCAATCGCAGTATTAACTGTTTTATGTTATTTTATTGTTATGCTCATAATCTCTCTCTTCTTCTCTCCTTTTTAACTTGCCACTTTTACAATACACATGCGCTATCGCTCACATTTGTTCAGATAAAATAAAAATCTGTCTCTTGGCTCACATTCAACTCTCCCTCTGCTGCGGATTTGATCTTCTGATCTTCTGGTCTCTCAGAACTCTCTGCTCTCTAACCTCTCTGTGTAACCCTTGTGCTGCATTAGCAGTAGACGTGGCAACTGTATCACCATGGCAACAAATATCTTTTGCCACACATCGAGTGCTTTCTCAAAAAGCAGCAGGGCTCTTTGACCCAACCAGCCCTGTCACACCTCCCCAGGTTTAGGATCCGTAGAGGAATACTTTAAGGCAGTTTGGTTCAGGTGGCTCCTATAAAGACAGTTTATTGGGGTTGGTTGGTCGTTTTACTGCAGAGTCCTCTTGCATTAACACCCGCTACTGGTCTGGGACACTGGGTCCAGAAGACGTTCCACATTATTCATGCCTTGACTAGAGGTCACCAGCATTTGACTCTTATTTTAAGTTCTTTTGGTGTACTTCCTGGTGGCCATCAGGTTACCTTTTGTTGCAGGTACGCACCTGGTGTCTCATCCAACCCGTTGGTGCTGATGAAGAAAGGTGGAGAGAGAGAGAGAGCGAGAGAGAGAGAAACAGGTCATGATGTTGTCTTTGCGTGTACTGGTGCTCCCATTTCTCCACCAGATTTTACAGCTCAGTTTGAACCTTTGACACTCACAGCGTGGTTCACCTGGTTGTCTTGGGTTACTGGCGCTGCTACCAAAGGAAGACTGGAAGTTATGGATGGTCTCTTGAAGGATCTGCCTTTCTCTGCCCTGATGGCAGCCAACAACAGTCATTATAAACCAGTTAACATTTCCAGGCAAAGCTGACGCAATTCTTTCACATATCATGTCCCTTTGGTATCCACTGTAAGTTGTTCCTTTTATCAGTTTCCATCCTTGTTCAAAGTAATACATATACATACATACTACATATCTCTGCTGGCTCACTGTTATTATTATTACAACATAATGTTGGGTTATACGGTGGAAAACTGGAAGTGGAAAAAAAATAGAACTTAAGCCTAGAGATCTCTGGAAACACACCACTGGAAGCAAAGTTTCCGAGGAGCTGCATAATATGTATTCAATCAAATGTACCTTTCCAGCATTGAGCTCTGATATGGCAGCCAAGATCTGCTGTCTGGGTCCATCTGTTTTAATGCCCAACTCCTTCAGGTCTCCATCTGTTAGAGTCAGGAACGCCTCCATGTCCACCTAGAAGAGAAATGAGAAACACGGACGAAAACACTGTATGAAACGTGCACTTTAATATAAGTAGAGAACTGCACAGCGCATGCACTCAAAACATATTGAAACAAAAGGAGAAACAGATTTTATATTTGAAGGAAAAGGTTTTGGAATTCGCCTTTGACATAAAAGATAGAATACCTCCTGTTCCTCAAATATGGGCTGGTATTTCTCGAGGGACAGTTTCTTCAATATACTCGACAGCTCATCTGAAAAAGACAAAAACAACATATAGTATGAGCGAAGGAAAAAAACTTGGTACTCACGGCCAGTGTTTACAAATAGGTTTAGTTTGTGTGATTCCATGTGTGTTGATTATTTTATTTTGAATAGTAATAATTAAGTTATTTTATGAGGCCCAGGGTGCACATATAAGACCACGGTTCACTTCAGGCTGTGTGTAAAGTAGAGCTGGACAATATCTCAATATTTTGTCTTTTGACAATGGATACAGATTACAGATATGAATGGATATACATGTGGCTTTACGCAGTGATTTTAATCATCAGAGAACAAATTAACACAAAGATGCATTAAAAGATAAATGGAGAGTAAGAATATATTTTACACTGGGGCAAATGAGCCCAAATCTCAATGGCTAATTAGTGATATGGCACTACAAAGTGCTGCAAAGTTATAAATGAGCAACACTTGAAATCATCAAGATGTTATCAAGAATTACAGCAGAATTTGTATTTCCAATAATCCCTCAGCAACTGTGCAAATCTATGAAGGCAATGCTTTCTCTCAAATATTTACAGAATTGGTCTATTTGCTGAATCAATGTGTAATTAATGTTTGTGTCATGGCAATAAAATGGTGGCATACAGATTGAATGATTTCAGTTTATACTGAATTCAACATGGCATCACCTTCATCAGTTATGGTTCCACTGCTGGAGCCACCACTGCTCTTGGAGCGAGGATGGGAAGAGGCTGAGGACAGAGAGTCTCCCGGCCCAGTGGGAGGCTTGGGCGTTGGGGAAGGAGATGGAGTCAGGGTAGGCGACGTGCTCTTGGAGGTGGAGGAATTCCCTGACTGAGGTCTCTTCTTCAACTCTATCTTCTGCAGAGGAATAAGAGCAGACAGTAGCACCAGTTCACTGACATGATAGAAGGCACTAACTTAACTTTGGCTGTTCTACACAGTTACCAAAATAATAACAGATAGGGAACAAAACACAGACCCTTCTTGAGGGGATGTCGGAAGAGACCAGGCTGGGATGGGAGTGGATGTCAGGAAGGCTAATGTCAGGCAGTGGCAGGCCGGGTGCTGAGGGTGGCAGCGAAGGCTGGCTTTGAGTCTGGCTGTGCTGTTTCTCTGGAGCTGGGGCCTTGACATCTATCAGGCCTGCTGCTCGCTTCCTTTGGGCTGCTATCTGGGAGAGAACACTGTCTGCACTGCCCCCTAGTGGAACAAAGAGGTAAGAGTATGTCATCAGGCTGCTAATGTTCCCATTGCGCCAGGGCTTGTTCGTATTTGTCTGCGTTTGTGTAAACCTGAGCGGTTGTGAGAGTCCCGGTTGATCCCTGCCACTCCATTAGAGCCTCCTGAGGAGTGGGGGGAGTGGTAGTGACCAGAGTTTGAAGGAGAAGAGGAGGAGGGCCCCTTGGGGATGCTGGGAAACTTAATGGACCTGCTAACCACGCGACTGATAGACGTCTGACATGAAAAAGGAGAGACAAGGAGAAGATAGCAATGACATACAACATACAAACGGGTTTTACCAACAGCACCCCTGAATCTCCCTCTCACCAATAAACACTCACAATATCTGAGTTTCCACTGCTGTTCAGCTTCCTCTGGGGTGGCATGGGCAGGCGGGGGGCTTCGCTCTTTCCCTCCCTGAAGAGACGCGAGCGGTCCGAGTTCCACGGTTCAAAGTTGGATGGAGGCAGGAAGGGAGGGATCACCGCTTTTAGCTTGTCATTGGGCAGCCGGGTCAAGGGCGCACCACTTCTGAGCTAGAGGGGACAGAAAATGTGGTATAATTACAACAATATTACTAATAATGCCCATAAACCTTCTTTATACAGTTTATGTTATATATAAATTACATAAACGTAAAATCCCAAGACAAAAGAAGAATCACTTTGCAACAGGTTGTTTCAGCCAAGCATGCTAACTTTCTAACATCCTGTAAGGTCACAACACTGTCCAAGCTCGAAGAAATTTATTGAAAAATCAAATCAAACACTCCTACCATTGTAGTTATAAGAAAGTCCTCTTTTTCTGAGGATGCCCTGCAAAGACCTGAAAAAGGAACATATGTCTCATTTACACATTCCCTCCATCACATCTTACAACATACAACTTCTGTATGACACTTTCCAAATTCAAGGATCAACGTGTACACATACAAAGTAAATCCCACTCCCACCAGTGTCTGAACACACAAAAGGCTTTATCCAACATTTACCCGTCAAGCTAAACTTCTGATGTGTTACAGACTGCAGTAATTATGCTCTAAAAATGAGGATGGATTAACATTATCACTGTATCTCACCGGTGTCTTTGCTCTTCACTGCCCAGGCAGTGCTGATGTCATTCCCTCCCAGGGCAGGAGTTGGTGGCAGCGCCCCGTTAGTCACGGCAGCAGACTTCCCGTTCGCCTTCATTGTGGCATCCAGTGACGTTTCAGCATCATCTGGAAATGGAGCCAGGCGGTTGGATGAAAGGCCGTGCCTCAGGGTGTGAGTCAGCTTAAGCCGTCGGAACCGATTGGACATCCGACTCCACCAGGACTGGAAGGGGGTGGAGTCAAACATGTAAGCGTTATGGGGTAGAGTTATGGAGATCTTTTTCCCTTAAACTTTTTATATCATCCAGCCATTATTATTACATCATGGATAAAATGTGATATTTAAATGACATTTTAGTTAAATAATGCAGAAATAACTGATCAGTACTACATGGTGTGGATTTTTATTCATACCTACAGCATGAAGTAATTTACTGTTTAACACAATATTAAAGTAACAGGACTTTACCTTAAGGCCTCCCTTGTCGTCAGGTGGCACAGGGACATTGTTGAGGGACTGTCGGCTTTTGGAGCGAGTCATTAAAGCTCTGCCACGGTGTTTCGACTTGTCCTTGTCTACTTGCATACACACTGATGCTAACAGACGCACCAACTCAGTGTCTGAGAAAATCCAAAATAGAGCAAAGCAGAGAAAATAAATATGGATTCATCGGGTGAAAGGATTGTTGAGCACTTTTTCCCTAAAGGGCTGTAAAACAAAGCGATGATAGTGGGGCTACCTGGGTCATTCAGCAACATCACCAAATCAAAGGCTGTGTATCCATTCTTAGCTCGGAGGTTGACATCAGCCCCTTGACTCAACAGGTACTTGACAATGTCTTTATTACTGGAAAAAGGCAGGAGAGAAAACAAAGGATTCATGATGTCAGCATACATAGTGTATGTGCAACATTACATTATCACATGACTTCATATCCTGTCAAATGGATTTGAGGCCTGAAATAAAGACTCACTGAAGCCACAATTCTACTATGATAAAACCGGCAGCTCCTTCTTACCCATGATAGGTGGCCTGCATTAAAGCGGTCCACCCATGGACACCATCTTGTTTGTCTATGTCGGCATTCTTCTCCACCATCAACTGCACCACTTCCAACTGACCGCTCACCGCTGCCATCATGAGAGGTGATGCTCCCTCCTGATTGGATGAATTCACCTGAGTGGGATCCTCCTCCAAGATCTCTTTGACAAGCTGGGAATTTCCTGAGTCAACATACAAACACACATATATGGATACATAAATATGCAGACATATGGACTTGATAGTGTTTTGTTTTTGTTTTTTGCTACATCTATAAGTATTCCATTTAACTCACCCAACTTGAGGGCACTGAACACATCTGGTCGTCTTCTCTCATCGTCTGTGAAGAAAAGAGCAACATTGAGAACAGAAGAGAGTTTTGATATACCCTGAAACAACAGTCCTACTTGCCCAGTTTCCACATAGCTCAGCATCATCTGCCAGTGTGCTGGGGTTAAGTAAATAAATACTAACCACTGCAGAGTTCACCACTAACACAAATAAAAGTGTATTTGAACACAGAGAAAAGAAAGAAGAAAAATTCAGTTTTACCTATATTTCTGCCCAGTCAATGGCTATATGGCACATCACTGCCTAATCACTCACGCATGAACTGTATTTATGTTAATAGTTTGATAATGTTATTGTCTTTTCCATAATAATGGTAGTAAATAGATCTATATGAAACTTGAGGCAAAAAAACTAACTTGCTGCTGCTCCTTAAGCTCCTGAAGAAGACTCAGATGAGTGTATCAACACTTTTCATCAAGATCTAAACGCATCTGGACTATGGTGGCAGAACAGCACGAAGACATTCAGGGAGACTTAAGTAAGAAAATCAACCTGAAACTATAAAAGTGAGGGGGAACATTGCATGGGGCCGTGCAAAAAGACGGTGCTAAAACCTGAACTACTGGTGAAGAGAGCTATTAAACATCAAAGAGGCTGAGACCTGCCTCTGGTTTCACTCTCAGGTAAGTGTTAATTGCAGTGCAAGACAGTTGGATTCTAGTTGTGACAACACACACAGAGGCAGATATTGGTTGTCATTTCTGCCAGCAAGGAAGAGACAGATCAACACTCCCTGTTAAACTGTAAAAAAACATAAAAACCATGTTCTTTGCCAAAATAAAACTCACATACAGCTAGAATTCAACACCAAAACAAAACAAAATTAAATATTTATTTGTTAAGCTATATCTTATCTTATATACATCATTTTACTCTTGATTTGATGATGTGATGTTCTTCTCTTTCATTACAGTATAACATGTAGTATAATAATGCAACTCTATGATGTTTATAGTGCAGTGATGTTCAAACCATTTCTTGCCCTTTTTTCTTACATTCTAAATTATTACACTTACATTTTACATACATGTAAACATTGGGAGGCCCTACCTGTTTGGGGTCGGACAGTGGTGATGGAGTCCAGATAGGCCTTAATGTCTCTCTGTTTGAGCTGCATGGCTAGTTCAAAAGCCGTCTTGGACAGAACATTGACTCGGTCTGGGTCAGCTCCACGCTCCACCAGCTGCTGAGCCACAGCCACCTTCAAAAACACACACTGTATTTGTCAGCTGTTCCAGTAACTCAAAACAAAGACTCAATCAAGACGTAAATACATTTTAAGTGGCACAAGATATAAAATGTCCTACCCAACTGACACACACAACACCCAAAATGTATTATCCATCCATCTTGTTTATCTATCAACCATCCATGCATCCATTGACCCACCTTCCCACTGAGGGTGGCCACCATCAGTGGTCCCCAGCCAGTGGTCTTCTGGGAAAAGTTGACATCAGAGCCCCACTCTAGCAGCAGGCGCACTGCGGCCTCATGGCCGTGCTGAGATGCCACCATCAGGGCTATGATGTCCATGAATTCTCTGCCGCCTCCTCCTCCTGGACAGCCTTCACCTCCAAAACCAGTCGTGCTGTGGAAAAAGAGGGGCAGGGATTAAGAACAGTGGCAGACTGAATTTGTTATTTAAAAGATATTTAAACTGAGTTTTGTTTTAGTCTAGGAGAAGACTTAAAGCCTGTCTGAACATTGCAAACCTGCAGCTGTTGTTGTTGTTTCCATTTGAGACTGCGTCCGCAGCAACAGCCAGATGATCATAGTCATCAACATAGGCCCCGCTCTCCAGGAGTAGCTTGACTACATGAGTGTGTCCCCCACGGGCCGCCATAGTCAGGACACTCGCACCTAGCCTGTTTCGCCCATTAATCTCTGCCCCGTTCTCCAGCAGGATGTGGGCAACAGTCAGGTGACCAAACCTGGGTGGAGAATAGAGAATGGGACTTCAGTACTTATTTTTCCCCAGTTTAATTCAGTTCATCAAACGTGTACCAAATGCATCAGGGTACTCATCTCTAGGCTGAATCTCAGAGGGTTGAGACTGCCAGTGATTGTCATCACAAGCTCTACCCCTCTTTCATCTCAATCACAGGTTCTTTACTGTATGGCATACCCTACTTAAGCACTTGTGTACATTAAGCACTATGATGAAAATCTTAATTATGCTCAAGATTAGGACAAACACATGAAAACTGCATACCAGTTTGACATCAGACACCAAGACAAAGGTATAAAAACATTCAAGTTGAACTCCAGAGTAATGATTTCTCAAAGGTTATTTGTCAAAGTTTCATGACACTGACGGTTACCATATTTTGATTAAATCAACATTAATATACCCTTTGCTGAAACCATGAAGCTGAGAAATATGTTTTCATTTTTAAAAATGAACAGAACGTTAATACAGTGCTCAACCAAACTCCATGCAAGAATCTGGCAATTGCTTAACAAATGTTTAAATGTGAAATAATTCATCATCATGGAGTGACAAATAAAATAGCCAGATTTTTTAAAGCAGTTTGGCGTGTCATTCTCATACATTAGAGCATAGTGCAATAAGCTCCAGCCCGCAGCCCCACCTAGCAGCCTGCATCAGCGGGGTCCAGCCGTAGTTGTTGCGGCTGTCCACCGAGGCCCCCTTTCGTAGCAAAAACCGGACCAAGTTCTCGTGACCGCTGGCCGACGCAAACTGCAAGGCGGTGTTCCCCTCCTCGTCAGTACAGTCAACCGGTACCAGAGACAACATGTCCGCGATGTTGCACTCCGACCCTGCTTCTGACCGCAGCCTGCTCTGCCGCCCGGACTCTTTCGGGGCTCCGGGCTCCAGGATCCCTCGGGCGGTTTCATAGTCCCCCTCGTCGCACGCACGGAAAAGCAGCAGCGAATTAGCAGGGACACCGAAATTCATCTCCTCACTTAAAGTGTAACTCCGTCTCCATTCAACTCAAGTTAGGTTCAACAGTTTCAGCGACGATAACGGTCTACAACTTTTCCTCTGTCACTTGGCGGCGGCCTGTGTTTGGAAATCATGACGCACAGTGAAATAAAGTTTAGTCTCCAAGTCAAGGTCTACTCTTCTTCTCAAACACTACATCCAGGGAACCATCTTTTACAAATATGACACTTTAGTTATCTAAACGGCTTTCGACAAAACAACTTTCTGGCAACCGGTCGGCACTGCCCCGGTTCCGTTACTTGTTTCGGAATCTGACCAGCATCACTTCGTCTACAAAACAACACAGGACTTCCGCTTTCATCTTCAAAAGAAAAGCCAAATTATTTATGCCCATGCAATGGATTTCTTCAAATAGTAGGATTTATGGGATGAGGGGAGAGCAAATCAGTATTACCAGTACTGTGAATATCAACAGTAACATCAGTATTGGTAATAGTTGTATTAATAATACTTTTCTGGTCTGAACACCAGTCTAATCTGGGACAAGATTGATACAATTGCATACTAAATTGCTCTGTCAATTATTTCAAAAACAAAACCTAGCAACCAAATAAAAGAACACATTGAAATTATAAGTACTGTTCAATTCCTGCTAGTTGTTGTGAAAACAACTTTGTGTGACTTTCTTCAGTGGTCAGTAGAAACACAGATATTAATTCCTTATCATTATTACTTTTCTTACATGTTATTTTGAATGTTTTCAACGGATGTTTACGTTTATAATGTATCTCACTTGACACTTGACTTGACAGTTCTGAAGAGTTTAGTGCGTACTGCCTTCCAGTGGTCACAGTTGGAACATACAACGCTGATTTAAATCCAACAGAGAAACGCAGCCGCTAGATGTCGCTGTTGATTATGGGTTAGTCTAAAACACTAAAGAAGAAGTATCAGAAACCCGGATGAACAGTATATATTCAGGAAACGGGCCTCTTCTAGTCCCTTTTTCTGAAGAGCTAACCACGTTGGTGGCTCCTGTTCCTGGCTCACCGCTGTTCGCTTGAATTTCTTCCGAATAAGTCGGTCAGGAATAATCAAAATGGTATGTAATGTTTGAATATAACTGTCGGTATTTAGTTCGAAGCTGACTTTCTAATTACTTCGTAATTACACAGCTTGCACATCGAAATTCTACGCTGTGTATTGGCTAGCGCCGACAGCTTAACGTATGTCGCTTGAAGCAGACGTCCCGCCACAAATCACTTAAAAACGGGACTCTTTAAGATGGAATAAGTTATAGACCAGTACATGAAACCCGAGACTTAAAGTACACCAGGACCATATGCTTGAAATTTAAGTTGTAAATGTAATGTAACGTAGCGTCTTGTTGCCGTGATGTTTCCCCCCCAAAAAGTGACTTATTGCGATATTGAAGGCAAAAACTAAATGTTTACGATCAATGAAAGATTAAAAGCCCTTCAATTTCTCACAAGAAGTCATGTTGAGTTCAGATAGTAATGTTAACCTAACTTGCCATATTTATAAGGAGCATCGTGACAATAGACAGTTGACCAGCATTAGCTGACGTTAGCTGGCACATACGCCCTTTTTCATGGCTACTTTGACAATTTAAGTGGAGCCATTGACTTGGGAATCTATCAAATTAAACCTAAACAGCGTTACTTACACTAAAGCATTTTCTTTCTGGTTAAGAAAAACGTCAGTTAATTTCAGTACAGGCAGCGCCACGTGCTAGCTAGCTGGTGCTGCGTTTAGGTGTTCGAGGTAAATCGCCTTTGTCATTAAACCAATATTTTAAGTGACCATTCAGATTTCTTTCAACAGTAAATTATACACTGATGTAACGTTAAGCCAAGACAGTGCTGTTGATGTGTAATACATGTGGAAATACAGAAGCCATTAACTGAGTACATCGATGTGTTTCAGTCACACGTTACTTAAAATCCTGTGACTGCAGTGACAGTTCCAGTATTTTGATCATTCTTGCTTCCACACATGCAGGCTTTCAAGGACACTGGTAAGGCACCTGTTGAGACTGAGGTCGCCATTCATCGCATCCGCATCACCCTCACCAGCCGCAACGTCAAATCTCTGGAGAAGGGTAAGTAAGCCCAAATAGTTAATGTTGAGAATGGACTATAGACCTGAGCAATGAGGATACAAATTCCATCTGATGAACCCTGACGACTGTATACGCTATTCTGAGCCATGGCTTTCAAAAATGTCATGATGTGATGCTGGTTGCTTGTGTTTTTGAAGTTGTCATTTTTATAATCCTCAGTCTGCGCAGACTTGATCCGTGGGGCTAAGGAAAAGAACCTGAAGGTGAAGGGACCTGTCCGCATGCCAACCAAGGTATGTACAAGTAAATGGGCTAGACTAACAATTTATGTTTACTGCATTGATGCAAGACTTAATTTGCTGTTGTAATGTACATTAAGTCGGTTTGTCTGCTCTCCCATTCTTTCTTTGTTGCCATTTACACATGGAAACAGATTGTCAATATAGCTAACAGGGTATATGCTAGTGTACCACAATTCCAGAAGCTAAATATGTGGTGAAAGAAAAGTCAAAGCACCTGCTCCCTTGTCTCCTTTGCAAACCCCCAGTTTATTTTCAAAGGATTGTCAGACCTTCATCAGAGCATAGAGGGAAAATTTGGACAAAAGTTATACGTCAATCAGCAATTTTGATTTAACAGAAGTCCAGTGCATGGAAATGCACGCTTGAATTTGGGCATCTATAGAAGTGAATGGGAGACTGAGCGCTTATTTGTATACTGGCAATGTAATGTGACCATACAGAACTTGCTCAAATGCAGTGCGAATATGGTGCTACCACCAATTTAGATTGGGTGTTCAGGATTTTATTTTTTATTTGTTCAGTCGAGCTAAAATCTGGTTTCTCTGCCTCCTCCAGACTCTGCGCATCACCACCAGAAAAACTCCCTGCGGTGAGGGATCCAAAACCTGGGATCGCTTCCAGATGAGGATCCATAAGCGCCTGATTGATCTGCACAGCCCATCTGAAATTGTCAAGCAGATCACCTCCATCAGCATCGAACCAGGTGTTGAAGTTGAAGTTACCATCGCAGATGCGTAAACGATGCAAATGATTCAATAAAGAATTGAATATGGAAATTGTGACATGGTGTTATTGTCTGGGCTCTTACTGTGTGAAGCATAAAAAAAACATTTTTACAATGTAACAAGCTTAAGTGCTCCTAAAGGGCAGTGTTTGGGGCATAAGTATCATTTACAGCAGATATACTCCACTTAGATTCTAATGAAGTGGCTAAATGACTAGTGATAGAAGTACATACAAGATTGACCTCAAATAGTAAAACATTGTATTTCTCATTTACTGACTGTCCAGTTTATGATGCTAATGGGGTAAACTACAATATCCATTCCATCAGCATGGTCAGACTTGTATAAGGAAAGTAAAATGTGGATTTAAAGATACTGAAAGTAACTTCAGAGACTACTGTGGTCACAAGTGATCATTGCACAATAATAATGAAGGCCAAAACATAATGTAACTGCAGCACAAGTAGATAAAGTCAGGAAACTGATTCAGGAATGTCTGTTACACAGCCATACCAAGCTAAAGATGACTAAGATTAGCTAAATTGAATTAGCTATCCTCCCATAAGCATTTTTCGATAAGTCTGTAGCAGCTAAACGCCTCAGTATGTGGAATTAGACAAGGGTGTGTTTTATTGCGTATGAATTAAACTCTTCATTTCCAAGAAGAAGAATGTTATTTCTGCGTAGAAATAGTCCGGCTTTATCGCCCCCCTATACAAAATGTCAGATTCAAACCAGTGGGACGAGATACTTGCAGGAGTCCAGACTCTTTGTGACAATGTTTGACACCTGTCACCACCTAATACTACTTTCATCTGTATGACTTTTATAATTTATAATGTATGCTCTTGAAAGTAATTTGTAGTAGACATTAAGCAGCCTTTCTATGTGAATCTTTGCCCCAAAATCTATCTTGTTTGGGCAACAGTCTAAGAATTGTGTGACACCCTCAGTTTTGGAGCTGGTTTAGCTAGAAACAAGGGATCCTCCGACCCTGCTTAGCTATTCTCATGTGAAAATGATTGGGGGGGTGGTGGCTATCTGCATTTTGTTTGGATATTGACGTAGCATTAAGTGAGTGGTGGAAAACAAGTCTTGGTGCTACATGGGTATTCAAAAAGTTCTCCTGCCTTAAAATTCACTTTCTTTTTTGGCAGAAAACAGTCTTTGGTTGATACAGAATCTTTCACCCCTTATAACTTTGACATTCAGAGATTGATCCTCAGATATGATTAAAGCTGGAGTTCTCTTAGCTGGTTGGTCATTCCTGATTTGTTTGACTTCACACCTGCTTTCAATTAAAATGGATTACAAGGTCCGCTTGACTTTCAGTGGAAGAACATCAGCAGACCTACATGTTGGTGAAATAAGTCATTTCTCAAGCCAAAATTTCTTCAGTCAGTTGTCTTCCAAAGATTCAGGGGCGGTTAAATCTTCATTTGTGCAGAGAATTGATAACTTTGTTTGGTGCATAAAGTGAATTAGCAATTAATTAATAATTTCGGCACTGTCTTGCCCCAAAATGAGTACACTTATTGATTTGACCGATGAAGAAGGCGACCAAATGCAGCCTATTGACATGGACTTGACTTGTAATGGTCCTACTGTCACCACTTCATCCCTGCAGGTAATGTTTTTTTTCCCTTTTTGTTTTCATCAAACTGTAATATAGTTCAGATTCTTTTGCGTTGTGTACTCCCAAGCTAGATTCATTGTATCATGAATTGTAGTAATGTTGACCAAGGATACCTGTTCAGATTTCTTTAGCCCTGCCATTAGCTGTTCAAAAGGACTTGAATAAAGCCTAAAACTCCTCTCCACACAGGTTTAGTTCCTCGTCTGATTGTCTTCTTTGTTTGTAGACTGAAATGGCAGGTGGTGCTGAGCAGCAGACCATGAGAGTTTACCTCAGAGTCAGGCCCTTCTCTAAAGAGGAACTCTCTGACAACGAGGATCAGGTACAGCACAGTGCCGGATATGAAAGGTGTCGTCCAGTCCATCTACTGCTCAATACTGTAGCTAATAGCCATGACAATGAATGTGTCCAGCGACTTGTCAACCCAAAAAGGAACACCAATCCACAATGCTGCACAGAGCATGTTGACCTGTAATGAAGTTGAAATATTACATATCTTACTTAAATCTTTACTTTTCTGCTTTTTGTTATGATTAAAGTCTAGTGCAGGATAAAGTGAAAGTGAGAGCTGCTGTAGATGTACAAATGAACCCCCAATAATTTTCATACAGTCCTTAAGTGTAGACACTTCACTTATCTCCACTGTTCACGGTTCGACTGTTGCTTTTCATCAGACTGTCATGCCATTTTCATTGTGTTTCTCTCAGGATTGTGTAGTGATTGAAAACAGCCAAATGGTGACACTGAATGCACCAAAGGGTTCTGCCACCATGAAGAGCAGTGAGAAGGGCATCGGCAGGTCCCTCCACAAATTCTCCTTCTCACAGGTCTGCAACATTTGGAATTGTTTACCTAGCTGTTAGGGGTCCTCGAGCACATTTATTCCCCAAACATTCTGGATGAGCTTTGTGCTATGTTAGACAGGCACATACATGTTCATTTCCAACCAACTATCTTTCTGTTGGCTTTTAGATTTTCAGACCAGAGATGACACAGTCTCAGCTATTTGAGGACACTGTCAAAAGCCAAATGTCTGATTTCTTGGATGGAAAGAATGCACTGATATTCAGCTATGGTGTAACCAATGCTGGAAAAACCTACACAATCCAAGGTAAAGATGGAGACAACATTTAATGGGGGTTAATCACTGTCAGACTGGCAGAACAACTTAGTGGAACTTCTAAGTATGTTGTGAAATGTTTTAGGAACTCCAAAAGATCCGGGGATACTCCCTCGAGTGCTGGACGCCACCTTTCACTACATTGGAGGCCATCAGTATGAGGGGATGGACCTGAAACCCTACCTCAGGAATGATGCACAATATCTGGATCCTGACCAAGTCAAGCAGGAGAGAAGTGCTAAAGCTGCCATTTTTGCTACAGTCAAAGAAGTTAGAGAAATATATAACAAACTTGAGACGTTTCCTCAGGCATTGCCAAAAAAATATTGCTTAGAATTTTAAATTGCTGGAATGAAACCCTGTAACCATAATACTCTGCAGGGAATGCCTTAACACATATATTTCTTTGCTCCCATCTAGGACTGTGATCCTCTCAGAGCCAGTGGTGGTCTGGAGTCCTTGTCCTGTTCCTCCACTGCTCTCTCATCCTCTTCTTTGCCCTACAATCAAACCGGTAGCCCTCACTAAATTATACACGTTTTGTCTTGCATTTTGAAAACTGCTTGAAGTTGTCACAGTGTGAACTCTCTCGGGCAAGTGATAAAAATATCACAAGACTAACCAGCAGGATTCCTCAGATGTTTCTGTTTCACTCTTTGCTGTTCTCTCTATATTTTACTCTTTTAGTGTTGGCCAGCAACCCAACACAAGAAGGCAGCAGCCAGTTTGCCTTATGGGTGGCATTCTTTGAAATCTACAATGAGTGTGTATATGATCTGCTTCAACCTTCCCTGTGCTCCAAGAACAAGAAACGTGCCGCTCTCCGAGTTTGTGACGATGGTGCTGGAAATGCATATGTTAAAGGTGTGACCGTGTCTTTATCAAGGTTTCTTAAGTTGCTAGAAACAAACCAGCAATAGTCTTTATGTTGCTCAAGGCTTGAAGTTGAATCACAGAACAATGTGTGTGTTTTCATTTTTTTCAGATCTCAGGTGGATTAACATCCAGACCCTGGGCGAAGCCAGTAAACTGCTACAGTTTGGAAACAAAAACAGAAGTGCCGCAGCCACAAAGATGAACCATTCGTCTAGCAGAAGGCAAACTATTCATTTCATCATATCTTTACTTTTGTGTCATTTTTATGTTTTCAAAACTTATACTGACTTTCCTTACAGCCACAGCATATTTACCATGAAGTTACTGAAGATTGATGGCAGCACAGTTGAAAGGACCTCGGAGTAAGTATCTTGGCAGTGAAAACATGAGCCTGAAATTGTCATAATCAAAAGTCTTTTAATGTTTGTGCATTAAGGTAGTACATGTACAACTCCTTTTTTAAATGTCCACATGTACATTTGTGCGTCACTGCTAAATGCTTGCAGGTATAAAGTATTTGCATATATATTCTACGCACTTAAAATATACTAATGTATGTAATGTGGTGGTAAGCAAGTTTCAAGGAGAAATACGGAAAATAAAAAGAATGCGGGACGTTGCAAGGGTGTCTAAATGGTACCAATATGGAACATAATAACTCGTAATGATAATAATAAATATACTTTATATAGTGTTTTTTCTTGCACGATATGCAACTCAAGGGGCTTACATTAATTAGTTATAATACAGAATATAACTGTTATGAATTAATTTGTGTTTCTCAGGTTTTCTCTTTGTGACTTGGCTGGCTCAGAAAGATGCAACAAAACCAAGACGTTCGGAGAGAGGCTGAAGGAGGCAGGGAACATAAACAACTCCCTCCTCATTCTGGGGAAGTGCATCACTGCCCTTCGCAACAATCAGACTGACCGGTACAGTTGGTTATAAATGTGTCAAGACGTTATTTTGTCACCAGCTGCAAGTATATGTTTGACACAAGATGCCAATGCTTTGAACTGTTAATGACGTGGCTCACACATGGGGAGGGGATTTTTAATTCAAAAGCAGTGCACGTTATAGCTCCTAGTTGGTGTGAACATTTATGTGAAGCAAGGCAGCAATGATTTTAAGATGTTTCTGCATTGTTAAAGTCCTCCTTTTTCTTCTGTGTTGTTCATCAGAATGAAGAGCAGTTACATTCCTTTCAGAGAGAGTAAGCTCACCAAGCTCTTCCAGGCAGTTTTCTGCGGCAGAGGAAGAGCATCAATGATTGTTAACATTAACCAGTGTGCATCCACCTATGACGAGACTCTCCATGTTATGAAATTCTCTGCTGTCGCCAAACAGGTTAGTCTTGGTACATAATGGCGTGAGAGGAAGAGCTCTAATGAGCTGGATCAAAAAGAATCTTGGTGAGCTGTGGCTAATCTTACCTGTGCGGTCTGTAGGTGGTGCAGGTGATCCCAGACAAGCCTCTGGAATCTCTGGCTCCTTGTTTGGTCGGCCGTGATGGCAAGCCTCTGGTCAGGAACGGGGTGATTGACAGCCAGGCCCTGGAAAGCTACCTGTCTGAGGAGGAGCTGCTTGATGAGGAAGATGAGGCGGACATGTCTTTGCTGCCGCAGAATGTAAAAACTACTCAATGTCACATTCAAACATTGTTTCATAAACGTATCAGAGACTCAGTATGTTAGACATGCTCCAGTTGTATTTGAAGTATCAGAATCTGTACCATTTACTTGTCAAAAGAAGAGGTCATACCCCAACAGCATGGTTTTAGGGGTGACAAGGTCGATCTACCACTTTGGTCCAGACTGAAATATTTAACTAAACTTTTGTACAGACATTCATGGTCCCCAGAGGATGAATTCTCCTGACTTTAAGGATCCCTTGTTTCTATGAGGTTCATATTTTTGGCTTTTTTGTGAAATGTCTCAACAACTATTGGATAGAATAGTTGACATTTTTTGCAGATGTTCCTGGTGCCCAGAGGATGAACCCTAATTACTTTGGTGATTCCCTGACCTTTCCTGTAATGAGGTTGACATTTGTGGTTTTGAGTAAAATATCTCTCACTATGGGATGGATTGCCATTTGGTAGACTCGGATCCTTTAGCTTTACAACTAGCGCCATCATCACATCCTGATGATGCCTGCAAAACTCACATTCCCATCCTCATCAGTTTTACTTTGCGTTTAGTGCTAATAGCAATCATTAGCAAGTTAACACACTAGACTGAGATGGTGAACATGATAACTGAGTCATCAGAATGTTAGCATCATCATAGCGTCATTGTGAACATGTTGACATTAGCATTTAGCTCAAAGCACCGCTGTGCCTAAATAGGCTACAGCCTTTAGTATTATTCATACATAATAGGGGGTGTGTTTCTTTTTTTTTTTTTTTACTTGTCAAAGACAGGAGTTGAGATTTATTTAACCTTCACTCATTACAAGATACACACTGTGGATCAGAGTTATCTCCTGAGAGTTGTCTTTTACCTTTAATGTTTCCTAGGAGGCTGTGAATATGATTGAGAACCTGCGAACAAAACTCCTGGCTGAGCGAAGAAGAAACCTGGTTCAGGAAATGGAGATTCGCAAGGAGATGGGAGATGCCATGTTACAGCAACTCATGGAGAGTGAGGAACTCCGCAGGCACGTTATTTTTATTTACTTGCAAGAGAAGGCCAGTGGTGCAGATCTCTAGTATTGTATGCCTACAGTTTTCATTTTTGTGATTTCAGTTTGTTCGGCAAATTGGTATGGAATGCATAAACCTTTCATGCAATCATAGTCGGCCATCATTTCAGCAACAATCAAGTAAACCTTGTTGGAGACAAAATGAACGAATAAGGTTTACTTTAAATGTTTAGTCGGCAGATAGAAGAACTGAAGGAAAGCTACCAAGAAAAGCTGGAGAACACTTTTGAGATGTACAAGGATGTTATCAAAGAGCATGCCTACCAGAGTGCTATGAACAATCTGGAAGATGACTACGTACCTCTTGATGAGTTCATTGCTGAACAGGAGAAAGTGGAGGTATGTCATTTAATCAGGTGAGAAAAATCTAATGGGTCGTGTTAAGACCTTAACCTCTACCCCTGATTACAAATGTAATGCAACCATACACTGCTCAAATCCCCCATAACTTTATTCACATGTTAAATTAGTTTGACAAATAGTCAAATTGGCTTTTTAGTAATGTTTTTGTCCCATGTTATGCCAGAATCCTTGCCAGATTTTTGGGTTAAAGTTTTTAAATTAAAACTTCAAATGTGCCTCATACCGACTGTGTAGGCCCTCAAACGTAAAGTGTCAGAGTTGGAGACCTTGACGCCCAGTATTGAAGGAAGAGTGCGTGCAGTTCCAACAGTGGACCAGTCGTGCCATACTCAACCATTCAAAGCAGCAGGTTGGCACACTGTCCATTCATAGGCTCAGCATCTTCCTCTGGGTTGAATAGAGACAACTTTGTTTTAAATCTGAGTGGTTCAAAAGAAGTACATTCCCTAACACTTGTTGTTTTTAGCTTATTTACTTTTCATTTTATCCCCACAGCAGATGAACGATGCAAACAGCTTTACAAAGAAAAATGTGCCATAGAGAGAATGTGTGAGGATAAACAACAGGTAACAAGGACAACATTTAGATTATGTATCTCACTTAAACGTAGGCTTGGTCTGATTGTGTAATCACTTGCTCAGTTTTACATTTAATGTTTGGTTCAGTTGATTTTGTCCCTAGAGAAAAGGCTGATGGAGCTTAGTGAAACACTTCAGAAGATCAGAGATGGCTTCCTGGAGAAATCGGCTGATCTGGAGGCTCTGCAGAGGAAGGCTGATGATCAGGTGATTCAAGGCTTGGAGGTAGCACATAAATGATGAAAAACATTCAAATTTCAAATCATACTTATAATGGCTTTAAGAATAATTAAATTTTAACTGTTGGATCCAGGCATGTCAGGCTAACATGATTACTTCACCTGAATGGAAATTATTGTTGTATGTAGTTTGAATGTTCTTTTTTTTTTCCCATCAAGAAAAAATCTATGGAGGACATCCTACGACAGGACATTGAAAAGGACAGGGAGATTGCCTCACTAAAGGCCGAACTTGCCAAGCTCTCCCAGAAGTCCCCTGTGCAGCCCAAAACCAAGCGAGGCCTGCTCGCCAACATCAGGGAGGCGGTGACTTCTCCACGGAAGGGTACCACAAGCCGAATGCTCAGGAAAACGGTTAGGACTGCTCACCACTGAAAAGCCCAGCGTCTGGACAAAAGGAGAGAGAGATTCCTTTTGGGTTTTTTTTTTACAAACTTACCATGCACGGTTTTAGGGTGGTGAAGAGTTTATTTCTATTTATTTTATTCAGGTGGAGTGTGATGTTTTTGATGTGTTTTTAATAAAATTTTAATTGCTCAAACTTCTAGGCATGAAGTCATTTATCTTTAATCATTGCCTTCCTCAATTTTTTTGAAAATTTTATTCTAAACATCATTGGTATGATGTTCATGACCACAGCACACGCATATATGGTTTCTTTTCTTTTCTGTTCTCCTTGCTGCTATAGAAATGTCACGCCAGGGAATTCGCTGAACCTTGTATCAACCTGGTCAAATGAGGCCCTCCATTATCTAGACCCTGAGGGAAAGTAAAAACCACAAAAGACCCTGACAGGACAAAGAAACCATGTACAAACCATGGCTTCATTATTCACTATTTATTTTGCATATTAGTCTAATTTTACACTCTATCAGAACAACCCCTTAAGTCTTAATCAATGCAGTATGAGAATAATATTTCCAACATGCTAATAAAATATTTGCTATGTAGCATAGTGACCTTTACAGTGGAGTGAATGAGGTGTATCCAGTGTGGTGTGCTTGAGGTAACAGAGCGCAGCCTCCTCTCAGTTAGTGAAAGGGCCATTGTGGTGGAGACAGCCAGCTGCTCTTCTATCTCTCTGGTCTCAGTGATAGTTAATGAGATTAGCTGTTCGTCTTAGCCTGCGTCAGTCCAAAGGGGTCAATCACAGGATTAGCACCTTGCTTAGAGTTACATCAGTTTATTACACTTTTTTCCTCATCACTTCGACTTTCCCCACTTCTGGCTCTTTGCGGGACATTTCTCTTTCAACCTCCAAAGCATGTTTGGTACAGTTTAGTCACTGGAGTGGAATCTTGCAATGCATCATGCGGCTTTGGGACTGAGTCTGTCTCAACCATCAGCCATTGAATGAAGCATCTTCCAGGGGAGGAAGAGGAGCCGGGGCAGCCAGAGAAGTGAAGGGCCGGTGGGCCAAAATCTCGCCTGCTGTGGCAGAGTCTGAGACTCTGGACAAGTCGTCCTCATGCCACTTGTAAATAACAAAGTGGGCGATGATTGCACAGTCGGCACAGACAAGGCTTTGGCTGATGGAAAGGCTCTGGTGGATTCGTTGATAAAGGTAAGCTGCTGTAAGTTTGAACAGTTATCGATGCTATGACTGTTTAGGACATAAAGAATGCTGTGTTCAGCTGTATTGTTACATTTATCACAGTAGTTGCCATCTAATATATTTCTGAAAATGTGATGTCAGAAAAACACCCATGAGGTTGTTTTTACTGTATTTATACACAAATATTTGTGACTTATAGAGTTGTTTAAGAAAGGAAGTTCAATACTGCAAAAGAGTGGGAAAATATGGTTATAAAAAGTTAAATATGTTTTGTATCAGAAATCATACCATCTAATTTTAATATTTCACAGAGTAAACATACACAAGACATCTAAGCATCTTCTTTCCCCTGAGGCTAAAACAGCACTCGGCTCTCACAGAAAATAATTTCTTGGTCCACTGCTTCTTTGCAACTCGTATCTATGTTAGATAAAGCCATGGCTGTGCCTGGCATTTCTTCTCAGTTATTGGCATGTATTTTGTTGTAATTTACATGGATGGAATAATTGTTTGCACAGTAAGAAAAAAGTATTTGGTCTAAAATCACACTTTGCTTCATATTTGATTTGATTAGTTTGATATGCTGTTGATATATTTCTTGGCAGGTTGCACTTATACAGACTTGCACTGCATTTTGCTGCAAATTAACTGTAAGAATGATCAGGTTTTGCCATGTCATACATTATCACTATTATTAAAAATGAATTTTATTAATTCCTCAGAGACATTTGAGCATCATAGCAGCAGTGTCACATGAGCGAAACAATTAACCTTATGAATAATATCAAAGGTTCAAGTCTTGTACAAATACTGCATGGAAAACTATAAATACCAATTAATACATACAGAACACAAATCAAAATAAATAACATAGCATACTTGTAGTTCTCATTGTTACGCGCCTTGAGAATGGGCCGCTTGCACTCTTGAGAGCGCAAGGTTGTTTTGGCTTATCTAGAAATAGATCAATGATAATGAGATTATTTCTAATATTTTTCATTGAAACCACATGTGCTAATCCTCCCGGGCTAAGCTAATGCCTATTAATAAAACACAGTGTTACAATGTGATTAAGATCATAAAACTGGAATTGTCCAATTTTACACATTTACACAAGCAGCTTTAGGTGATATCCAGATATTCGTCATTCGTCATCGTTTCTTACCAATCCTAAAACAAGTATTTATTTCTTCCATGAAGCACTAATTTTATCTGACTTGTCTTGTTAACATTGGCTTAAAGCCATATTTCAAACTTACAGTGTTACCTATTATTAAGAAGTGATTAGTGGTCTACTGCATGCTTGATCAGGTGATGTGCACTGCAGGGGCATGTATACTGACACCAAACAAATTGGACATTGCTGTTTGAGTTGCAGAAAACAATTGCAGATTCTTGCTTCCAAACCCTGTGGATATTCAGGTCAGAGATGATGCTGATGATGATGTTGAAGTATAGCAGCCCCAAGCTACCAACAGGCCTCTGTTATTCTGCTCCTACAAGTAATCATTTCTCTGAGGTGTCCAGCAAGGACACTGAAACACATGTTCACTCCAATACACTACACAGGTGTCTTGGTCAGCATCTTGCATATTAATTAGCACAATGCAATCTTTGTTGTTTCTTTTCCCTCACACAGGTGGTGGCGTGTTACCGGCACTTGGCCTCATGCGTCGGTGGGTGCACAGACAGCTTGCAGCTGCGGGATGAGTTGCGACAAACTCGAGAAAAGGCCCAGAAGTTGGCTGTGGCAATTTGTCATCATCTGACCTTGCATCTCCGAGACAAGAGCCTGCCTGAGGAGCAGCGCAAGGAGATGGAGCTCCTCTGGGTGGCCTTCTCCTCCAGCCTAGAGCTCCTCCATGTTGACATGTGCAAGGTTTTCAACATGGGTGACATCTTCTCTCTGGCCAACACTGACACCCTGGTGCAAACTGGCATACAAGGTAAATTATAACCTCTTAAACACAATCTATTGTGTAAATTGTGTTTCAGCAGGTGGATTAGCCAATGAAAGCACATCAGGTAAATAATGTAAAACAAGATTTAAGCTGGGCATCCAATATGGAAACTTTTGAGACAATACAACAGATATGAATGTTGTGATCTGCAAAATAATTCCACTACTTCTACAAGAGATTATTTAGGTATGAATAGGACTGTGAAGTCTATTCTTGATACAGTGAAATGATAAAAAGTCGTAAAAAGGACACTCATGTTAAAATGTTGTAGTGATTTCCCCCCACGCCAAGTATTCCCTTAAACAACAATTTAAGTTAAGAGGAACTAGATGGAGCTACTTAATTTCAGGAGGACTGAATGTGACTTTTTCAAATGTGACTTCAAATGATTACAACTGAACAGACACTCAGACGCTACTGGGGAGGATGTGCATCGTGGAGACGCTGCCTTTCTGTGTGCTCTCTTGCATTTTAAGAATTACACTGATTAGCCTTAGGGGGAGCCCACCACCACTTCTCTGTGTGTGCATTTCTACTGCCACTCATCTGAGTAGGGCCGTCAGATGCTGGCTGTTATTCAGCAACCTATCAGGCCATTTTCTATTAAACCTATCAGCCTGTTGGATGATCAGGGGACGCTTGCAGTCTTCAGTGGTTAATGGTCAGGATGGCTGAATATCAATAACAGAAGATACAAAATATTTTGTAAGCAGCTGATATAAACCTTTTTAAATATATATTTGGTCCATATGAATGTGTAAACAGTCTGACATGCAAATGATCATTATGCAAATGAAACCATGATGTCATGGACTTAGTGGGTGGTTTTTGAGCAGGCAGCTAGCGACTACTACTACAGATCAGATTTTGTCAAAATATGGGGACATACACACTCAGTGGCCAGTTTATGAGGTACAGCTAGCTAAAACAAATTCAGTCTAATACAACAGTCTTGTAATAAATCCTACCGTCATGAAGGTTATGGTGTTTAGTTGTAGTTGTATGGTCAGCTTGGAGGCTGTGGTTTGTGGTGCTGTTGAACTGAACTGCATTATAAATAGAGGTGTTTCTGTTATTTACCCTACCCTCATTGCTATAAATGGGGTGAACAAAATAACAGAAACACCTGTCAGTATACAGCAATACAGTCCAACAGCACCACAAGAGAGAGCCAGTTAAGTCAGTAAGTATTTTTACAGTCTAAACTAGCACGTTTAATTTTGGTGATGCAGGAGGAGGCAGCGAGGTAGCAGCTCGGGCACTCAGTGTGCCAGACCTGAACCAAGCTCAGAGCCCGACCCTCCCTGCTGGTCTGGAGAGCCAGGAGCGCAGCAGCATGGAGCAGGAGATTGGCCAAATTGATCACATGATCGACGACATGGAGATGAAAGTCAACGTGTTGCGCTGGATGGTGGAACCCCATGGGCCTCAGTATGCAGACCCGCTCAGCAGCACCGACAGCGCCTCACTGGCACTGCTCTCTGTTGATGAAGAGCAGCCTGGACATCAGCCTCTATGCCAGCGCAGTCAAATCTTTGTGCTCTTATTGCTGTTTGCTGTTGTTTTGGTGGCAGCCACTTTATCTGTCTGTATTGTCTTTTTCTCATGAGAAAAACCTTAATGCACTCAACTTATTTTTTTTCTGTAAAACCTCAGCAATGCTCAGTAACACTGTTAAAAAAAACTACTGCAAGTGCAGTAGTTTTCTCTTTACATACTCCTTCCAAAAGAGGTTACATTCTGTAATAGCAGCTAAATGATCTACTAGTGCACAAGTTAATTTGTCTAATAATACACTGAAATAAATCTGGACGCAAACCAGTTTGCCATTTATTGCAGTGAATCCAAAGCTGCCATATACTTTTAAGTATCTTTGTTGAAGTGACAATAAAAACACATGGTTGCCAGTAAGAACTGAATTCATAAAATGAAATAATTATTACAATATAGGACAGGTGGTTGATTTTTCTCATTCAACTGTAAAAAGATAGAGCTTCTTATATTTTCCCTTTGTTCTATACAGTACATTCTCCTGACTAGTTTGTGATACATGAAAAGGAATAATTTCTGTTTTTAAAAGAAGTCAGAAAGACACACTTTTTGTTCCTTGTTGCCATCTAGAAGACATAGGTGCTGATGCTTTGTAGTCGATATACTGTGATAGGCAGAATATTCACTTCCAATGACTGAAGCTGTTTTTGTTTCAGTGTTACTTCCTGTATATATAATCTTTGCTGTAGAGAACTGGCAATGTGTAGTTGTGCATTATAAAAGTATCAGCTTTGATATGACACTGTGTTGTTTCCCATTAATTTTTATTGATTAGCACCTTGTTAAGCACAAAATTATTGTAATAAATACACTGTACAGAATTCAAATGGCATTAAACTCCTCATTCTACTATTGTTTTTTTTATTTTCAGAATCTATGGAAGTGTAAGGCTTATATGGCTTGTGAGCTACTGTTTAACTGTGGGTCAAACCTTGTTATGCCTTAAAAGAAACTACTAATATGGGCGATGGGAGGGTTAAAGGCATACTGAGCAGCTTTGTGGCTTGTAAATACAACTTGCAAAGGTGCCCCCTTCCTTCCTAACTCAACAACACACAAAGTGCAGCACAGGGTCCATCTGCAGGCTGACAACTCCCTCAAAGATACCCACTCTGACCTTATCCCCAACCATAACACACCCACTCCCCTCAGCTGTAAGTCTTTTTTTTATTTCAACACTGATTTCATCATTATACAAACATTATACCCATACAAGGTGAGATAATGTAAAGTAAAATTTATCCAATAAAAGATGTTGGATATTGGTAAAGATGACTTTTGTTTATTTCAATTTATAATGACCACAAAAATACAGTATTTCGTGATCTTGACATAAATGGCTTGTTTTTTTATTGACATCCCAAGAAACAACTACCATATTTCATGATTTCTGCTTCCACCCAAATACAATAAAGGTACAGTGTACAAAGTAGCATTTGTGACACAGGTGAGCTTTATTTTGAAGTGCGTAACCGGATGTTTATAAGTTTCAATCATTAGGTCTAGCTTGATGGTGGGGGCGGCAAAAACTAGGTGAAAAGTTGCAATGTAAACGATAGAGGCAGTAATATTCTCAGGGTTTTCCCGGACGGAAGTAGTACAGCGTTGCTGCAACAAGCTTAGACAATGGTGCTTAAACAGTGTCATTCGCGATTCAAAGTTTTTGGTGTTAACCACCCAGAAAAATGGTTTGACCTTTCTTTTAATCAAGGTAGCAGTTTTGTGCCCGCGCAATCGACCATTTCCCCAACCGTGTCGAGTTTGACAGCTGTCAACACATCACCGAGTGTCCAGTGTATCATCACTCCACCTGTTAGCAACGTTGAGAAGCCACTATGGAGAAGGAGCCGAGCTCCTGGACTGAAAATGACACATCTTTCACAGATGTCTGCAAGAGGTAACTAGCTAGCTTCTTATGGTTTCTTAACTAACAGCGTCAGAATTATGGCACCATGACAAACGTCTAATCACTCTAAACCTACTTCTGAGCTATAATAGCCTCAGTGTGTGCTTGAATGCACTGATGCTGTACACAAGTGGCACAAATTAAAGTTATTTTCTTTTTCAGACAGCTATGTACCCTTTAGAATCCCCCACGCGACACTAGGTCATACATCATTACAGGCTTCATTGTTTTTGAATGTCAAAATAAAAGTCCTCTACAGGTCTGCTAAGGTCATTTGAACTGGGACGTAAGCTTGCATGGCTGCATCCCACTGTCTCAATTTAGGGCTTACTTGCATTGCTGCCATGGATGAAATACATGCACCAATGCGAGCTGTTGAATGCTGTTGCCCAGCAATCCCACCAACAACAAACTACAGTTCCAACTCTTTGTAACCGACTCAGTGTTCGTTGACCTTGATGCAAAATCGCCAGTGTTTTCAATAGAAACCTTTGCCCACATCCCACACTGTGTTTACATAATATGCCACATGGCCTCCCATTGTCCAGGTGTGTCACCCCCACAAAGTGATTCATAAAGTGAACTATCTATAAATTGTTTATATGGTTGACCTGTGTGAAATTGGTTCAAACTGTCCTTTCCCACACACTCATCCTGATTGCTGTTGTTGTTGTTGTTGTTGTTGTTGTTGTTGTAATGGACATTGTGATAATGTGATGAGTTCCCTGGATAGTTTTTCCCATTTGGAATGCTCTGTAACTTTACTAAGATATGGAGAAACCTTATTGATCATGTTGGGATTTATTTTGTTGCAGTAGCAAGTGACATAGGATGTATAGTTGAAACAATAGTATAGCAGTGCTATAAAATATGCAACATAAAACAGCTGTACATTTACACAGCTGTCAATTCTTTCACATATGAGTAAATTAATACCCTTTGTTTGAAAATATGACTATGAGCTTTAATTCCTGTGCCATTTAAATAAAATGCTCTTAACAGCATCTTCAAGACAGAGGTCACACAGATAAAGAAAAATGTGTACAGTAGTGTTAAAATATTAAGTGACATGCTGTGTATAAGGGAAAAGTTCTTTTTCTACAATTCCACTGTCCAGGTAATGCTTAATATCTTGGATAATCACTCCCATCTTCTTATTGTTTGTTTCAGAGCTGAGTACCTCTGTCAAAGCCTTCCAGTATGATTTGAAACCAGGTTTACCAAAGTCTGAAGGCGGGAGGCTGCTTTTTGATACACATGCGGTGGTACGCCTCTTTGAGGAAAATGGTTTGGCTTCTTTTGTTTCTTCAGAAATGTTCATGATATTACTCTGCTTTGTTGATAACAAGCTGTTGATTTCCCTCATAAATAAACATTTTCCATGAACAGGCTTCACTACTCAGCAAGCCGAGGTGATGGTTAAAGTACTGGTAAGGATGACAAACTCTAACATGGATGTCGTCTACAATGACATGGTAACCAAAGTGCAACAGGTGAGACTATAGGAGATTTTTATATTGTACATGCCAATCCCTGTTTGTTTCTTCTCTGTGCATCACTCTAAAGGTCACCAAACCAAGATCATTGTGTTTACCCTCCACCACACATTTCTAAACATATATTGATATAATGATCATCCATATCATTGCAATAAAATATAAATATATTTTCTGTATTTTTATATCAAAAGTCCACTACCGACTTCCTGGAAAATGTGTTATCTTTTGTGGGCATTTCAATAGCAGCACATTAAAATCATAAACAATAATATGATCATATACTTGAATATGATGTAGTACGATTTGTTACAGGATTTCTGATTCTTCTCATATTCCATGTCTGGGGTTACTTTCCTCTTTGTTTTTCTGGCCTTGTTTGTGTCCAGATGAGCAATTTGCTTTGCAGTTTTTTCTTTTTAAAATTTGTATTGCTCGTGTGATTTTGGCAGGAGATCATGTTGCAGCGTGTGATGTCTCAAATAGCTGCTGTAAAGAAGGACATGATCATTCTTGAGAAGAGCGAGTTCTCTACTTTGCTGGCAGAGAATGAGGTAAGTGTGTTTATCAACCAAAAGTTACTGTTGCATTGGATCTATTTGACTTTTGACAAAACCTACATGCACTCTGTGCACTGTACAGTATGTTTGTGTATGCTTCTGTATGTTGTTCATTCACGACTTCATTTTCAATATTGTAACATTTTTTCCCAGAAACTCAAGATTCAGTTATTACAGCTCAAAGTTCAACTGGCTGTAAGTGATTATTCTGATTTACTCAAATCAGTTTATTAGTCAAATGTTTCTGGTAGAGTTATTATTTTGTAGCATTTCATCATCTTTCTTTCACCCAAGATGTTTTTGTTAACCAGTAGTTTTGTTGTGACGTTACTTTTGTGTACTTTGCAGGATGTCATGAATAAAGTGCGCTCAGACTCTATTTTGGACATGAATTTGGAGAAAAGTCGTGTAAAAGAATTGGTAAGTGCTTAAAATTACAGATGAAACATTATGTTTTAAAATTAAAATAATCCATTACTATCAGTATGTAAACATGCTGAATTGAAGGAATGATAGAATTTTGATCACAAATTCTTCACAAGTAGATCAGTGATTTGAGATTTACACAGACTAAATGAAGCTTTATTCTGTCCTTAGAAAGTTGTGGGGAACACTACATAAAATGTGAACCTGACAGGTTGCGTCCAGTGTCGTGCTCCTTGTATTTCCCCTCTAAATAAAACATTATTTATCATTTTCAGAAAGCAGAGCATGACAAGAAGCTTCTAGAAACGCGAACTGAGATTATGGAAATGGTTTGTATATGTGCAGCACACCTACAGTACATGTTTCCTATCTTATCACGTCTAATCTTTTGTTCATAGTAATCTACATAATGTGCAATCACAGGGTACACACAGCGATACAGTAGAAAGTGTCCGGTACAACAAGTTTATTTTAGATTAACATAGTAGCCTATACAGTATACTGATGTGCATAACGCAGTGTACTGTTCCCTGTTCATTGTTGCTTTATTAAAGTACAAATAGAAGCACAAAAAGTACCAATATTAAAGTTGTAATAATGGCTGCCACTGATTGCTTTAACTCAAAAGCACTTTGGCCTGTTCTAAATATCTGGTAGGTCTATGGTGGGGATTATCTTTAATGCCTGTGTCTAACTGCCTTTTTTACAGACCGCAGAGCAAGATCGACATTTAACTCAGACCAACATGAAAATAGACACTGAAGTGGCTGGTTTGAAAACCATGTTAGAGTCTCATAAACTGGATACTATAAAATACCTTGCAGGTAGGACATGGCATTTGTACCTTGTTGTTATGTAGAATCAGCAGTAATAGCATTGAGAAGTTGGGCTGTCAAATGATTACTTGGCATTTGTTCATCTTTTCATTGTAGTGGGTAAGAAACTATTTTGAACATGTTAAACATAGTAGATAGTTATACATATAGTTGTACACAGTTGTACACAGTTGTCATATTCATACTGGTGCAATTTAAAAATGAAAGTATTGTTCATTTATTCAATACATTAATGTGACAATTTTGACAGCCCTAGTTTAAACTTAAATTGGGAGGAAACTGAATTTTTGAACTGTTCAAAAGTAAACAATAGTGTAGTACCGTGACTTACAGAAGCAAGCAGACTAATGATTGACCTATGTTTTTTGTCTCTTTTAGGTTCAGTGTTCACCTGCCTCACTGTGGTGTTGGGTTTCTATCGTATTTGGATGTAAGCAGAATCATGACTATGATTTTCATATAACCCCTGGTAACACTTGAACGTTCAATGCATCCTCTGAATCTACAAAAGTAGGAGACCAAATCTCTTTCACGTTGGACAGTGTGCATTCATCGGTGCAATATTGTCTTCTCAGAAGTAGGGGCTATGGAAGAAAGGCTGTACCACCAGATCACTGTGGGAAGTTTTTAGCTGCCCATTGTTATTCTTTGGTTGCCAGAACATAGTTGATAAATGTATTTATTAAAAGTGTGGAACAGTCCAATTTTTTTCAGATTGAAATTGTTTTTCTCTTAAAGAAGCTCTCAATTCAAAATATGTTGTACAGACAATTAAATACTGACCTGTTATTCAAATAATGCTGTTTGTAACTGTTAAACTTTTTAAAAAATTGTTGTGTATTTATTTTGTATATGTATATACTAAGCTGTAGATATTGGAGAGAAGATCAAAAGAAGGAGGTGTCAGTGTGACTCTTGCCCATTTCACTATATTATCACAGATATTTAATTTGCATCTATCTTTCGGGTTTGAAGTTTCAGAAATGTTTTAACATTTGTTGTTATTTGAATGAAATGTCTGAATTGTCAATAAATGTAAACTTTGTGCTAACAAACGAAGTGCCTGTTTGTGTAGGGATATATTTGACGGTACTGTTATTGGGAACTGGTCATGGTTATTTTGTTAAACGTTTAGTCTGTTGTACATTGCACCTTACTGAAACACATTAACAGACTGTATCTCCTCTGGGTTTCAAAATGTATCGATAAAAGTGACAACACAATGTGTCTGGAGATATAAGTGAGTTTTAGTAGTGATAGTAATAGTTTTTTTTAATGACAATAATGATTTGAGTTGTCTTAAGATAAATAATGCCAGGAAAATAAACAGCCGATAAGGGTCACGTCATTGTCAGTTTACCTTGGATTTTATTGTGAAAGATCTTTGAACCGGAAGGGTTTGCCCTAGTGGGACTGCTGTAATGTAGCTAGTGAATTCTGTACTGCCGACACGTGTGTAGCTGTCAAAGAAGCGTTTGTCCGTCAACAACTACTCACATGACATTGAATTGTAAGTTTACATGTATGTGGTCACGCAGGTACAAAACGTCATACGTTGTAAATAATAGTTTGTAAAGATTTTAAACAGACATATGGAGTCAAATCAGCTAGCGGCTAAGCTAGCAGACGAAGTACGTAATTTAAGGGATGGTTAACTGTAACTTAGATTTGACAGGATATGTGTCGTTAACTTGTAAGAAAATGCCATAACTTCCTATTGACAATGTTGTAAAGTGGTTGGCTAACGTTATATTCAGGCATTCCTGAATGTAACAACATAGCCAGATGTCTCAGTTGTAAATTTACGTATTTTTCGCTGGCAGAATACACCATTAAACAAATGTTAGTTAAAATTTCATTAGCTTGTTTGCTTCATCACCAGCTGACATGCTGAAATATAACTTCTTGTATTATTGCAGGCACTGTTGAGTGTTTCCCACGCAACAATGGCTGATGCATTCAGTAGCAGCTCGGAAACGGTTCTTCAGCGTGTGGTAGACGTCACAGTGAAGACAAATACCCCTCTGGAAAAACTTGAAGAGTTGTATCAGATTAAGAAGACTTGCGACTTCATTAGTGAGCGTCAGTTTAAAAAGGTGAGGATGACGTTTTTACTTTTGGTCATGTGAACATTTCAGTCCATTTGTATACCAAAGCATGGACAACACACTTATTGTTAAAAAGCTCGTTGAATAGGTCTTCAGTTGAGCAACTGGAGTAAGCTGGATGCAGGAACTCAAATAATTGTGTGAAAAGTTTATTTGTCTAAAATGTTTGCAGGTTGCTCTGCAGTTTCCTGATGAGCTGCTGGTGGATTCAATTGCAATAGGAGCAGAGATTGAGAGACACAGTAATGCCATGCCATTCATTTTGGGAGACACATCCTATGGCAGGTAACATACCAGGTTTTACTGAGAAAAGTCTTGTTTTAATAATGCACGCATGCCACATATGCCACCTGTAGTGCTTTGATTCTTCATACAAAGTGAGGTGAAAAGTAGTGCCCAGTTGTACCTTTATTGATGTATCTGACAAAGACAAATTTCTACAGGCATTTTATATGTTCATTTCCAAGTTTGGACCAGCACACACATGGTGATATTTCAAATTTCGAAAGCTTATGTAACACTGATTTAGTAAGTGAGGATATTAAGCTTTTGGCAGTTTCATTCATTTTATTATTTATCATCAGCATGTGTGAAAATACGCCTTAGTACAGTGGCTTGTTGAACTTGAGAAATACCAGCTTTTGCCACTATACTTTAAATTTTATTTTGATGTTTAAGCACATATATTGCTGTTGCAGTTGCTGTGTGGATGAAGTAGCTGCAGAACACGTTGGAGCCGACTGCATTGTGCACTATGGCAGTGCTTGCCTCAGCCCGTCTAAGAGGCTGCCCTTGATGTACATCTTTGAGAGAAGACCGGTGGATCTTGAGAAGTGCACTTCTGCCTTCAGAGAACTCTACCCCGACACACAGAGTCACATCATCATCCTCTATGATGTCAGCTATGTTCATGCTATAAGTAAGCTATTCCACAAAACCCTACTTTATGCTCTTTTTTTCTGATCTTCAGTCCAAAAATATAAATTCCAGTCTCCAAAAGTTCATATTAACCACATCCTCAGTCAAGGCATAGTATTGAAATCTTGCTTATTCACATGTTAGCTTCATAAAGGTTTGTTAATGGTTTCCTCTCAGTGAGTGAATACAACATATTTATGTGTTTTTTCAGATAATCTCCTGACACTCCTTTCGCCAGAGTATCCAAACATTGTCATCTCAGAACTTGTCGTTGAAGGGGAGCAGTGTTACAGTCACGGCTGGATTAAAAGACAACATGACACCTGTCCGTCAGAGCGAGACAGCAACCAGGTTGTTTTTCAATTTGGGAGGCAATTCTCCTTGAAAAGTGGTTTAAGCGTAAAGGATTATGGTATGTTTTATGTTGGCCAAGAGGGAGCAACCCTGAGAAACTTCATGATGACTTGGAATTGCTGCTCATTTTGCTCTTTTGACCCTATCACAATGATGGGGAGGACTGAGTCGGTCAGTATCAACCGTACACTGATGAAGCGATATTATGCTATAGAAAGGGCCAAAGACGCCAATGTGGTCGGCATCCTGGTTGGAACCCTCGGCGTAGCAGACTACCTTGCCGTCATCCAGCAGCTGAAAGAAACCATCGGCAGGGCTGGCAAGAAGAGCTATATGTTTGCCATGGGAAAACTGAACGTGCCCAAACTAGCAAACTTTCTTGAAATTGACATTTTTGTGTTAGTTGCGTGTCCTGAGAACACATTGCTGGACTCAAGTGAGTTCTATAAACCTGTAGTAACGCCATTTGAGATGGAGGTGGCCTGCAACAAGAAGAGGGACTGGTCAGAGGAATATGTCACAGACTTTCGACAACTCTTGCCAGGTTAGATTGGGATTTATTCACATCAGAAATTCCTGACTTTTTTTTTTATTATATCACCCCATATTTAGATTTCAGACTTCCCTTGAAGGATTAATAAGAAAAGGATCAAATAGTTGCAAATGATGAATTAGTGTGTGCAGTGGGTCATAGAGTTTCACTTTGCCATATGCAGAGGACAACAATACTGTCTCTGTTTCAGGCCTTTATACTTCCCATCACAATCAATTGGAGATAAACACCAAATACATGTGGATCTGTATAGTATTATAAAGATAGTGATTCAATTATATATGTCATGTAAAGTTTTATAATTATTATTATAAATAATATAATATTTCAAGTTCAGTCTTTTATATAGGCTTTATTAAAAAAATGGAGATGGCGGGGTTATGTTTGCCATAGATTTGTAAATTTTAAGATTTCTAATTCCCCTTTTAATGCTGTATGTTTATTGGTGGCAACAGTGATTATTATTATTCCATTAAGAAAAGTTATGTTTTAAAGTAGGTTCCATCTTAAATATCTTTAATATTATTTTTTATCTATAGGTAATCTCAAGAAAGACCTGGTCATCAACCTGGTTTATGTTTTCCTCTGTAATTGTTAATGGCGAAATGATTTGTACTAACTTGGTATTACATTTGGAGATATTAGGGCGAGGGTCCAAAGAAAAGACTTGAAAGGTGAAATATAAGGTTAAATTGAAGGCTGTTGAAATCTTTTGTTATGTCTAATTTTTCCTTTTTATCTCAAACTCCACCAGGTGGACAGAGTCATGTGCCTCTGGCTGATCAGCAGGAGGAGCGTGATGAGACCGACATGTCTTTAATCACAGGAGCTCTGCGAAGCCAGAATCTGTTGATCAGTGAGCCTGCAGAGTCCTCATGTGGCTCCTCCGTGGTCCTCAGGAACCAGACACTGACTGTAGCCAACACCAACTCAGCTGGTATGCCAGTCACATCAAACACATTTGCTTTCATTTCCATACATCCATAAGTTTATTGTAGGAGTTTGCACACATACAGTAATTGTTACACCATGTTCATGTGAGCATTTCTCAAAACAACAAAACACCTCACTTCACTTATTACATTCTTGCAAACACACTTCATTAAATGTCTTGTATGACATTACATATGTATGCTTTCTCTTCGCAGCATCTTTCCTGGCAGAACGAAGCTGGCGTGGCTTAGAGCAGAAGTTGGGAGAGACACCTGTAGTGAAGGCAGTAAAGGGCAGGAGAGGCATAGCTATCGCCTATGAAGAGGAAGGAACGTCTCCATGATAATTTACCAGTAATCTACAAGGTCTCCAACACAGTAGTTAATCATGTCTGCTTGCACTTACAGGTATTAAATTTATATTGCTTGGAATTACTGGAAGCTGTAAGTAATAATTAAATGTTTTCATAAAATCAGTACCAAATATCACTAGTTTTTATTATTTATTTTACCTCTTAACTGTATTACTGGCTTTACTATCTTCTCTGTTTACATTTATTTGTTTAAATTACTGGCCATTAACGGGAACTTCTTCCACAAAGGATGCAGGAAATATACCAGTATTCCCATTGCATTGCCCCTCAAACCAATCCTGGTTGACTAAAGAAAAAGACGAAATTATGAATTAGAATCATATTTCTTGGACATATAACAGTATTAAAAATATACTTGGGAGATATATATATGACCCAAAGAATGGTGTCTCACCTTTAGAGAGGAGTGTGATTGTATCGCCTTGATTAAAATTGAGATCCTCTGGATTCGACGACTCGTAGGAATGAAGTGCCACCAAGTGAATCTTGTCCTCTGGCTTTCCATCAGTTTGCTAGAAACACAAAACACACCAATGACATGAAAAATGAATGAAAAGTAAAAATGTTTTGAATTATTTGTGTCCTTTGCAGGGGCGTGTCCGTCTGAGGTGTAGTAGTGTTTTACAGCTGTACTCAACTGCAGGACCACCATGATTGAAGATGAAACACATCAGTGCAAAGAGTTTCAATAGTGTCAATGTTGCTTTTTCACCCTGACAAAAACGAAATTCTCTGGAAACAGTTGAATATCATTTATCAGGGAGATCCTATCAGTAATGAGCAGATTCCACTCATAAATATTGGTATCATCCCAATACCCATATTAGGAAACTGCAGTGTCAACCACAATAACTGCATCTTGTGAGGCCAGCATGCACAGCAATAGATCACCACTTACTTACCTCTTTGGTGTTGCACCACAAGGTGATGCGCCCACCACTGGCAGCACTCCACACACTTTCCATTTCTGTGTTGGCATTGATTACACTTTGTCCAGTTGCCTCGGAGGTTATACTAAATCGAACAGAAGGATTGGATTTTGTTCTCCATCAGTAACACAATATACCAATTAAACTGGAAGATTTCTTTAATATGTGCACCGTACCTCAAGATGATTGCAGTAGAGGGGACATTCAGTTTCTTACTGATTTTCTCTATCAGTATGGCATAGGGAGACCCAGGTGGTACTGAGACAGCAAAGTTGAATGTGAAACGGATTTTGACAATACACAAATTGTCCATCGACTGTGCATCCTGGCATTAACGAAAGGACACATCGGTGGAATTACGTCATCACAGAAATCCACCCTAAAACACTATTGCTGCACATGTTGGCCATATTCATGGGCAGGACTGGACAACTCAATGATTTGCATACCTTTTGTTGAATGTCTCCACTGCTGCTATCACTAGGAGTGAGACCTTAATAAAAACATAAATATATGTAAAACATTTAAAACAAATTGTAATGTGGGTCAAAATGCTTTTGCAAATACTTTCTCTTGTATAACATTTATGGTTAAATGCAATGGTATTTAGCACCAGTCAGTGAATGGTGTGTCGGAGAAGTCTACCTTGTTTCATTTCAGGTCTGGTCGGTGGTTCTCGAGTAGGAGGCTCAGATATTCCCTGGCCATGTTTAATACCATCCAAATAATGCCGTTCAAAATACAGAGAAAATAAATAATGATGTAATTGCAGCGTACAACAAAACTTGGAACAAATAACACATTTCATTAAGTGCCATTTTAGAAACCTGCAAAGTATGCTTATAAAATTAAAAAAGACTACTGAAAATGTATCTCTCGAAAGAAGCAATCTACAAAACAAGAAATGATTCATACTCCTATAAAGGCTGCACAGTGTAGCATTATTACAGCAGTCTACTAACTATACCACCAAGAAAGTAATGCAAGAAAATAAGAAATATTGCTTACCTCATTCTGTTTAGAAGCCAAGGAGATCTCCAAACGTTCTAGGTAATTGTAAGGAACAAGTCCCCTCTATAATTGACATGATATGAATTATGGTTTCTATGCATATTTCATAAAAATAAAAACACAAGTGCCAACTGGAGGTAGAGGGTAAAGATGTATGGACTCTGTATGCAGTGGTCTTACTCTTCCATTGAAGATCACAGATGCCCAGTTGTCAGCACCCTTGTGCAGCACAAACACAATATTGCCCGGCACTACAGCCAACTCATCGCTGGTCTCAGGAACAAACTGAAACAGGACAGTGTGGGGTTCCCCCTCTAAAGCCCTGTGAAGACGAGAGAGATTCACATGGCATCAAGAGACCTGAGTACACACGCTATTTTTCAACATTGTAACTACGAACTAAATTTAATAAGTATTTAGAGAGCATCACGTGTCTACAACTGAAATGTGACTGTTCTACCTTAGAACCTCAGGTTCTTTTGGACAAGTTGGACCATCTTCGGCCTGTCAACAAAACAAAAGACATCCAATGAGTGCTGCTGGAAACAGTGTCAGTTGTCGCTGACATGGTGCAGCATGGCATCACAGCAATAGTCTTCTAGAATCACAGTTGTCTTCCATATGATATACTTTTGATGCAATGTGACATAAGGAGCTAATAATAACACGCTGATTTCTTCTCTGTGTTTTTATTGCCAAAGAAGACCCCATATGTCACCTGTGGCTGTAACGGGGCAAATCCAGAGAAGTTATCCTGGGGAACGACAGAGGCAACAACCTGAAGACAATAGAGACAAAATGTAGGACATGTCAAATAATTCTAGTGTTTGATCTCAAATGTATTTATCTTTTAAAAAAAGCAAGTACTCTATAAAGATAAAGTCACTGATTAAGTGATTGATATTTTAGCAAGCTGTACTCAGGTTCAGTTGAATGGGAATCATATCACACTAATTAATAATGTAGTACCAACTGTTACTAAAACAAAAGTATGTCATCAGATAAAGTATTACCTTCGCTTTGCCCAGGTAGTCCTTCTTCTCCAGCTCAGCAACATAGTTCTTATTTGGTTTAAATAGCTCTTTTGATGGGAACTCGACTGGTTTGAAAGGTTTCTGTTTCTGTTGGTGAAATTACATCACAAGGGATATTATAATATTCATCAAGCATTTCTGAATTGAAAGTAAATTCTTATCAAATTGCTTATATAGTTCCTCAGTATCACATTGAGCTACACCATATCCATGCCTTATCCATGACCCTTCACTGATTAGACTGATATTCATGTGTATTTCTTGGCAAATACACTGGCTGATATAGAGCTTTTATTACTAGCTGGTTACTGTCTAGTCCATGTAAAGCAATGCTTCGTTAAAAAGCCTCTGTTAAAAAGTATCTGACCAGGGTGGATTGCAGGGCTCTGTCAAGGATATTGAGCTTGCCGTCTGTCTTGTAGTCGAGAGCCTTCACAAGGTTTACCTGGGCTTTTTCCCAGTTACCCAGCTGAGCCTCAACCAGGGCCATATTGTGGAGAACCTGTGGCAGGAAACATTGATACTGTATTTGAAGCTTGTCACTACTTTAATCCCTCATGCAGACCACAGAATGGAGAATAATGCCTTAGCCTTGGTTATTAGGAGTTTTTTACCCTTACTGTTGAAAAGAAATGTGCCATCAACATTGCCAAATAAAAACAGACAAACTGCTTTTGAACCACTGGTTTTTAACATCAAGTTAGTCATTAGGGCAGATTATAAAAGAGTGTTCAGAATGAATGTACTCTACATCTTAACTGTTTGACAGTGGTAGTCAGAATAGAGAAGAATAGTCTTAAGTAGTGTAATCATTTGTAAATTACACGATAAGCAGGCTTTACAAGAACATATAAAAATTATATACTTTTAAAATCTTACCTCGCATGCATATAACTTGTATCTGAGACCAAGTGCTTTGTAATCTATCAGCTGGTTGCCTCTTAGTGTTTTGAAGGCATGCTGGAAATCAGCTAAACTCTCCTCATACCTTTGAATACAAATACTCCAGTTAATTACTTTTGCATGTAATAGACCACATCTTATGATAACAAAAGCAGTGTGTCTAGTGTACAGGATTTTGAAACCACAATGTTAAATATGAAAAATGAATGTGGCTGTTTTATTGAGATGGCAGGTGTGTCTTGCCTGTTCTTTCTGTAAAAGGTGATTCCTCTCTGAAAGAAGGCAACAGCCAAATGCTCGTCCTTGCGAATGCTGCAATCAAACGCCTGAGAAACATTGGTAAACACTGTAACTTCCCCCAGAAGAGAAACGGTAAACTCTACTTCTTCTTTCTCAGTGACTTGCACTTTCAGTCTGCAAAATATCATAGCATTTCATTTCAGCTTTATCAGCTACATCTTAGGAAGATTTTACTTTTTGATGGGTAATATTCCACACACAAAAAATACCGTAGAACATTGTGTGTTATGTTTTGGACATACCTTTTCAGCCGCATCCAGGTCTTGGTTAAGAAGATGGAGACAGCCAATGTCAAAACAAATTTTGGAGTTTGGTTCTTCGATAGACAGGAAAATCTTGAGTGCTTCTGACAAATCCTGTCTGTCAACAAAAGTCACAGCCTCGTCCCAGAGGCGCAGAGTGTCCAGAAAAGCCATAGTCGCAGGTTAAGAGTGCACCGAGTAACAGACCAAATTAAGGAAGCTCTTCTGATTTGTACCAAGGAGATCAGGAAGTGTGGTGTCATTGTTGGTACATTTATAAGTAGCTATTTTGAAATAGGCGGTCTTTAGTCTGCCTACTTGTATTTTAGATATCTGCATCACAAAAATACATCGATTGTGAACAGCCAATAACCCATTAGCATATGTCTTACTCACTATTATAAGGCAATTGAACGATTTAATGTAGAAAGTGTGACATGTTTTTGGGTTGTTCACCCTTTTTCACTATCTCGTGTAACGTTACCCCAAAGTAAATAATGCTCTTATTTTAAAAGAAGAAGAGACATATTTCCGGTTGTCGTCTGGTGAACTCTAACCTGGACAAGTTGCCTTGATGCAGCCGTCGCTAGCTAAACAAACATGGCTTTGCTACATTATCAGACGTTAATGACACATAGACAAATGAGAAGGGAAATATGCGACGACTAATCAGAGACGTGTCAAATCTAAAGCTGTAGATGGAGAGCTGATGTATTATTAAGTTGGTTAGCTTATTATAGCCTTTTGTTACCGTGTTTACAGATTGCTAGCTCCCCAGTTGGCTAATGTAAGCTAGCAAAATGGACCTTGGAACAATCTTGTACAACAATTTAAAAGATGTTACATGGAGCACGACGTCCTTACCATTAGATCAACTTGTCAGTGCTTACAGGTTGCCTCAAATTGTGAAGCTGGATAACGGTTAGTAACTTTCTGTTACTACTAAGTTTGTAGGCTGTTAAATTGCTAGCTACTTAGCAGCTAAGGTACACTAAGCCGTTTGTAATACAAGTTTTTGCGTTTGATTTTGTCAATGTGCCTTATTAATTCTCAGCAAAATTGTATTGTAACATTAAAAAAGTTGCCATTTTCTAATGATGAAAGTTGGAAATTGCGTCTCTGTCGTTAAGCACTCACCAAATAATGTGTGTTAATTTATATACATGTCCTGTAACCTCTGCCATCACACTGTTGCCATGCAATAAAATGCAGTTAGAGTTTGAGGAGGTTAAAGTAAAAACAACCATTGTCATGATAGCAATAGTATTTAATGTTAGGATAACATATAAAGGCATCAGAAGGCTGTTAATCGCAACAGTGATTACTTGAAAATGTGTGCACATCATTATATGGACACGTGCAGCGTAGTGCCATTTTTTTAAAAGAAAATAAGGACAGATCTACAGGGCTGAAAAATCATCTTTGGCCTCATTCTGGGTACAATGAAAGACACATTTATGCAAAACAGTACGAGATGGTATAGTATAGTTGCATTAAGATAAACTTCAGATGACTGTATTATGGGGTCAGGGTATTTACCTCCACAACAACTGTCTTGCCTGACAGTTGTGTACTAACATAAGCATGTTTATTATGGTGTGCACTTTGAAATGAAGCCATTATGAAATCAACAGTAATTTATTATTTTGTTCTCTGTCTTCCCATCTTCTGTCACTCTCTGCTAAGCCTCTCATGCAGAGTTGTGATGGTGTATTGTACTTTTAAATGGTAGGGCTTGCCTTTTAGAGAGGTATGGATTAGGCCATTAGTCACTGTCCATGGAGCTTAATGACTTGTGCTGAGTAATCCAATACCTTGGCTTGAATGGAGCAGCCTCTGAAGCTGATAAGCGCTATTAAAAAAAGGAAACAGTAATCATGGCATTCCTCAGAATACTTACTTCATTATTTGGGATAATCATTCAAAATTTGTCTCAACCATGGATGTTATAAATTCAATTCACTGCTGCCATGACCCACATTCTAGACACCACTGTGCGTCTAATCAGAGAAATTAATACAGTAAATGGCAAAACAAAGTTACTAGATGTATCGCAACTCCAATAAAACTAAGATCATCTGTGTCTGAGAAATCATACTTTATATGTCAATAACGACTTTTTACGATTAATTTGCCATTTTCCAAGTATAATGATGCAACAGTTACATGATGTTTCATGTGTTACATGACAGTTGTTGATGTTTTATGACGGTTAAGATTTTGAGTGGGCAAAAGGGGCAGCAAGCACATCAGAAGTTATTCTGAAAGTTTGTAAAATTTAGTGTACATTTGGTATTTTTTGTCTGTTGCACCTTGCAGTATTACAATATTTCCTGGATTGTAAGGTATAGTCTTTGATCTGTTTGTTGTTTTCATTCCTGCAGGTCAGTTGGTCGAAGGGCTCAGAGATAATGATTACCTCTTGATTCATTCCTGCCGTCAGTGGACAACTATTACTGCTCACAGTCTGGAGGAGGGACACTATGTCATTGGGCCCAAAATAGAGATCCCAGTGCACTATGAAGGTGAGCTGCATCAGCATGGATGCTCAGTGGTCTTGACTTTGCTTTGAATGATGATTTGAATCTTTGATGTCTTTGCCCTACAAAATTCACAAGATATTTTGAGAGGAGTTTTGGTGTATCAATATCAATATATCATAGGAACAATGTGTAGTCTTATTCCAAACCCTTTTTTTCCAATTGATAATTGTACTGAAAGGTACAACCCATGCTTGACCGTGTCAGTTGCATTAATATGTCTTTTCCTACTTCAGGTCAGTTTAAGCTACTGGAGCAGGACAGAGATGTCAAGGAGCCTGTGCAGTACTTCAATAGCGTGGAGGAGGTGGCCAAAGCATTCCCTGAGAGGGTATACGTCATGGAAGAAATCACTTTCAATGTTAAGGTACATCTACCCTGCTGAAGGGATTATTATGATTGGTTGTGGATACTGTAGTGTTAATTAAAATGGATTTTTTTTTTGGAATATCAATACCATGTTATTTGACATCAGGGGTATTTGATAAATGAATATTTCCAATTAAGACTAGAAATCCTCCTGTTAAAACTCCTAATATCCTATATATATTATACCGGCATATTTAAGTAATTTTGGTTTATCTTCAGAAAATTCAGCTCTGCAATGTAGGTTAAAAGCTACTTAAGCTAGGACACCATTAAAATGTATACTTCTACACACGTCTTTGTGGGGGCAGACTTTTTTAAAAATATGTCCTTGTATAAACCAGTGAGAGAATCTATTCAAAAAGCAATTGTTAATGCACTAATCTAATGTTTACTTACAGGGTTTGCTTAAATATCAAAATGACAAGGTGGAAATGCTCTCCTCTATTTTTTCGGTACTTAGGCCATATGTCATGTTTTCACAGATGGCTTCAGGGGAATGCAATGAAGACACCGAAGTCTACAACATTACACTAAGCACCGGTGATGAACTGACATTAATGGGCCAGGCTGAGATCCTATATGCTAAAACCTCCAAAGAAAAATCAAGATTCAACACAATTTTTAAGAAGATTGGGAAGCTAAACTCCATTAGTAAGATTGGTCGAGGCAAGATGCCGTGCTTGATCTGCATGAACCATCGCACCAATGAGAGCATCAGCCTGCCTTTCCAGTGCAAAGGCAGATTCAGCACCTGTAGTCCACTGGAGCTTCAGATGCAGGACGGTGAGCACACCATCAGGAACATTGTGGAGAAAACCCGGCTCCCGGTCAACGTCACAGTACCCAGCAGTCCACCGCGCAACCAGCACGACCTCCACCTCATCCGCGAGGGTCATCGCTACAAATTGGTCAACATTCAGACGAAAACGGTGGTTGTGTGCTGCATTCTGCGAAGCAACAAAATTATCCCCGTCCATTTTCCCTTTCATATGGCCATGCCCAGGTTTATTATTCCAGAGGAACTGCTGCAAGGAGAGTTGTGGCTAGACACTATGGTACATCGCTGGTTCTCCTTCTGCCAGGAACAGTTTGACATAGACGACTATTCCCGCGCTGTCCGGGATGTGCGGACAGACTGGAACGACGACAGTAAGAGCCCCAAGAAAAGCAGTGGGAGCGGTAGTTGCAGTGGAAGCAGTGGAGGCAGTGGCAGCTCCAATGGGTGTCTCAACCACATGCAGATTCCCAGCTCTTTAACGTATGCCCGGGATGAACTCACCCAGTCCTTCCACCGACTGTCTGTGTGTGTGTACGGCAGCAACCTGCACGGTAACAGTGAGGTCAATTTGCAGGGCTGTATGACACTATGTGGAGATTGGGCTCTTCTGCCCTCTGATAGCATCCCCTCAGACTCGGGAGAAAATGAGCACTTTTTCCCCGAGCTGTTGGATAGCACAAACCAACAACCATCCCTCAACAAGTCGGACGTTCCCTATGAGGAGCTGTGGTTGGATCACTTGAGAGGCCAGATGCTAAAACCTTCTTTAAGTGAGGGAATTCGAGGCATCAACAATGGCTGTGGCACAACAGCAGCCCTGTCATACCCAGTCACTTGTCCTCTCGGTGCAGTAACCCCTTCAGATGTGTCTCCTACTCCACCACCGGTCCCACCCAAGTCTGAAGCTGTGAGTATAATCTATTATATTTAAAGTTGTAATTCTTAAGATTTCAGTCTTGGTTGATTTGGCAACTCCTGTGGTTACAGTGGTAACAGCAAATGCAGTTAAATATAATCAAACAAACTCTGTAGGATGTTTGTAACTTAATACAGCAATGACACGGTGTAAGGAACAGTAACGAGAACAGCAAACAGTGAGGCTGTTATAATTTAGATAAGATTGCTCTGGATTTCCTGCATATTGTTCTCCTGTGTATCCCTCATGTTTAGGCTTTGTCCCTATCTGAATCCAGCTTGGGAATTGCGGACTCCACCCCTACAATAAAAACTACTATATAGATAGATGATTAGTGAATGTAAATACTTTGAATGGCTATTGCAGATAAAATGCAGTCCATACATATGATCAAAAATGGGGTTTGATTATTATTATTGTTTATGGATTATGACTTTAAGCATTCTTCAGTTTTACAGGAATAAAATGAATATGTTGGTTTTGCTGATGTCAGTTAATTTCTTTTCTAGGTGAAGGAAGAATGCCGTCTTTTGAATGCCCCACCAATTCCTCCACGAAGTTTGAAACAGATGCCATCTGTGCCCATCCTGTCAAAGCCACAGCAGCAAGAGACCCGGTCTCCAAGTCCAACCCTCTCCTATTATTCATCCGGTCTCCACAACATGTAAGAACTGTAACTATTTCAGAGCACACACGTGACACCTAATTAAAATAAAGAAAATACCAGGAGATGACATTTGCTTTGACAAAAGTGAGGTATAAATTCAGGCAATTCAATTTTTAAGTTCTAGTTTTAAAGGCTAATTTATGCTGACATTTCATAGACCGAGAAAACCATGTTGTCATTGTATTTTTTTCCTCATCTGCCCCCTGAAATCCACCTAGATCTTTTGGGATTTTTTCTGTATATTTAGCTTATTAGCCCTTTTAAATATCTTTCCTGACACATTTTAGTGCAGTTAAAAAGTAATGCATCAGCTCATTGAAGTAGTAGTATTCTTTTCTTTACCAACATTCTTTGTCAGCTGTAAAATGTAATTAATCTTATATTTTTCCATTAGTAGTGGAGCATGTGAGCAGGAGGCGGCCGACCCACAAGAGCAAAGTCACGCGTGCTACCCCTGTACCTGGGGTAAATCCAACAGCACTGAGACCAAAGCTACAATGTCAAGTGGTAGCCTGCCATCAGATGGAATGTCCTCCAGGTTGTCTTGGCCAAATAACTTCAGCGGTGGAGAATCACACGGCATGGAGGAGTTTCTGCCAGCCAGCTGCCGGAGCTACTACAGCTACCCCAGAAAGAGGTCACCGAGCACCCCAAAAACCTGTACATCCAGCCTCGTTGATTTTGATGGTGGAGAGCACGCACACAGCAGCAAGGACTTCAGGTTGCAGAAAGCTTCTCTGAATCAGTTCTCCACCAAATCTTCAAGTTACAATTCAGAAATGTACAGAGACAAGCCAATAGAAGAATCTAACACTAAGCAGAGCCTCTCTTGCCCCATCTTACCACCGAGAACACCAAAGTCAAACGCCATAAAGAAGTGCGCAGGTTTACTTTCAGGATCAATCTGTGACAGTGAGCAGGACACTTCAAATTGCTCACAGCATGAGCCGGGCACAAAAGAGATATATTCCATCTCTGACTCATTAACTCCTAACTGTCCATTCTTTTCTCCCACTACACCGTGGCAGCCCCCGTCCAGTTTGGCTGGTCTGTCTATTGAAGAGGTGTCTAAATCTCTGAGGTTTATTGGCCTGCCAGATGACATTATTTCTCTTTTTGTGTCTGAGAAGATTGATGGGAATTTACTCCTGCAGCTCACCGAGGAGATTCTGTCTGAGGACTTCAAGCTAAGCAAACTGCAGGTGAAGAAACTCATGCAGTTCATAAACGGGTGGAGACCCAAGATATAACTAACAGTATATGACACTAAGTCCTGTTCTAACGCAGAGAAAGTCATGCCTTCAATATATATGCTATGCACACCAAGCCACAAAGAGTTTCTTTTTGTATATTATGAATTTATTTCCTTTTTACTATATTGTGGGGAAGACAGTTGGGTAATATTTCCCAGTCAACTTAAAGTCTGTGACTGCTATTTACTAACTGAATGGAATCATTTGGCACTTTCATGAAGACATTTTCATGTCAGCTACTTAGTACTTTTTCACCCAAAGCCTACTAGTGTTCATGTTGTTACACAAATCCTAATTTAAGCTAACAAATTTAAAGAAAAAAAAAACGTATGTGACGATGACAGGAAAACATGATTAAGAGATCTGCTTGATGAGGACATTGTATGATTCTGTTCTTAAAGGGGATCTTTAAAAGAGCACAAAGAACCAGAGGATGGACTATAGTATATGTTGATTATTTACCACATGGAAAAACAGGTACACAGGTGGACATTGGGCTTGATTTGGTAACCCCCCCCCCCCCCCCCACCAAAAAAAAAGAATAATTACAAGCTTACATTGTTACTGTTTTTAGTTTTTTTTTTAATGGGATTCATTCCTACACCTTTTTCTGGAGGTCAGGGATGTGATAGAGAATGTTGCTGCATTTCACATGAATCAAAACAAGTCAATTTAATTAATTACTGTTGAATGAAGTCAAGACCTGCCTACTGCTAGCCAGTATTAAGATATACTTTTATTTATTCTTTTAAAAATCTACCCCTTTTGAGCGTCAAGTTGTAAGCTTGATCTGCATCAGTGAACTTTCACTATTTTTCCAGAAAGATGTAAACCTCCTCTTTGAGCCTGTGGTATCATGCTGATGTTCAGTTCATTAGAAAAGTAATTGGGCAAAGTGAGACAATGGAGCTGTCTGAATATGATTTGATTTTACAGCTTTAAATGGATAATATAATCCATTCATTTTTGAAGACATGTTGGATAAAAACAAACATCAGCTTTTAATGTAAATGAAGAAGTAGCTGTCTGTACATTAATCTGATATTAAGTAAGAGTGTTTACTGTCTACTTTTTTAAGATAAAGTGGCCATCAGAAACCACATCTGCATTCTTGGTGTGATATTGTACTTTACGGAACTATGCTAGTAAGAGTGAGCCAAACCAAATGATTTTCATGGTGTCTTGTGTGCAACAAGACATCGTATTTGCCAACCTTCCTTACGCAAGGTCTTATTTGTATTTGATGCCCTTTTAATCTAAAGTTGAATTCTATATTACTACTGGCATTAACAACACAAAATAAATAACTTGAGGTTATTTTATTTATAACTGAAAAAGCCTGACTGAGGCCTAACAAAATGATGTCCTTACCCTAAAACTAACATTGAAATAACATAATAATAAAGATAATGGACCATGATGTTCTACATAAAAAGCAAATTATGCATCATGCACTTTGGTGGATTTCAGCCTAATTAATTGCAGTTAAGGTCATTAATTATAAACCTATAAAAGAAGAGTGTCTATGTAGAGAGTGAATGCACTACACGCTTTTTCAAAACTAAAACGGTACTTCTCTTTTGTCCTCATTCTATGTATTGTATGTCCTCTAATGCAAGAAACAAGTACAAAAAAATAGCTTTTTCTGCGCCTTAACCCAGAGACCTTAAAATATATAATATTTCACTTTGGCTCAACATTTTCATTTAGTCAGAGATATACTCTCTACATGAACATCCTGAGAGGCACGTAAGCTAAAATTGAAAATGATCTGCTAAAATGAAATATTGGTTTATATTGGTACCAAACCTTTTTTTTTTCCTTCTAGATACAGAGTTGATTTATTTATGCAGCTATTTAACTCATTTAACATAATGCAAGAATATGCAGAATAGTTATTGTCAGACCGTTAGTATGGCTGATACATGAAGGTGCCTCAGCAACAACAGCCCTTCCACAACCCAGGTCCAATCTGTTGGCCAACAGCTGTTGTGTTTTGTTTTTTTTCCCCCTGACACTTTTTGCAGCGGGGTGTTACATATTTTACTTGATATTTTTTATGCAAATGAAAATGTATTGTGATTTTTGTAAAGAAAATGATTACTAATGTTGAAATTATTTTTATTGAGAAAAAAAGCTTATGTTCAAATTTCTGTGTTTTTGTTTTATACTATTATTCTGTATAACTTGGGTTTATAGATCCATGCATTAAAATAACACTTGGTCACGAGGAAAACCCTGCAAGCTTCAGTTACACTACATGGACAGTGACAAAAAAAAAAAATGTTAATAAGCCACTTGTCCCTGTAATTTTCCAGAATTCCTTGTCACAGTATCCACATTTTTGGGGGGGAATGGCATGTGTCCCTTGACACTATTATTACTGTACATGGTGGTTAATGTCTTATGTAATACACTCAAAGAGGCGAGGAAGGAACAACTAAGCAATGGGGTGACTACAAAAGGCAATGCAGTATTATGTGTATTGAAATTGCCACAGTGTTACTTTCAGGGGAATGAAAATCGTGCATGCCAAAGGAATTCTCCCAAGTCAATAACTTTACTTGAATAATTCTGAGATGCAAACTGTGAACACACTACGACAACTGACCCAGTCCCACGAATGCACCATCATCCAGCAGTTCATACTAAAGTGTATTCCATCTTGATAATACTCTGGACTGAGGACCACATGATTTATTGCCATGTTTGTGCAAAAAGGAGGGAAATGACTGTGACACTGGCATAGCATTGGTCAGCATTACTGAAATCTTGAGTTATGGACAGTTATCTTTCAGCTCAACTCTTGTTTCCCTATTTTTGATTGTATAATCTATTAAAAAATGGATTAACTGATGTTTGTGTGTTTTCTTTTAGTTGGGTAACAGTTCAGTGGAATTACAAGATTGCCCCACTGATCAGTTGCACAACAACGTCATACAAAACCTGGATGATGAAAGGGATCTGTGCCTTAGCAACATAATGGGTGATGAAAGTGATTAGTTGATGAGGGTGCTAGTTCAAGTCAGTCTTCTACATAAGTATTTGTATAATATAATGCTTTGATAATATAATCGTAAACTACGGCTAATAAATACTATTTCATTGTAGGAATAAGTACAGATTAGTGATGGACACAATGATTTCAAAGACCTCTAAAATTAAACAGGGTCAGTATTGTCTTGGCAGTCTCGGGACTGAGTGTACAAGTCTTTGGCAGGCAGTCGATTAATTGGTTAGTCGATCGACAGATAATTAATTGGCAACTAGTCTGATAACTGATGAATGATTGAACATTTTATGGCCCCAGCTTCTCAAATGTGACAATCTGCTGCATTTCTTTGTCTTTATAATATAGTCAATTTAATATTTATTTATATATTTATGGTTTATTTGATGGGGACAGATACAGTATACATAGCCAAACTAAAAACAGCTATCCGATGCAAGTATCATAGTGTTTATAGCGGATGCTAATTTGCAACACCCATTCCAAGATTAGTTCTAAGACAATTAAGACAGCGCGATAAAAAGAAGGCAAACTGAGTACAGCAGGATAAAATAAAGTACACATTTAAAAACATTACATTTAAAACCTAGACATGAGTACAGGTTTGTTGCTGAATTAACCAGGATTTAGTAGCTCTCTTAAAAGTAGTGAAGTTTGCAGCAGATCTTAAGTGATCAGGTAGCGAGTTCCAGGACTTTACTCCTTTCCCAGACAAAGCTGTCTGGGAAAAAACATGTTTTATGTATGTTTTATATATTTGGGACCCTTGGTTGGACAAAACAAGACATATGACATCTCCAAGAAATAGTGAAGGGCATCTCTCACCGTTTTCTGATGTTTTATAGACCAAATGATTTATTGATTAGGAAAATAACGGTTTGTTGCAGCCCCACTAGGTATAGTTATAAAGGTGCAATTTATCCGTAATTTCTTTATAGATTAGTTGATTTCATACAGTTGCATTCCAAGTGGCTCTAAAGATATTACAAAATCAGTCAACAAATTGCAGAAAGTCCTCAGCAGAGCTTTAAGTAACACATTGCAGATGTGAAGCATTTCAGGAACCAGTAAGAGCTTCATCAGTTCTGCATTTGTGAGGCCTTACAGCCGCTGTTTCCTGCCTTGCACCAAGCAGGTTTACATCTCACCATTCAAAGGCAACACCAGTTCTGCTTTATGTGGCTCCACTTTTAGAAGTGGTCTATATTGAAGTATAATCATTTTAAAAAGCCACAGGATTTGTTCAAATAATAAAGTACAATAAAGTCAGAGAAACGTCACTGTAGGCCAATGGGAACAAATCCTGTGGCTTTTTTAAATGACACACTATCAAGGGAGAACCTACACACACTTTTCCCTAACACTTACACAACAATTGCACTGTCTCTCTTAGGTGCACGTGCACGCACACACGCGCACACACACACACACACACACACACACACACACACACACACACACACACACACACACACACACACACACACACACACATTTAGAAACACAACAAATTCAGGTATATGTAAATTTTGTTTACATACAATTTAATAAGGCAAACTCTAAATGGGAAAAAAACTAAAAAAAACACGCTGACTAATACCAATAATATAGAAAAAACTAAAATAAATAAAAATCATATTCTGCAACTCCTATTCCATTAACCAAAGATTTTTTTTTTCTTCAATAGACCTTTCTCACAGCAGACACAGGTGTACCTAATAATGGCAATAATAGCTGTATTCCTGGTTTGTCAGTTGCATGGCCTTGGTACTGTACATGCTGGCTCATTGGCAAAACCTACTGGTACAGCTAAATGGAACACTGTCATCAATAATGTCACCAGCTGTGTTTTTTTTTTTTAATGGCTGCAGAGAGAACAGTCTATTATGTACCTTAATTGAGATTAAACTGACTGCAGTGTCAAAAAAGCTTTTAAATTAAAACATTTAATTTCAGCATTACCATTTAAGCTTTTCCATGGTGGTCAATTCCCATTTTACCTTTATTATAAGTGCTACCTTTTTTTTTTAAATTGCTGTTTCACAAGATCTATTTGTCCTTTGAATATCAAATTCTTTTCGTTTTACTTTACATTACTGAAATTTATTTACCATTTTCTCTTCTAATGTTTCAAATTTGCCTTCACACACACAGAAGGACTCCTTGGACTCAACTTCACTTGCACACGTACACCTGTCTCAATGACTTATTATAAAATGCAAAACACATGCATTGGCTATCTGGTGACTCTCACTGACCTCTTGCACGTCTGCAGAAGTACAAGAAAGCTTCCCGTTTCATGGGCAATGATTACAAAAATACAAAACAAATCTTTTTACATAGTACATGGAAATACCATCTTCATTAGAATAATTTTGTTATCGCAAATTAGTAAAGCCACCCCTCTCCAACCTTTTCAGGCCAAAAATGGATGAAAAATTGCCCGACTATCAAGTAGGTGGAGCTGGTCTTCTTTTTATGAAGCTGACCAGCATTGGTAACCAACCAACCAGGATGCTCTCAGGTCACCAAAGCCACCTCTCTCCAACTCTGTCAGGCCAAAAATGGATGAAAAATGACCACAGACTATCAAGTAGGTGGCGCGGGTCAACTTTCTATAAAGCTGACCAGTGTTGAGCCTACATATCGGAAACTTTCTCCAAGACTCCACTCAGCTCCTGACCGACCGACCGAATCCTACTCACTGACCATTCCAAGGGCCGAACGCTGCACCAACCCATCAGCCTCCTGAGCATCCACACCACGGGCAGATCAGCTCTCCAAGCCTCCTTCCAGGTCTGCCGTCTCGGTTGATAAGATTTCATGTGTATTGTTAAAATGTTGAGCATCAGAGTGTGATGTTAACAGGTGAGGCTACTAGTCATAAAATATGACTATTCGGAATGCATTTTAGGTTTTTTTCTGTATATGACTGCGGTCTGATAATTATGGGCAACTTTTCCTGGTTGGAGAAAGACAATGTATGCTCAAAACTATCTGTTACTTAGATGTTAGGGCAGTAGAATAGTGTATCTACTGTCAGATTCCGTTAAAGTCCCTCCCTCCATTGCTGTACATTTTATGGCAATGTTTTGCATTTTTTATTGTATTGGTGCTCATCTATTGGCAGGAAGCTCCAACTGTTTTTTGATGCAGCTAAGTCACATATTGTAATCGTATTCATGGTTGTTCTGCCTTTGACTTTAACTCAACATACCTCACACATGCAGTGCTGTTGGATAGCCAACTCTCAAGTTAACAATGTTGCAACATCCATCCAGCACACACGTAACGAATATCCATCACATACAGATCAGGCTAATAGAAATGTTCAAGTGTGTGTGTATAAGTGACTACAGTGAGTAAAGCGATTGTAATTTTGTGTGTGTGTGTGTGTGTGTGTGTGTGTGTATTGTCAGTCATGTGGTCTCCAGGCCTGCTGTTCCTGCTGTGGGTGTGCTCCTGCCCCCCTGTCGCAAGAGCTCCACAAACCGCTTCTCCTGGCGAGAAGCAACTGAACCAAGAACCACATGAAAATCAACGCAGGAACGTGTTTAAAAAGCTTGGTATTTGGTTAAAGGAACATTTTAGGGGAATTGGAGAGGTCCTTATAGCTAGTTTAGGACAGGTGCCAGTAGCTGGGCCACCCATTGCTGGAGCTATCAAAACCCTGCTGCTGATAACGCCAGAAGCAGACCCACTGGACGTTGTCAAGTCTGAACTTAAAGCTCTCGATTTTAAGCTCAACACCTTTCGTTCAGAAATGAAATGGGATGCATGGGCAGCTGGTGCCTACCAAATGCCAGTGAACAATATAGAGAAAGCCTGGATTAAATACACTGAGCTAGTGCGTAGTCAACAAACAAACACAGAAAAGGAGGAGGCACTCAAAAATAACTTTTTCACATTTTACAGCCAGTATGCAGACAGCACTTTGGTCTTACACCAATTCCTGACAGCTAAACCGGCATCTATCACAAAAAACCTTGGAGACCTACTGGCTGACAGATTAAGATGTCATGAAAAAGATATCGATGCCCAGTTTTTGTATTTAAATAAACTAATCTGTAAAGGAAATTTGCTTGATGAAAAGTACTACGAATTCAAAGGCATAAGCACCAATGCCAGGGTTAATTCTGCCCATACGATTGCATCCCAATCTGCCTCAGCTTTAATCGCATTGCGTCTGCAATGCATAATTGACAGTGCTCTTTACATAGAGAAGGACATTTTTGAGCTCATTGATGATACCAGAAATCATCAAGAACTAGCAGACAGTGTCAGCGCATTCTTGGCTAAGACATATGCAAGGTATGACTGGATGGTTGTTGCATTTACCACCAAAAACTCAAAGCGTAACCTATCATTACTAAACAGACATGTTTTGTTAGGGTTTACTGAGGTAGAGAAAGGAACAGTTACAGTGGCTGTAGCCAAGCAGGTGAAAGGAGGTCACAGCATGACTGCCGCTGTTATAAAAGATATTAAAGAGTGCTTACCGACGGGGATCAAAATCTGTTCAGATGTGGCAAAGAAACTAATGGAATGCAAGGCAAAAAGATTGTCACAGAAATACACAGCAGTGCATACCTATAAAATAAAACCTCAAACTTCCACCAATACACCAGATGATGAGGACTCTGCACTCCCAGAAAGCTCCGTCAGCCTTAGAGACTCTAGAGGACTAGGTCATCACGTCTTTACTGGGAAATGTGGAAAACTTTTGGGAAAGTTTATGGTCTTTATTAAAAGTGATGAAGAGATAATGGAATCAGATCCTTGCTCCAATGTAAAATGCAAGCATGGGAAATGTGCTATTGTGCAAGGCACCTTCATAGCAACGTGTTTGTGCGAGTACCCATACTATGGTGAGCACTGTGAGGAGAGCTTGGAGAGTTACAAGATAAAACTCCAGCAGGATGCTGAAAGCGGAACCCAAACCCCAGAACAATTTCGAAAAGACAGTCGTAGATATCAGCATTACCCCCGCGGGCGTTCAGCACGTGGCCAAACCAAGCAAAACCCAGGTGCTTCACGAGGTTCTACTGACCGTAGGCCTCGACCGAGCACCTCACAAGGCTCTGCTGACCGTAGACCTCGGCCGAGCACCTCACAAGGCTCTGCTGACCGTAGACCTCGGCCGAGCACCTCACAAGGCTCTGTTGACCGTAGACCTCGGCCGAGCACCTCACAAGGCTCTGCTGACCGTAGACCTCAGCAGCTTCCCCAAAGCAGACCTATTAATCCTAGCTCAAGCCAGCAAACACAAAGGCATCTTACACGTGGAAGATCGAACAGTGTAGCACCCCAGGGAGCTATAGGAAAGGAAATGATGATATAAAGTTGCTTTGTGGTTCTCCCTGCGTAGACAAAACCACTTAGAGACAACAGCCAGGCTCTGTGAGGCTTGGCCACAGCGATGCTTTGAGCTAAGTGCTAACATGAGCATGGCTAAATGCTTACAATGACAATGTTACCATATTGATGTTTGTCAGGTATAATGATTCCCATGGTCACAATCCCAGTGAATTAAGAAAGATAAAAGGTTTAGAGCAAATGGTACTGTAAAATGCACATTTGTACTATTGACATGTGTGAAGACTTATCAAGTACATTAAATTCTAAAATGTAACAGAAATATAGTGATCGATGCTCTGCTGCCTTTGTTTCTTTGAAATAAATGCTTTAAAAATATAGGTTCAAATATTTGTTGAAATGAAAAAACAGAGGATTTGAATAAATGGAAGTGGATATGTGCCATTGACATACTGTTAAAGACAACTTGTACATGCTATTGTAATTGCAAATGTTGTTCTTAGTGTGTGGACAGGTGATAGAATGTGATACAGAGCATTTCTATTGTAATGAAGAAGATAAGCAATGCTAGAGTTATAAATACAATGTGGCTCAATAATAACATTCATAATAACAGTAAAAAATTATGAGTTTAGGACCAACTATTATTCAATTTCTGGCAATAGGACCATATGGCCAAGAGTTCCAACAGACATTGTTAGGGGGTGGGAACCAAGGTGGGAACCCACTGAGTCATCATATTATTGTTACTAAGCTAGTGACTCCTACTGGTTGGTCTGGGTGCCTGCATGCAGAGGTGGTGGGACGTGGCAGGCACAGTATGAATCTCCATGCACACCAGCTCTCCCAATGAAGCTATTACAGTTTAGAGAGGGGCGCGCCCTAACATGTACATAATATATCATGGATTGTCAGTACATAAGTGTATTATGTTGAAGTTTCTATGAATATTTTGTTTCTTTTTGCAGCAGCAGAACACACAATGAAAACAGACCTTGCCAGCCTCCTTAATATCACTAATAGGTATATGGGTATCAAAGGACACCTACAGAATTATTGTCAGTGCAAAAAGGAGCAAAATGACTGTGACACTGACTTTGATCAAATATGTAATAGTACTGGTCTGCAACTTAACCCTTTTTTCTACTTTGGATTATAATCTATTAACAAGACTAAGAGTCTACAGCCATGCTAGTGGGCTCTGTGGGACAAATTGTACAAATGAAATGAAAATTTGACCTGATGATGGCACTAGTGATTACAATTCATCCTGAAATTAACATAAACATCTGCTCCAAATTTCACGGCAATACATCCAACAGTTATCCAGATATTTCACTACAAACTATCAAAATCATGGAAGCGGTAAAGGACTAAACTAATTTTGATGAATCCTCTGTGGACCATGAATGTCTGTAAATTCTTTCATAGCAATCCAATCAACAGCTGTTGAGATATTTCAGGGTCGACTGATATTTCCACTCCCTTGAGCAACACCGCTAGCATGGCTAAAAACTGATTACGAGATGTTTGGGTTTTTTAAATAACAACTCAGCACTACGAAGTAATTCAAGATTGTGGCATGAAAAGTTGCACAACAATTTCATATAATACCTGGAGCACTAATGTGATCTGTACAGCAAGATAATCATGAGTGGATGAGTGTGCTTGCTGAAGTCAGTCTCACATATAATTACTTTGCAAAACATAATATACAAAACAAACTAATATGTGCAATGTAATTCTAGGAATAAGCTATACAGATATTATATACCAGAATTTTTGGTAGGTTGTCCAGTTGAGCTATGAGCTTTAGTTATAAGATGAATCTGTAATTTCTGATAGAGTAATTGATTTCATACAACTTATCTGTTCAAAAGGATAAGGATAATATATAATCAGTCAGTTCTGCATTTGTGTCGCCCTGCAAACACTTTTTCATGACATGACATGACTCAAAGATAACATCACTCCTGCTCTTTAGGCTTACTATGAAGCCACAGAATTAAAATAGGACATGTACTGTGTACTATTTTAGTAACATTTTACCTGGTTGGTCTGGGCACCTGCACCTAGGAGGGGTCTGCAAAGTTTCCATTTATATTTTGATTTTTTTTACAGCATTCATTTGCCACCATGGAATCCATTGGACATGAATCCATGCTAATCACAGCCTGTTTGCAATGTTCACCACAAACATTTTACACCATGTTTTAAGCCTACAGGGGTGAGTGTTTCGTACTGAAAAGGTAGATTTTCGGTGGAGATCGAGGCAAGATTTGTCATTTTTGTTCATTCACTGATACACTGCCATTATTAAAGTAATCTGATTACAATAAATTATCTTTAAATATAACTCTCCCTTTGCTTTCTTTTGTTGTATGAGTTATATTCATATCATAGGAAATAATACTTTGTTTGCAGTTTTAATCAGCAAAACATTTTTATTTCATTTTAAATTGAAGTTACAAGACATTAATAGTGATGATGATAGGTCCTCCTCAAACAGAACTGAAGTGCAAGGAATGGCCAACATTATGGTGTTTATGCCCATATTGTCTCAGATTTAAAACAAGATTACAATTCCAAAATTCCATCCTTTTTCCAGACTTACATTTCTTTATTTTAAGTTAAGATAATATGCTGATCCTCACAACAACACAATACATGAATATTACTTTTACAGAGATAATTTTAAGAGCATTAAACAAAACAAACATGTTCTCAAATCTATTTTCTAGACACCTGTACGACCCATGGCTGTTCACCTATAATAAGATTTGTTTTCCCAATTACTGTGAATGACTTTAGAAATACTTCACAAATCAAAGAATCAGACCCACGGTTCCCAGCCCACCCAAACTCTGCCAAGCACATTTGGGTCCATGGCTTGGTCAAGCAGACAGTCCACCTGCTTCTCCACCGACAAGCCTTCGGCAGGAAGCTTAGCGCGAATGTTGTGCTCCTTAGTCCCCGAGGCCACAGACTGCATCCCCGGGAAGGCAGCGTCCTTCTCAAAGCCCAGCTTTAGCTCCTCACTGATAAAAATAAACCAACATCTAAATCACTGTCAAATTCAGGGTCTTTTTTGAAGACCAGTTATAGTATTTTGGATTGAAACCACTGAAAGCTGATATTTGTTTATCTTTAAACCAAAAATGAATTGCATCAAGAAGGGCTAAAAATGGGATAATGTAGATAATGGGAAAGAGAATAATGACATAAAAGGAATGGAGACAAACTAGTTATCACAACTATGACGGCGAAATTTAATTAAACATTAATGAAATTGATTGACCTATTGATTGGTCTGCCATATTGTGTTTTGATGATATACCTGGTTATAGCAGCCGGATTTGCTCCTTCTAGTTTTCTTCTGGCAAAGTCCACCTTCTGTAAGGGGTACCAGTTGATTTCTTTGGTGTTTACATTTTCCGTCCACGTGCCTCCTTTCTTCAGTTGTTTCTGCTCAAAGTTCTGTGTAATAGCAATGGGAAATGTTGCATATTACAAAAACTCTTAAGGTCAGATTCACACCACATATTCTGTCTGTAACACACTTAAAATCCCCAAACACTGACAGTTCAGAAATTCAATATTAAATGGGATCTTTGAAGCAGCAGCGATGGTTACCTTCCAATCCAGCGAGGGCTCCTTGACGAACACATCCATGGTGTTTAGCAACAGGTCCGGCTCAGCGCTGTAAGCTCGCAAGGAGTGGACCATGACGCTCTGGACCAAACCCGACTCCTTCAGGGGTTGCATTAGATTCACAAACTGTTGGGTCAGCCGGAAAGGCATGAGCTCAGGCACAGGGAGGAACTGTGAGGAAATACAAGATTGCACAGAAAGGGAATTATTTATACAAGAGATGGTTGTGTCTTTTTCCAGACTGAAATACGTTTTCACTTCTTCCTAGACTGAAACAAGCATGACTTACCTGTGTGGCTGAACCGAATGCGTGACCAAAGTCGATGCCAATCATGCCTCCTGTTTCCATGTTGATCATGAAGTTGGAAAGATGGCGGTCTCCAATTCCTATAATCCAGTGGCTGACACACAGTAAGGCATGAGAGCTGATGAAGTGGGAGCGCAAGGAAAGGAAGGCCTCGGGACTGTTGCACATCTTCAGAAAAGCTCTCCTGGAAATTGAGAGAGAAAAAAATGTTAATGTTAAAAGTGTTAACCTTTAATCATGGGCGGATTTGTTTTTAAGAGACACTTTACTTACTTCAGGAGATCACTGGGCACATGCTGCAATACTTTCAAAAAGTTGCTGACTGTCTCAGCACGTGCTGCTTTCCTGGCAAAGAAGAATTATGCTGTAGCTCATGCTGATATTTCATATTTGATCAAAAAAGAGACAGGGACAGTCAACAACATTTTACTGAAGCAGTTATAGTTACTTGACGTATCCAGCATTTTATGAACAAAATCACTTACTTGTAAGCCTGACTATATAGTGCAATACCATTCATTTTTGGAGCAAAGGTTGAGAGCCACTTATTGTAGTCTTCAACACACCTTTAAGAGAAAGAAGTCACCCAGTTTATATTCATAAAACAAAACTCCACTGAGATGAGCAACTACACAAAATACCTCAATAGTGACAAAAACCATAAAAAAGAAATATCACTGCTTTATGCTGCACTGTGCGGAGCATACTGATAACTGTCAGCTGATTGTTGTTGATACAGTTAGAGTGCTGTGTCTGCACCGCTTATGTTTCTGAATGGAATTATTTTAAAATGCTTTTGTATGAGCTCAACATTTTCGATAACAATAATAAGTAAGTTATGCAATGACACACTTATGTTTAATTAATAAAATGAATGCGATTCAAGAGAAAATACTCCACAGACCGCAGCACCATATGTAGCGGTGCTTAAGTTAGAGTAAGAGTACAATGTTTTTTGTTTTGCTTTAAAACCTAAACTTCAAATATATATATCTTAGGCAAAAAACTATTTAATTTAAAAATGATAATAATTGAATAATTGCTAAAATGATTTCCCTTTTATAGCACAGCAAATTTAGCAAAAACTCAACTTTCATCACTGGACAATGGGCTGACATCCAAGTTATTAAAGTGAAATGCACTGTACCTCCCTGCCCTCTGCTGCTCCTCGGCAGTCATTGTGCCATACAGGAAATCCTTCAGAGTACAGGTGTTGTCCATCCATTCAATTAGACCAATTCTGAAAAGGCAGTGAGACGCGGTTACCCTGGCAAACTCAGTTTTTCTCCATAACATCCAAATAGTATTTTGTAGTTTTTGGAGTGTCAGTATGGCACCAAGTCTTCAAAATATGTCTGGACGGGCCCAATGAAATAACATGATAAAATAATAATATAATAACATAAAGTCATTTTGGTACATCAGGAGGCCTTCTCAGTTTATCTAGAAAGACAGACAGAAGGATAGACAGACGGGCTCAGTACCTAGTGGTTATGGGAATGACTTGATAGGTGCGGAGCTGCAAGCCTCTGTGTGTGCAGGTGGCGTCATGACTCAGCAAAATGTTCATGACAGCAAAAAGCTGCTCGATGCGTTGGTCCTGGCGGAGGTCCTCCCCGCCCTTCACCAGGAAGGGGTGGTCCCGCTCATCATCCCCACGAATGATCAGACGTTTGGGGCGGCGAATGGAGGACATCACCTTTACCTGAAGGGCATAAATTCACACTAATATACTAACCAGCCCTGACTGGGATTTCAAACAAACACACTAGACGCTATTAGAATTCGAATTGTCTTATTTTACAGTGAAGCATACCCTTTCATCAAAGCCTGTTATTTTTGCATGATACTCTGGCAAAGGTTTTGATCTGCCATCATATTGTCCTACAAAAAGAGAAAAAAAGATCTTCATCAGTGAATAGAATTCAACAGAATAGTGTTTTAATTTCAGTTGTAAGTCTGTAATGACTAGAAATAACTAATAACCACATTAGAAAAATGCCATAAACAAGACATTTCAGAGAGTTCAGATTACCCTGAATTTAATAAAGTGAGCATTTATTTTCTGACCTGGGATCTCCAGCTCATTGCTGAATGGGTCTGCTTTAAATCCACTCAGCCAGGGCGAGTATTCCTTCAGGTTCCCTGGTTCCTTCTGAAATCCACGCATGGATGCTGCCAGTTCGTCCACTTGCCGCACAAAGCTCTTTTCTTTTCTCTTCTCAAACAGCTTGCTGCCTTTAGGTCCTAGCAGTTTCTCCACATCTTTAGCAAATTTCTGCAATGAATACCACAGTAACAATATTTAACATGATATTTTGTTACTACTACAAAAAAATGTAAGATTACGGATTGAAAGTCTTCAGTTGCTACTGTATGTCTGGTCTCTGGTACAGAGCCCCAAAATTTAGTAAAAGGTTTTCAGACAAGTCAAAAAATATAACTGTATACATAGATAAATAATATTGTTCTTGCAACAATAGCTATAGCATTTTAGCTAGCAAGCCAAGAAATATTTCAGTCTGATAACATTTTGTCGCTGCTCCATACTCTGACAGGTCTTTCATAGGACACATCCTATGGGATGTAAGTGATGCATTTTAAGTTTGGAATAAAGAGAAAATGAAATGAAAGTGAATAACTGGGTAGTCAGCATATGCAGCAATAAACACAATAGCTGAAAAGACAAAGGAGAAAGTGTATACCTCAAAGTGAAACTCAAACTAGTGCTATATAAAAAAGATGAAAGATCGAAGCAATCTACAAACTTGGATGAATTTCTTGCGAAACATTCCGTGACCGGCTGCGGTACGATCCCCGAGTGAAGAGTGCATCTCGTCGTACATGTTTCCCATCCGCTTCTTGTCAAATTTTGTTTTTTCCAATTCATTTTTCAAACAATCCCACCAATCCTGCGTGGACCAAATGACAAGGAATCAATAACAGGCCCCAAAAACCAGTAGGTGGCAGCTTGATTAATTCGGGGTCGAACTTGCACTTGTTACCCTAAAAATCATCTCAGGGTTTGTAAGCTGCTGGAGCGCATCCACAAAGTTCTTCACAGCTCCTCCCTTATCCAGCATGCTCCTGAGCCTGTTGACACACACAACATAAATGCGCAGATGTTTATAAAATGCACTAGTAACATCGAACCCAGGAAAACAATGGGAATCCATCAGGAATTGCAACTTTTCTTTCTTCCCCAGACTAAATACTAAGCAGGTCACCTGTTGACAAATTCCTGCTGCCGGTGTCCCGTAGCCGAGTCCTCAAACTCGTAACTCTCACTGCTGATCATTAGAGCGTAAACCAGTGCTTGAGGGTAGCACTCTGCTATCTGCCCAATGCAATGCTGCACTGCCACAGCTTCCGGTTTGTCCAAAAGGGCGACCATTTGACTGATCCAGCCAATCAGCATCCAGCAGGGAACTGACATCATCTACACATGGAAGATAGTAGTGTCACCGTAAACTAAAGCGCACATATGGCATAAACTTTGGGAAATAAGCTTGTTCGCTTTCTGGTGGAGAATTAGATGAGAAGATACCACTCTCATATGTGTCTATTAAATATGAAGCTGCAGCCAGCAGCTTAATTTAGCATACAGACTGGAAACAGCTAGCCTGGCTCTATCCAACTATTTCTTTAAAGCATTAATGGCTGTAATGCAATTAACAGATGGGTACATTTCCACAAATAGTTTGAGACCATTGCAAAACAAAGAACTGCTATACATTAAAAGACACTTATATTTTGAGTAAAATGTTGATAAACAAATCTTTATATAACATCCTTACTATAATAATTTACGCCAGCCCAAGAAGAAGGTTAGAATATTTAGCATATGCACACTGGGATAAACTGTATTAGCGTGGGTTTACCCTCCACAACATCCCTGGTTATGACACACTAACCTCTTTGGTCATGAGGTCCAGGGTCTCAGAGGGGTACGACTCGATGATCTGCAGCAGACGTGGGAACTTGAGGCGAGCTTCCTCCGAGTTCATCTTCAGTGCTTTCAACATAGTCTCTACTACATGAACAGGCAGCGCCAACAGGTCGGGAAATTGTCTTTCTGTAAAAAAACAAACAAACAAATGACTTGCTAATGGAGGAAGTGCAATTCTTTAAGATACCCACACAAGGACACTTAAATAAAATACAGCTATACTGTTTATTTAAGTTATCCCTTTAACATCTCTGGGCGTATGAGGCCATTGTAGGGTCTGCATCAATGTGATAAAGTACATTGATTTGTCAGGTATTTAACTAATCCAAAACCAGACAGTCCATATTATTTTATCTATAAACACCTGCTGAATTGAATTACTAGACAAACTGCTGTATCACAATATATATTGCAATATAACCTTAAATATACCGTGATAAAAGACTGTTTTCCATGTTGCCTATCCCTTATTGTTTTATGGCATATTTGCCTTCATCTGACAACAGGAAGAAGAGAGCATCAGGAAATACAGTGAGAGAGAAGGATAAAATGTGACAAAAGTCCTTTAGGTTTAGGTTTAGGTTTAGGTTAGATCACTGGAAAATACTTTGAAAGTGCATCAGTCAAATACACAAGTGTTCTCTACAGGGAGCTTAGCATTATTTCATGTAAGAGGTGTATGTTTTCTATACAGAAAATATATGTATATACATATCTCCACAATGCCTTCATTGGTAAATCAGAATAACTGATCAGACGATCAGTTAGTTATATTAGTACTCGCCAGTCTCACTCTGCTCCTCCTCTCGCAGTCGTTTGTCACAGAAGTTAGCCAAAGCCATGTATGTCTCAACGATGCTGCTGCTTTCCACACAGTCCTGGGTGTAAGACTGAAGCTCTTCATCAGCCTTTCTGGTAGCATCACACAGCAGCTTCAATGCTTGTAGCTGCAGCCCCACCTCCACATTCTGCAGGGTAAACAGGTTTCAACATCAACAAAGTACAGTCTTTTCTCATTCAGATACATGAATCAATGTTTAGCTCCTGTGTTTTGCAGCACCATCACCCATATTTTGACATTTGCATAGCCCATAAGCAATTCAAAGACTGTACACTATATGTTTTAAAGTTTAACATAATTAAAACATCTAAGTAGAGTACCTTTGGATTTTCATCGGGCCAAGCAGCTCCAGAAAGCTTTGCAACTCTCTCCGCTTTCTCAGCTTCAATAGTTCCCAGGACCGAGGGGCTTCTGCTGACAGCTGAGGCCAGGATGTGGAAAGATGTACCCTGGAGTATCTTTTGGTATCTGAATATTTTGGCTGTGGCACTCTGACAGTCAGCCTGAAGGTCGTCTGCAGAGAGAAAAGAGCTAACATGAAACATCTCAAGAGGAAACAAGAGAAGCTGAAATCACTCAGCTGTATGCGCATGTCACTGCAAATTTCTTATGGAAAGTACTAATTGAACCCTGACTTGCAATTACTAATGTTATGAACTCCAGAACAAAGTGCAAAAAAGGACCACTAGAGGTGCTATGGAGCAATGTTTTACTAGTGAGTCTTGCATTGTGCACATGCGCACGAGGACGCACCAGCACATAAATTGGTTTCTGCCACTGGTTTCATGCTATTCTGCTGACAGTTGGTGGTAATAATGCGCCGTCACACGTAGCAATGCCCCAACAAAGGCAGTGAAGAAGATTGCTAACAAGCAACATGAATGTAAACAATGCATAAAAAGGAAGGAAATGGACTAAACATGTTTGTTAGACCTCAAGTATACTCAAAATGTGTTATGATGTGTAACACTGAATGGAAACATGAACACTTCACAGGGCAGCTTTAAGTTATCACATCATCACAAAATCTGGCAAGTCAAATATAAAATCAGTTGTGTAACACACAAGATAATGTACAGGAGTCATTTTCCCTGCTTACCCAGGAATGGGATAGTCTTTAGCATGGCACTGACTTGCTCCACTGGCCCCTGGGTCTGACTGCGTTTATGGCTGTAGCGGCTAAAACTGTGGACCCACCTCAGCAACCAGCCTCTGTTTGTTTTAGCTTCCCTGTAAAGTTCCTTCAGCAGCTTGGTGGCCACAGGAAAGTTATTCTGAAAATAAAAGTTGTATCTCAAGGTGAGTTTGTGGTAAACAACAGTGTGTGACAGCACAAAAAGTCAGTAAGTAACTTCCACAGTTGTTTCTTCACCTGCTTCCATGCGCTATCGGCCATTTGTAGCTTCATGTTGAACTTGCAGTCATTTACTAATGTGTCAATGTCACCTGCTGGGTCTTCTGACCCGTCCACCTCCATACTGTCACTGGGAGCGTGGCCTTCCAGCTTTCCCCTGATCTTGTCCAAGAAGAAACATCTGAAATGTAGAGATCAAAATTTGACACTGTGTCACAATTTGCTATCTGACTATTTAAAAGATTTGTGGTACGGAAGTGAAATATAAAAAAACACAACAATTTTGTACCGAGACGTAATGATGTCATCCCATAAATTCACTGGATCCAGTTTAGCATCAGGATACCGTTCAGTCCATAGTCTGATGAGCCGCTTGAGGGAGCTCACAGACACTAATGAATGAAATACAGAGAAAAGTTACTAGATTTTGAAAGCAAAAAATAAAAACAAAATAAGAGTATAACCTTTCAAGGAAGAGAAGAAATTACTACTTTTAACTGTTTTATTTGGATATTCACTGTTAAAGACACATTTTAAAAAGGCAATATTTCCGCTCACCCTCTCCTTTCATGAACAGCAGGAAGTCCTGGATTTCAGTCAAGGCCTGCGCTGACTGTAGGGTGGTCAGCCGGCTTTGAGTCAACAGTGTATCCACACTAGAGTAATTCTATAGAAGGCAAAGAGATTGAGTGCACACTGTGGTTGAGTGTAGTTTCAGATCCATTTCTGCATATTCTTTGCAGGATGTATGAAATCTACATATACAGCATATACACAACATATTGTACAGTACATACATGAACTTTTTTGCTTTTAAAGTAAGAATCAATTAATAATGATCTTTGTTGTTCTAAAACTCTGAGGTGCCTGACAGGAAGGACGTGTAACAGCAGACCTCCATAAAGAGCTGCATGGCGTAGTTGGTGTAGTATTTTGCACGGTCGTAGTCCTCCTGCAGGATGTAGAGCAAGCTGAGCTCTTGGCTGTAGTGACTTTCCAGCAGCTTTTTGTGCTCCTCCACCCTCATGGCTTTGTCGATGAAACTGAGAAGAGTTTGGTCCATCTCACCAAGCTGCAGCTGCTTCAACATGCTGCGGATCATGTGCCGCAGGTACATATCCTGGAACAAACGCAGAATGCATGAGAATTTCCACTTCTATTTCCAGTGCTTTTATCATGCTATGATATGTTGCAGAATTCTCTTTTTTGTCAAAATTAATCTCAATATACCATTGCAATATTTTATTACTAAAGGTGACTGAAGAGTCTGGGAAGGGCATGCCATGAAGGGCTGTTCAACAAGAGAGGAAGAGTGCTGTTTTGGTTGGAATTAAAACCTGCAGGACGTCATCTCTCCCAGGTACATGACTGAGAATTCCTAGACTGTGAATGGTCATTTCTATTACCTGGTAAAGCGGTTCCGACCACATCCTCTCGAGGTTGGGTGGGGAGTTTTCATCTATGTACACAGTGGAGCAGTACTGAAGAGACTTCCACTCAGTCAGGTGACTGTAGGCCTCCATAGCAGCTATTTCCCAGAAGTCCTTCTCAGAGTCAGTGGGCTCGCCATCACTCCAGTCCTCAGTATTTAGAGCCTGCCAGTATGGAAGAGAGTATGCACTTCACTTTTACACTACAGTGCTACACATACAGCTAGCAGGCTGGTAAACCTGTACCAATCCACATGCTACCTCAGCATTATGATAGACTTATTGTATTGTATTGTGAAACACTATACCTCATTGTAAAGCTTCACAGCTTCTGCAAAGTCAGTGTTGGCTTCAGCTTGAAGCGCAGCACAGGTGATCGACTTAGTCCCAACTTTACCGCCAAAGATGCCGCGCACGACATCATAATCTTCCAAAGATCTGTAAAGTCTGGAGCGCAGAGGAAACAGTAAATGATGCTCTAATCTTCAACCCAGGTATGATGAACTTGAGCTATCTATGGAGAAGACCTTAACCTTAACAGTATGGTGTACACAAGCCAGCACTGGTAGAGCCAGCGTCAAAATAAACAACATTGTTAATACCTTGCTAGGTGGATCCATTTCTTGGTGTCTGGGGGGATTTCTTTGCGTCCTCGTGACCGTTTGGCAGGAGGCTCATTCCGACTGTCACCCTGCAACAAACCCTCTTCCAGCAGCAGGATGCCCGAGGGCTGCTGAAGACTCACCAGGCAAGTGGAGCTGATGGCTGCTGGATCGAGCTGCTGCAGCTCCTTATTCTGGTAGCACATGTCCTAACAACACAACCGGCAGAGTATGAACTCAACAGTTTTATTATAACAATTTAACAATCACGCTAAAACATAATCTTACTTCTTATTCTCAATGAAGGCCACTGTAATTTTACAGATTCAGGACTTTGCCAGCTGAGTCAAAATATTAAAATAGTTTCTGAAGGTCATACCTGCACACATGCTATAAATGGAGGGAAGCAGAGGGTACTCTTGCTCAGGAAAGTATTCATGTTGCACCGCAGCTCCTCTTTAATCCTCCCGCTCTCCCCTCTTGATTTGTGCGTTTCCATTTCTTGGAGGATACCAGCAAACAGGGAGCTGAACAGCTGTTTGGCTAAAATTGGATCTCTCTGAAGGAACATGCATAGAGAAAAAAGAACCCAGTAACTGTGATCAACGCTGGATATATGTATTGTTCATATTCATTTATGTTAAGTATATTTACAGCCTGACTACTTTGTTGGAAGGGCACAGAAACAGTGGCAGTCTTACCTGTGCTAGTGCTTGAAGGGGGGTGATGAGGCTGCTGTATGAGATCTGGATGTCTGGAAAGTCTCCCACTCTGTAGTTACGATAGAGAGTCACCTGAGCCTCTTTTCGCAGCCTTTGATCAGCTTTGTCTTCCTGTGGGTCACCCAACAGAACAGGTTAGAGACACTGGCAATCTTGAAACTTCCATGTGCTGCCGTATAGCTTTTCAAAATGAATTGCACTAAGGATAAATACGGATCAGCATATTGGCTGTCATGTGTTCGATACCTTCTTCTGTTTCTGTTGTCTGATCTCTCTTTGTGCAAAATTCAAGCTGACTTTCTCCTGATCCTTGAGAAACCTGCGTCTCAATCTCAGGATGTTATTTCGTTGCTCGTTTTCTGCTGTTGAAATAAAAGATATTCACAGTAATAGAGTCTCAATTAATTTGAAATGTTTAACTTAAAAAAACGAAATGTGATTGCTGTATGGTTGCAGATGGGTATTTCTTCTCAGAGACAAACCTTTAGTGCGACTGTCCACCTCATCGGTTGATGCAGTAAGTCGCCTTAGACCAAAGCCTTCTCCTACTGGTCTCCTTGCTGAAGTCTGCCTCTCTCCTTTCTTATCAAACACCAACAATGAAGACAGAGACTCAGAGCCAAGTGTGTACTCTGCTAGTGTATCCACACTGCTGCCCGTCAGCCAGTTATATGCTGTACGTCGACCTGGGAAGAATTTTTAAATCCAGGGTAAATATACCTGTGTTAACCTGCAAATTCTCTGACTGCAGAGCTAGAGATACAGCAGACGCTTCTATCTTTAGTACTGGTATAATAGTACTTTAGTACTAATACCAGGATACTGAATTACAGTGGTACCTGCTGTTTGGGTTTGGGTGAACTCTAATGAAGTCTGAGTGGCTCGGAGCTTCCCCGTCATGGCTCCAGACTGGGATGCCACCAGACTTTCTGGGCCCTGAGAGCTTTGGGTTTCAACAAACATGGGAGTCATCACTGTGCTTCTGAAGCGCCAGTTAGAATCAATCACATAGTCCTAGAGAGTGGAAAAACATAATTATTACATCAGTAGCATACAAATAAAAAAATCTCAAACTCGCTCATTTTTAACTGACCTCGAGAGAAACAAAAGCTGTAGATTTCAACTGACCTGGAAAGTACACTCTGACAGTGGATACTCAAACATGTTGCGTGTGAAGTCAGGACTCTGGCTGGTCATTTCCAGTAGCAGATTGGTAGCCAAGCTTAAGAAACACCTTTCTATTTGACAGGAGTATAGCGAGCGAAGCACCGTCAACATTCGTTCTAGAGTCGCAGTGGGGAGGCGCTTCTTCTGACTCCAGAAGTTACGAACATAAAGCCTGAAAACATAACGGACAGGGATTTTTTTTGTTAAAACACTGGATATTGTATTGTGGATTGTTGGGATTACACTTACCTGCATAATATATGAAAAGATAACATAAAACAAAGACAATGCAAAAAATAAATAAAACATAAAATAAAGGCTAGCGAGAAATAGCGGGTACTTACTGAAGGCCTTGGTTTTCTTCAGAAAGTCCCTGAAGTAGTGTTTCTTTAGCTGCATTCAAAACCTCTACTGAGGTGTTGTCTTCCATGCTCTCTGCATCACTGGAAGAACAATAAAAAAACAGTATATCATTAAAGCTCACACCAGAAAAGTAAAGAATGGACTGCAAGCAGCATTGGTTAATAGTTTACATTACACAGCCACCCCTTGGGTCAAATCAGAAAACACTACTGAAACCATTTTGGCATAAATACTGTAAATCACAAGACAGAAAAGTGGGAAATTATTTGTTTGATAACTGAAGACAACACGGCTCACAGTACCTGTAGTTGTCCTGGATCCACATGAGGATGTCATACATCCGCTCTCTGCACACTGGTGAAGGATGGGAGAGGAAAGCTGTCACAGCTCCCAGGAGCTCCTGAAGCTGAACCGGAGTCAGGCGGGCAATAATCTTGTGGATGATATCCAGACAGACTCTCTGCCTTGCTTCATCCCTGGGGGGCACAGATGAGTAATGTGTCGAAACGTGGTTGCAGCACAAATAAATATTCAATTGTGTTATTCATTTACACTTATAAGCTAAAAGGGAGAAAAAATCCCTTTTGATATTCTGACTTTGAAGATCACAAAGGAACTGGACAAACTGTTAATTCAAAAAAGAGGTGAAATTTGTTTGCAAGAGCTCTTTGGGGTACTTACATATACATTGATGTCTCAACATTTTTGCAGGGATGACTGATGGATATGAACCAAAACAGTCCAGAAAGACAATAAACATGATGCAGATCATGGAGAAGACAGCGATTAGGACTTACCTGTGGCCCATCATCTGGATGAAGCCTGTGGTCTTCAGCTGCAGAAAGATGTCGGGGATGACATCAGCTCGGCTCAGCACACACTCCAAAGAGTGAGTCTTTAAGATGCCGTGCAACTTTGGCAGGAGGGAGAACACGTAGTTGACAAACCTGAAAAATTAAAAATAAAGCAGACTTATCAGACAATCAGACTTCATTCAAATTATTTTCATGTTACGACGTATAAAACATAAAGCCGAACTACAAACTCACCGATCCATAAATGGAGGAAAGTGCTTTGACACTTTGCTCAAGCAAATAATGAATTTGTCATCCATGTCCTTTTTCTTCAGCTTTGTTATCTTATTTGCAGCTTGATTGAGAAGTTCCTGATGCTGAGACAAGAATCAAAAATTTAAAAAATCTGACATTCATAAGGTTTCTTTTTTATCAAGATATACATCACCTGACTTTACCTAAGCATTAACTTATAAAAATAAATATTCTTTTCCATGTGAGATCTTTTCTACTAAGGTGTCTTGAGTTCTTCTCAAACGTAAACATGAATGAAATATAACTGTAATTCAACCAAACTGGGGAAAGTCTCATACATTGTCCATTTCAGTCATATTCTTCAGGGTGAGGCCAATAATTTCAGCAGCAGCTGCGTAGATGTCTTTATACCTTACAAAGGACACGTTGTTGGTGAGCGACTGGATGTACCTGAAAATAAACAGCACACAGAAATGATTAAAGACATTTTGCATGATGGCAGTATGTGAGCTACAACACACATGTGCACACATTTGAAAAGAAACCATATACATGTGAATATACTGCTCTCGATTTCTCTTCCTATATGTTGCTTTACTTCACCTGAGCTTAAAAAACAACACTTGTACTAGCAAATTTAATTATGGTTTCAAACAGTAAAGCTGTGGGGTGTCACAGTGTACACTATATGTTTTACCTCTCATATTCAATTCCACACGAGGCGTCGTAAGCAGGGAGGTTGTTGGCCAGGATGATTCCCAGCAGCTGAAGTCCAACAGAGTTGTCTTTACTGTTTGGGTCGGTGCCACAAAACCGCTCGTGTATGAGACTACAAGGGCAAGAAAAGAGATTCAGCCAAGGACCGGTTAAATTCCATTTCATTCATAATATACAGCATTTATGCTAGTACACTACCAAATGTACAAACAGATCTATCGCAATCTTCTGACTCTCCCCTTGTTGGTGAGGGCTGATTTGCTGAATAAAGAAATCATTATAAATAGCGTGTAAAGTGTTTGTGTCCTGTTGTGAACTGGCCAGATCCACTGAGCTACAGGCTTGTGTCAAATGCATAGAAAAAGTGTTCAGTGAGAGTGTGCATGTACTACCTGTAAGGCACATGTAGGCAATCTTTCCAGCACTCTACCAGAGTGCGAATGATCTCCAGGTTGTGGCGGAAAACTGCCCTCTTGGAATGGAAGCTGTGCTTCATCAGGAACTCTAACAGGCGGTTGGCGAGCACTTCATCTCTGGGGTTACCCTGGGACAAAAAAATTCAGTTATTACTGATAATCCACTAGTGCTCCATAGTTTCTTTATATGATAATGAAATGCAACAATGGCTTAAGGCAAAAAAGCCTGGGGGACACTCATTCTCAAAACATCTGTTTAAACTCCGACACTTTTTAAAAAACTTTATTATATATTATATACTTTATTATACAATTCTTATACCCCTAAAAAATTCCTTGCAAAATTCAAAAACCACATGTTGTAATTTTTATATTAAACTTAAACAAATGTTGATATATACATGACAAAAATTTATTCATGATTTATATTTGCTGTCTTTAAAATGTAAGTAGGAGCAACCTCGGGGCTGGCCAGGCTTGTCCAAGAGAGCACTGTGACCACAATATCCACCACCATAAAATGGATGCCCTCTCCTCCGTTGTTTCCTGAGACCACGACCTGCAGGAGTGGCCCCAGAAAGTGCTTGGCATACGGTCGAAAAACCTGGAAAAATCAACATCAAAGTTAACATTAAATACATAAAAACAAATAGTGACCATAAGAAGAGCAGAGTATGAGGTGTCACATACAGGTAGATACAGTATCATCATATGTATTTATTTTCAAAGACTAATTGAATACATTTGTACATAGGGACATTTACCTCCTCTGTGTTGATGATGAGCTTTGAGATGAAAAGTCGAACATTCAGAGGTGTTGCTGGATTTGCTAGTTTTGCATGTAGAAATTTCATCCATGGGGGAAGTTCAACAGGCATGTTTCCCTGTTTCAGTAACAAAGGAGAGAGTTCCAAAATAATATTTGTAGATGATTATATTATACTGATGTGAAGGCCAGTGTCACTTAAACCTGTTCAGATAAAATATAATGGAAATGATTGTTTGTAAAAAGATCAAAAGTCAAACTTGTTTACTGTTTGTCGGTGCCACTGACCTGTTCTATTTTGGGGGTTATGTTGTTCCTTTGCATGTGTCCAATAAGAGCAGTCATGGTTGTCATGCATTCATGCTGATTTAGCTCATCCATTTCTAGATCCACCAGTGCATTCTGGGAGGGACTTGTCTCCTCTGTCTCCTTGACGTACAAACATACCAACAAACGTCCTTATCACCATCAAAACCAGATTATAATGTGTCTGCTTTTAAACTGCAAATGACCTGTCACAGTGCTAAACACATATACAAAAACATACATTTAGTTGCCCCCAAGGATTTTAGCCTCGGCAGGGCGGACGAACCTCTGAAACAACGTTTAGACCATCATATGACACTAAAACACATTACAAGCTCAAAACAAATATCATATGACTAACTCTTTTTGCAATGGTGCGTCTGTGTCCTTCAGGGTTTTGGGAGCTGAAGGAAAAGCTTTGGACTCCGGTGGAGAAATCAAACTGACTCATCTCCTCACTCAGGCTGCTGTCGGCCATGTAAGACTGGGAGGACAGATACACTGGCGCTTCTATGGAAACCACAACATAAATATCATGAACGAACATCAACATCAACAAATTACTGGAGATGCTCTGACATCTATGGCCACCTAATGACTTATGTTAGACATGTCACATACCAATTCATTGTAAAGAGCAACTGCTCTGTGACAAAGACGGCCAAATTCTATAGTTTTAAAAACATTGTTGTGAGCAGTAAATACCTCCATTCTCCTCGCTCACTCCTTTTCGAATAATGACGTATTTCTTCTTTCTCTCAAGTGGAACCTACATTGATGAAAAAAACAAATGACTAAACCAACTCAAAATATACTGTTAAACAAACAGGTATGTTAATAAAAAAAAACCCAACAACCTCAATTTCAACTGGAAAGTTGTAGGTCCTTTCAACATCAATGATATTTTCCAGAATGAACTGATTCTGGAAAACGAAAGAAAGGCACAATCAGTGAAGTAGTGTAATTAATTGTAGTGCATCATTGCTAAATGAAAGATGACTGCGGTGCTGAAGTGAGTTGGATATCATTATAGAAGCCAGCCAGTACCTTCTCTGGTTTCTCACTGAAGAGGAAGCCATGGTAGAATTTGGGCTCATTGAAGCTGCAGCTGATGACGGCAATGGCACAGTTGTATGCAGCACAGTGATAGTGCCTCCTAAGTTCAAGGAGCTGAGTCTCACCAGCCATGTTCTCCGTGAACGCTTCAAAACATGACCTAATTGAAATGAAAATCAATATTCATAATACATTCATGGGAGAATAAGGACATTTTACATTTTACATGCTTTCGTGTTACGTCTTGTATTTTAAAAGTGTGGGGGAGTCCTACTTGATCAAGGTCTTGGACAATTCATTTCCCTCTGTTTTGTCTAAATGACAGTAGGCTTGATTAATACGGGATTCCTTGGAGTAAACCTCTTCTTTGGGAAGCCGAGAATAGAGGAGCTCCATCAGCTTGTAGCAGCCGTTCTTCTTCAGCAACTGGATCTCAAACTCCATTATGTTTGACTGAAATTGACAAATGAAGTAGTCTTTAATCAATTTAAAATGTGCTCCTCCGGTCTACATAATACAGTATTGGCTTTGGGCTGTGAGGACAAATCTTCACATATTTCCCCAAATGTAACAACGTTAAGAAGCAAACCTTAGTGAAGCGGCTGAGCAGCAAATCAGTTATGTCGGAGACATTTGCCACAAAGAAGTCATTCAGGGCCTTGGTGCTACAGTGAGAGGCAAGCGGCAGCAGAACCCTCTCCATCATGTTCTGCAACATGGAGCTCGTCGGCACATCACCCTGATGGATCACCCCGTACACTGTACGCAGTAGCTGCACTGCACTGCTCGACCTAGTCAGACATTGACGAACACAGGCAGTGGACACGAAATGAGCAACTCCTGTACGATCTAATGCAACGTGATATAATGAGCCTGCAGTGCAACTTAAAAGGCCTCTTTTGAGTCACTGCCATGACGTCATCTCATATATCATCTCTTATAAGGGTGTTGACTATTCTGTTCATTTTCTAAAACTAAAAGGGTATCAGCAAGCATGTTTAACCTATCAACTGAAAACACCTAATGTACCTCAATGTAAGAAAGAAAGAAACCTCACGTGTTTGTCTCCCATGACTGAAAAATGGTTGTGAAGGCTTTACTAACCGCTTGGCAATTCTTTGGAAACAAGTTTGGAAGTGCTCCTCCATGATGTGTTTTCTATCTCGAGACAGAATCCCTGCCATCAATTTGAGCAGGAGTGGGCTCTGTGAAAGCTCCAGGGCATCCAGCAACTAAAAGACAGAAAGAAATGTAGGGTTGGTCCAACAAAAAACCTGGTTAAACCAAATAAGAGACACTTGCCACATAAGAATCTTTGGTCAGTCTTTAGAGACAGCTGAGTCTGCTTGTTCTAAAAGGGATCAGATGAACTTTTCACCTCTTGATCGGTGTTCCCCTCCTTTTTCTCCAAAACTTTACCTTTCGGATACAGTCCATGTAGTTGTTGCGGTGAAGCGAGCCCTTAGCAAACTCATCCGACTGCATGGGGAAGTGGGAGGCCACCAGGGCGTCAAGGGCTCTCTGCAGCTCAGCCAGTGGCTCCTCTGGCAGGGTTGTGAAGAAAGGCAGCACCAACAGGGCCTGACTCTGAAGAATTGATAGAACCCAACAAAAGAAACTTATACTTAAGCTTAATTTAGATTTGTTTGTAAGTAACTCAAACAGAAAAGGTAAAAACTGTACAGCAATTTGAAGTAATGCACTGTACTGACTGTCAAAACATAATACACCCTCTCCATTACCTTGAGATTCAGAGGCAGATTCATGTCAACCAGCAGCATAGTGAAAGTGTAAAACACCGGTCTGAATGCTTCATGGTTGACATTGGAGCAGACAGAGGAGTCAATCTGATGAGAGAGGGAAAAAGTGGTAGAGGCAGTTAGAAAAAGAAATGGGTACGTTTGTATTACACTGCATTGTGTAGCTTGTGTAGCTGAGCACATAAATGACAAGGGGACACACAGTAGTAACTCCAGCTTCATAATACCTGTAGGAGCTTGGAGAGCAGCAGGAGAGTGGCAGTTTTGCTCTCAGGCGTTGAAGAGTGTCCTTCCCACCATGACTGCAGAGTATCCCACCTTCTTAGCACCTCTTCAACCAGCTGTTGTCCCTGAGTCTTCCTCACAGAGCGCTCTCTAAAGCTGTGGTCTAGCATGCCATTCAGTAAGATGCTCACCTGATAAAAAAAAAATCAAAAAATCAATGAAAAACAACAGTGTTCCTTTACAAATGCATGGCTACGATGCACTGCTAGTGCTCAAAATTAGATCTGGGCTGACAATGATACTTTTATAGTACTCATTAGTACTCTTTTTTTATCATTCTATTTGTTTTGGGAATGCTTTTGGTAAACTTTGTACAAAAACATTTTCTGAAACAAATTCAGAAATGTGAAAAAAAGAGGAGAAAGAGCTACCATGCTGGGATTTTGAGAGGAAGCTTTCATGAGACGTGGTACTGTGGTGTCCAGACTTCTCAGCAGCTCAGTGTTGATGGTCGTCTGGAAGAGGCTGTAGAAGTACTCGCCGTGCGAGAAGCTCATGAAGTTGTGGCTGTGACTTCCAGATATTGGCACAGAGAGCATAATGGTGTTCAACAACAAGTCCACCAGCTGCTCACTCTGCAGAGAACAGAGAACAGGAGGCAGCAAGCAGTGAAACACTCAGTAAACTCAGACAAGAAACACTTGCATCACATTCATACAATTTTTTATTGATATAATAATCTCCGTATATTTCATCACTATGCATTAGCTACATTTTTATTTTTATCTTAACTTTTTTGCTGTTGTCAGCTGACTGCAGCTCCAATGGCTCGGTTCCAATTTAATTTAATTTACTTAAGAGAAGAGAAGTAGCACTGACCTGTTGACTCAGAGAAAAAGCGAGCTGAAGCAGGCCGTCTGCTAGCCTCTTGGTATTTATGTCCAAGGATGGAAGTGCCTTCCTGTCCTCACCAGGTGCTATGCCTTTATACACAGTCATTAGAAGACGGGACCCAAGGGATTTGGCATAGGCTGCATCCTTTAACACAACAAGAAAGACCAAAAAGTGTGGCTGCCACTGTATTAGAGAGTATGCAATAAGCACTCAAAGAAAAAATCCATGTAAGATCTATTCTCCTATATCAAAATATGTCATCAGTACATAAAGTACAATCACTTATGTTCATTTTCAATATGTTTTGAGTGTTTGATAATTATGAAAACTGAATTGCATGGCACATTTGGACAACTGAAAAATGGTGCTACAAATATAAAGCTTATTTTGGTTTGTCTCAGGCCACATACCTGGCTGTGCAGAATGGAGCTGAGGAAGTCGGCTTTGGGGATCTGCTTACAGGAAGACAGAACCATTTCCATGTGCTCATGGCGGCTCAGAGCGCTGGAATGGTAGAGATCTACAGCACACAACTCCTCTACACTAGAGAGATCATTAGAGATTAAGAAAGGGATTAATAACTGATTACTGGTGTTGATAACTGTACTATCATCAATCATTAATAACTATAATTTCCTTATATCAATGAATCTATCATAAATCATACAGACTCAAAAAACGTCATAATAAATACAATTAAAAGTTAAAACAAAAGATGAACTACTCCTGATTGCAATTGTCAGCTCCTGACTCATGAATCCAAATGAATCATGCCATCTCAATTTTATTTTTTCAACCTTTATTAACCGTCTTTTGAGATACATGATCTCTTTTATGAGATACATTTTTTTTTTCAAACCATTCAGCCATTTCATCTGGATTGTCTTTTTCTCTAACAGTGAACTAAAAATGAGTACTCAAAGATGACTAACATACCTTTTACGTGAGATTTTTCTCTGCAAACTGCTTTCAATATGAGTGCGGTAAGGTGAGGCCAGCAGGGCCTTTAGTAAAGGAACACACACTTCTGGTAGGTTCTTCATGACCTCCACATCGGCGATGTTGAAACCTACAGTGGATGGCTCACACACCACCAGCGCAGTCAGCTCAAAAAAAGCTGAGACAAAAATGTCTTGTTCCAGAAGCTGCAAATAAATGGAGGATATAGTGAGCAAAAAGAAAAACTTTCAAAGGAAGAATCATGACTTTTTTTAATGTCAGAGAGTCAGTGATACCTTCCAAAACTCCTGGTCTCCTTTGACAAGAATCATGCTGGCAAACTCCAGCAGGCGGACAATGATGGTGCACTTGCTGAAGTTGTACTGGTCCACCTCTCTTGGGCTGAAGTGAGAGGTCTTCTCGCCGAGAGGGAAGCAGCTCTCTGCTGCTACCAGTTCCTGAGTGGCCAGCTCAATCAAAAAGAAATGTATAGCTTTCAGAAAGCTTGACTTCTCTTCAGAGCCTTGACAATGAAGGAAGAAAAACAAAAGAGACTTCATGTTAGAAAGTAAGGGAGGGGATAATCAATACTGATTTAAAACAATTTTCCCTTTTACATGACTTTTTGCTTCATGTCATCATCATGATAGGGCTTAAATAGTATAACTCTCAACCCTTGCACATATAAGACTTACCAGGCATGTGGTGTGGCTTGATTATGTGTAAGCTGATGAAGGTGTTGTAGCAGTCCAGGGCAGCCAGCAGCAGGTCCATCCACTGTAGGGTGGCTCTGACACTGAAAGGACCTGTCAGGTCCCTGAGAGTGGGCTGGGAGAGGAGACCTCCGCCCTCAAATCGTGAGATCAAGAAACCTATGCCATGATCCTTCAGCATGCCCTCCAACCACTGAGGCGGAGACGCCTTTCCTAAGTTCAGTCACACACACATCAAATCATTTATTCACAAATGAACTCTTACAAATGTATAACAAAAGTAAAGTCAGTCCGAATAGCAGCAAACAAACAGCTTTTGGAAACATCTATTCCTGTTAATTGAATTTAAAAAGGATTCTTATTCTTTTTATAAATTGCATCTGTCGTTTTTACTTGTTGATCTGATCAACGCTACCTTGGAAGGTGAAGCCACTTGGTAGGATTGCTCACCTGGGAGGAGAGGTACAAACTCATAGAAGAGTTCCATGCATTTGTGGCGACACTCAGTCTGAGGTCGGCCACATTGTTCCAGGAGCCATAAAACCACATCAGAGAGGCACAGCTTTCCATCAGGTGGAAAGCCCCTGGAAGAAGAAAATAGATAATAATGGAAAATGTATTTATACATATCAATAACATCTCATCATGCATAGTCATTACTGAAATTGAAGCAAGAGGCTTCTGGTACAAAAAAGGTGAGTGCACACATATATTCACACCATGTATCCATTACATGTAACACTTAACACACACAAAATACTGAATGGCTGAGTTTTATTTCAAAACAACTACATCTTGTAATTTTGTTATGTTAGATTCACTTATGCTAAGGTATGGGAAGCGTCATAGCTTGCAATTATCCAACGGATATGCATGTACACAGAGTACCAACCTTGGGATGCGTCTCTTAGCGTTGTGCTCATGGAGAGTGGGGGCCTTTTGTTTGATGATCCTTTTCAGATGATCAATGGCACTGCCACACTGCTGCAATGTACCTGAGGATAGAAGAGCGGCATGAACAGCTTCATACCTAGATGAGCTTTCAATCATAATTTTCTTTTAATGTGCAATGGAACCTTGTTTACGCAACATGAAAGCTTTAAAAAAAACTGTATAAATGCCACAACAAAATAATAAAAACACAATTCATAACAACGCAACACAGCAATATATCACCTTAAAAGAAGCATAAATTACCACTGCTAGTTATCGCTCGTACATTTCACATTGACCCATTTAGACATTGACAATGAAAAACAAAAATCTGTGTGTCCTGTTTGTAAAGCTGAAGTGGTAGAACAATTACCCATAGATCTCTCATCTGAGTGTGCAAGGGCCAGACTTTCGACAAATATGACAAGAACTTCAAAAACAAACTGCTCCACCAAGGATTTTTCCTCCCTGCAGAGACAAATAGGCAGCACTGAGCAAATACAGTACAACCACTCAACAGTTTGTTAATATGAAACCATTTCTACATTCTGTCAGGAACGCAATTCAGTAGTAGTGTGTATTTTTTGGCATGAAAATGTATTAATTTAAACACAATAATAACTACCAGTTTTGGCTATCATTCCCAAATCAGCCAAAACTTAAATATCACAAACAACATACAGCTTGCTATTATGTAAATGGCTCAGAAATCATAGGGGTCTACAGAGACGAAATGAAAGTGTTAAAACAGAGAAAACTGTACCTGAACTGTCTGTAGATACTATTGAATGCTAAGGCCGCACCAAGTCTTTTGAACCCATTGGGGTGGAGAGCCAAGCTGTAGATACGCTTAAAAAAGGACTTCATGTTAGTGGGGCTCTTCTCTTGCTGCTTGGGGGTGGTTTGTTTGATTGACCATTTGACAAACTCTTCAATGCAGCGACCACAGAAGTCCCTGAGAGTGCTATCCATTGGGTCAACCACACCGTCCTGAGGAGGAAAAAATAACAAATAAAATTAGACAACCAAAGGAGCCAGAAAACTAAATAGTTTAGTCTCAAGTCTTGTTTGAACGTTTAACTTATAAAATCCTTCATAGAATAAAAGCACTTACCATAATGGCTTCTAGGACAGCTACTGTATCTTGGCTCTCAAACTTCTTGTTGTTTGTGAACCAGTGAATCAGCTGCATAACCAGCGGTTCAAACAGCTGTCTGGTCACCTGGTGGAGAGATTCAAATTCATAAACATAAATGTGGATATTATCACATACCCTCTACCCAAGCACCACGCTCTGTGTGTCCCCTCACTTGCCTGTGTGCAACGCTGACTCACTCAGGCTGATAACAACATATGAGGGAAATACACCAGGAGTTATTATACAACTAAAATAAGTATTAACCAAGTGGGGCCTGGGGCACTGTATGTGAGACATGGAAGACTTTTGTAACAGTAGCAGTTAAGTCAACAAGTGCACTAATCATTTTGTTCAGTTTTTAATACTTAACATTGTTTACGGTCTCACACATTCAACATAAAAAATGCTCCACCACAAGTATATGTTTTTATATTTTGTATTTTGTTTTTCAAACGCAGGGTGTCCATGGGCTATAAATATTCTTCCTTGCTTGGTTTGTTATTTTGTAAAGGGGTAAGGAATGCGGCTCCATTGGCCAGCTAATAAAATTAATTATGTAAACAAAACGGTAACTACATCTGTAAACTCCCATAAATCTGTAAAACATACCTGATCCACATCACAGGCCAGACGTAGTAGCACAGGAAACAGCCTCTTGTGCAGCTTATACATGGGCGGCAAACTATTCTCCCCTTCAACCATCTGAGCACTCTTCCCAACCATGTAGACCACCAAGCTGTGGAGCAGCTCACAGGCTGCGACCTGCACCAAACACAAGAGAAACTGGATGATACCATCGTCATCAAACCTAAACTGTGTCAATCTCTACCAGAAGTTTGCATCAGATTCAGTTTGTGAGCTGCCACCGACAGTGGAAACTCTTTGATGCTAGAAGACATACTTTGGTTTGTCTGTCACTTGTGGACAGAGCCAGTTCACTGACGCGAGGCAGAAACGGGTCGAGGTAGATGACTGGCTTCATATCGGCGAATGGTACTGCAAAGCTGAGCCTTTTCTCAGAATCCCAGGCAACAAATTTCTTCATCATTTCCTCCGATGAGACCACTAAATGCGAAAATAGATACGATCAACAAACACAGCAAATATCTCCATTCACAGTCCTGTGTCAAGTGTCCTCAAACCATCACCTAAAATGCCAGTGTAAAATAAAATGAGATGGTGGGTTGGTTATGTAAATCCTTACCAGTTACAAGGTTCCTGTTCAGCTTTCCTCCCAGGTGGCCGAGCAACTTCACCACCCTGAGCCTCACCATGACGAGAGGAGCGTCTTCCTACATTCACATAGAAGTAATCAGTAAGCTCAGATACGGGACTTCAGGACTACGAAGCGATATCACTCTCAATTTCTGCACTGTACAATACTAGGTAGTTCATTAGCAACTGTCCTGAAGTAATTCAACTTTATAAAGGGAGTAGAATAGAAATTAAATTCTCCTGCAGGAATTCCTCAGTCATATGGGGGTTCTGTAAGTTCCTGCACACATCAGACATAGTCATCTCCTTTTGTATTTGTATTGTTGTACTAATGCAGTTAACACAATACTCTGTGAAGTAAACAGTACATTAACCTGGCTATACAATAACTGCAGTCAAATTGCGATGGAAGATAGATTATAAAAAATAGTTTTGCTCTGACCTGTGGGGGTAGTGAAAGACCATAGAGAGTAAACTCTGGACATATTATTTCATTAAGGTTGGAAAATTGGAACGTCACTGAAGTGTAGGAAATAACACAAAAAGAAAATAGCTCCCAAAATACTGAAAGATGTTTTCCCATGTTCCCATCCAGTACCATGGTGAGCTGGTTAGATTTTTTCAAGAGCCGTGTCATCACTCTGCTGTATCCCCTGTCACTTCTTGAAGACAAAGAAGACATCACCTCCCAGTTGCTGTCGTCTTTGTCTAAAGTCAACAACATCTGAATTAGAAAGTCCTCTAAAATTCAACCAAACTGTCCATCAACTGACAAACAGATGTGCTTGACCACTGACTATTGTGGGCTTACTGTTGGTGGAGGGGGTTTTCAGATACCCATCCAGAAGAGGAAGGATGTTCGTGTAGCAGGGCTGCATAGTCTCCGAAGGAATGTGGGAGGACCAGTCCTCAAGAGCATCTAGAGCTACGTTGGCCAAAGGAACGTGGCTCAGACCCAGCTTCAGAGCCGCCTAGACACCCCATTCACACACACCACACACACACACACACACACACACACACACACACACACACACACACACACACACACACACACACACACACACACACACACACACACACGACTTACTGTAGGAGTCCGGTGGCAAACAGTTTCTGTCTGATGAACTCAAGTGCCCCCTCCTTCCTCAGCACCACCCGTCATGTTCCAAATGTGTTCATTTGAATGGATTTAAAACTGGACGTCATTCAGCTATTAATGATATAAAAGTGTATCGTGGGTGGTACAATATTATTTTTCCATATAGTTGAATTGTCAATGTTTAGGTCGGTTTGCATTTGTAGAACTACCACGTGGAGTGTCAGAAGCTAGACATTTCATCCATTTATCCATTACTGTAAGCTAACTATTTCAACTGTTTGTCTATTAGTTTTAGCTACCTCTTTCAATCATTCATCCATTGCTTTTAGGTAATGTTAACAATTTCTAGAGTCTCTGTTTCCACATGGCCCCTGGCAACTGCAAAAGTAACCGAGGAACAGCTATCGTTGGTTGGGAATTACTGCACCAAACCAACTACTGCACATCTGCATTTTAAGTTCTTGTTTGAAGCTGTATCCATCCATCTTCACCTAGTTCACAAAGACACAGTGAAACAAATAAAAAGGATCCCACCTCAAGAGCAGGACAGTAGGCCTTGATGTCCAGAGCTACGATGTTGTGGTGCAGCGAGAGGACAAATGTCAAGCAGGATGCCAGCAGCTCATCTTTGTACTGCTTCATTCTCACACACACCTAGTGGGAAACCACATGTCACTCACATCTCCTGCTTAGTAAGTGCCTCGGTAATGTTCCATTTTAGTTCATTGCACCAACAAGCAAGTTTGTAACATTCCCAGGAAATATTGTAAAGAGAAGGTACCTCTTTTCCAAACCTAGAGAAGAGTGCAAAACAAGCACTTTTCACTGTGTCACTCTGGGGGGATGTAGAGCTTCTCAGGCCAACTCCCTGTTCAAAAGTAGATTTTTATTATTCATACAAGATATTAAATGAGTGCACTGCATGCATGAAGATTCTTTTCTATGACTCATTTACACATTAAGTGTTCTAAATATGCTACAGAAAGAGCTGAAAACACAATACAATGCATTTAATTTGTAAGACCAGATGGAAACACAATTTAATATTCCTGTAATGTGATCCATTGGTAGATTAATTTTTCAAATGCCCTGACAGAATCCAGTGTGATGGCAACAACAAATGGGATGACAAAAAAAATTGCTTTGTACCGGTGGATTATTTATTACCTGGTAGTACTTGATTCTCTTGGCAATTTTCATGGTGACAGAGAGCAGCTTGTAGAAGCCACTGACGAGTGGATTTCGTATGGAGTGGAGGATAAGTTCATGGCTTAAGGGATACATCCAGGACTGAAAATACACCACATGTTTATTCTGCAACAACTCACTGCAAAAAAAAAGAAAAAAGAAAACAGTGTTCACCTGAGACTGACATCTTTATTCCTTAAAATAAGATGTAAATGTGCTAGAATACCAACTATGTTCAATTTAGGTATGAGAACAATTAGGGTGTCTCACTGAGTTTGATACTCTTTAAGAAGAAAGTGAAGATTAAGGCAAAAATGAAATCAAGTGTTGTCTCCATTACCTGCAGAAGTCAACCAGGTTGATAAAGGCAGTGAAATCTTTGATCTTATTGGGCAACAGATGAGCTGTGGGGTCAGAGGAGGGCAGGACGTGGGCCGCATCATCAGGAGCCTGACAGACAAGGAGGCAAGTGCCATGGACCAACTGAATTATGTTTAAATTGATACTGCCAATAGCAAGCACACAAAACGTTTACATGTTCATGCCATCTAACGGAATGTTCTTACTTACCTATCTGTCTATTATATAATCATAATGACAGAAACAATACCACTATATCCTGTGCCAATCAGATGGTGTGCAGGACTTTGTATTTGGCCTGGTCACCTGTCAATTACTTTTTTTTTTATGAACGTTAATGACGCACATCGAAGTGGGACCTGAGAGGGAGACCTCACCTCCTCTCCTGTTGTCACCTTCTGCACAGACAAGTCCAATTTCTCCACGATTCGGAGAACTGATTTCACCAACTCATCATAAAGAAGACGACTCAAAGAGAGGAGAGCAGCGTTCTGACTTTCAAAAGCTCCATCCAAAAATCCTGAATCCTGCAGAGGAGGACACAAATGTAACAAGGACATAAAATAAAACGTACTGCTTATCGAAAGGTTTTACAGCACATATACAATTCTAATTTCGTATAGTAGGTAGCCACAAGCATTCAAAGTAGTTTTACAGTCATACAATACACAATAATCTGAAAATAGACTTATTGATAATATTTAGAAAATAAAATAAATAAATACTGTTTTCCAACAGGACGCTAAGTGGCTAAATGTTATGTAATGTGGAATATTTAACAGGCTATACCAAACAAACCTGCTGAGTCGAGCAAATTCTCCATATCTCAAAATGATGAAACTTTAAAAAAGAACATAGCTGTACCTTCAGCTGGTCGCAGTCTAGAAGGCCTTTATACAGGGCAAGATAGTTCTGACTGGATGGAACTTTCCACTTTCCCACACGAACTTGGGAAGACTCAGAGGGACCACTGTCCTGTCCTTTGTCCTGAGAAAAGAAGGATGAAGGGCATATTTCTTATTTCTAAGTAAAGAAAACTCTTTGACTCAAGTAAAATTCATTTGACTGCAAATAAAACATTCAGCTGAGTAAATATAGACGTGTGAGAATTCAGTTATGACAAGAACATCTGAAAACATGCGTCTGACCTCAGAAAGCATGATGGGTTTTGAACAGACACGGATCAAACCCTGGTGCACTGAAAGACAAGTAAAAGTGAATGTTTTAGCAGATGTTACGTGTGATCTCATCTCAGATACAAAAGCAGCACGCTGTTAAAATCAGATCTTGATAACAAGTTCTATATTTTAAAAGGAGCCTTTTACCACTACAGTCTCAAAGGGCTTTACAACCCTGAGATGCAATCTTGAATTCTGTCATCTTGTCTGGGAGACAAATGCATGTAATGACTAAGGCAGTGTTTCATTCCAAAATATCATGATGGCCTTTTAGGTACAATATGCTCATGATCGACATACCCACAGAGCTAATAAAACTCCACAGAACGGGTCCTTTAGAAGCCATGGCCACCAGCACCTTAAGGATGGACCTGCAACAAGCGGTCTGCATTTTCTCGCTGTACTGAGGGAAGTGGTCGATCTGCACCACGAGGAGACGCTCCAGTAGTGGTGTATACACCTCTGGAATCTGAGACCAGGGACACGAAGCAGAAGTTGAAATGAGACAATCACTCACGTCACATGAGTCTTTCTTGCTACTCTAGGATAGCATGGTGTATAGAGGCACATACAGATAAGGCTGGAAATCTATGAAGCTTGTCGGTTTGATTTACTCAACAGTTGGCCAAAGTGAAGGGCAGGCTGTTAATTACCTTGTCCAAGTGAATCAGGACACTGGCTATGGAGTCCAGGAAGCTGGGCAGCTGGTAGTAGCTGTCGTCCTCCCTGTCAGACTCCGTCAGGTACATCTGCTTACAGCGCTGAATAAGCTCTGTGTACATCAGGTCCACGTCTTGTGGGCAAACTTTCTTGCATGGCTACAGAAAAAAAAGAAGTTTTTTTTTTTGCATTTTGTATTAAGAAGTTCTCACTAGATTGTACATGAACAACAAGCAACAACAAGTCAAGCTGCAAACATGCACTTTAGATTTGTGCATGTGCATTAACTTCTTGTTAAACAAGTTTGGGCTTTTACAAACAAGGCAATAAACATACGGCTGCAAAGAATCCGTATCCGCGTATGGCGATGGACAGTTCCTTATGTGTCGAGTCCATGGTCTTAATGATGCCGCAGAACTTCTGCATGAAGAACTTCAACTTGCTTTTGTGCTCCTCAATATTCTCGGCCACCAGCATTGCAACCTTGAAATGACCATAAAAAGTATTGCACAGCAGAGGTGTTGGAATTATTTTGGAAATAAATTCGGTTGCCATCATGACAAACAGCCTGGGGCTCTGCCACCGATGACAGTTGGTTTTTATCACGGTGCTAACCTGTCGGCCTGGTTGTCTCCGTGTTTTGTTTACCTGTTTGAGGAAGGCCTCAAGTGCATAGTAACTTGTCTTCTTCATCTCAGCGTTGATGTGTCCACAGAGTTTAGACATGACCTCAAACAAAGCTCTGTAGTGGTCCATGAGGCAGCTGCTGAACTGGGATGCGTGTCTGGCAAATAATCTAAGCCCGGCTGTTTCAGAAAGAGTCAAAGAGATGTTAGTTTTCAAGGAGTTTTATCTTCATTTTGTTGGCTGTGGAAATGGCAGGCCTTACCACATGTGACGGCATAGCGACTCATTTCCACCTGCGACAAAAAATTGGAAAACAAGCAATTACAGGAGCCATGTTACATAGTGTCACATTTAATGTGAAATCATAAAACTGTTCAGTCTGCCAGGACACAGTATGCACAAACATTAGGGTCAATATAATAATGCTACATAAAAAGACTACTTAGCAACTTATAAGTATGTTTCTTAATACCAGTCAATTTCAATCTGGATGTTATGTTTTCACACAAAAGGGTGCAGGGTACTCCAACTGTAAAAGGGTTGTTAGATAGCTGAAGTGCATTTACCTGGGGACTGACTGCCTTCAGGGCATACTGAAAAATGTCCTTAGATGTTGCTGGGTCTGCGAGTCAGAGACACGTTAATCATGCAAAAAATAATAACAATAAATAAATAAATAGATATAGCAAAATAATACAGACACACACACACACAACATCCCACCTTCTTCCATGGTTTTAGGGAAGTTGACCATTACAGCAGTGATTCCTCTCAAACATCCAGCTACAACATAAAGTTTTGGTTCCTTTGTTGCAGAGGTCATCTGAAACAAAAAACAGTCTCAGAATCAGGATAGTTATTTTCCCCAAACACTTAGCATCGCACCATACAACGGATCGTGATTTTCTCTTTGTAATTTTTCTATGTCACTGCCGTACCATCTGTAAACATACCTGTTCTCTTAGCTCCCCTAGATAGGCTTTGTAGAGTTTGTCAGAGTTGCTGACCATCTCGCTGGGGTGAACCTCTGCAAGAACTCCCAGCAACTCATAGATTTTGCCGAGGACTATTACAAATGTAACAAGAGTATGGAATAAAATGTTTGCGATTTAGTCATTCTCAGTACAGAGTTAAACCAAACCCTGGTTTCAGCCATCAAAGGAAGACTCACCAGAATCTGCTAGTTTGCTCTTCTGACAAAGCTCGCTGTAAAATCTGTTGAATATTTCGCAGATTCGAAGGTCTGCAGCCACACTGGAAGCCTTTGTTGTTTGGAGAACCTGTGGAGAGTATTTAACAAAACAAGGGATGACCAGCATATACAAACAACTACTTTATAAGTCCATATTCACAAATATATCATAGAGACTCTCACAAGGATTTGGGTGAATAACAAATTGTGTCAGTGGATCTCTTTTGGTCTGAATGCAGTTTATGTTTCTCACCGAGCACACAAGGCTTATGTTAAAGACAGTACACCAGATGCCAGGAGAAACCAACCTTAATAAGGAGCTCCAGCACTGGAGTCCTGCATTTGGCTATTTTTTCCTTTGTATACACAGCCATGCATGTGTCCTGCATAAATAGAAAGAATAAACAACATAATTAATTGGGTGAATTACATGTACACATCCAAAAGTTAGTTTTGTTAGTTTGTAGTACTGAGAGGTGTTTCTAATTATTAATATAAACGAGTCATAGAGGCTACTAAGTGCCAGTCTCAGTTGAATTACATGGAAATGTCCTTTGCTTTCACTGCTGTCACACCCTGTCTGAAGTCTTTCTCAGGCACATGCACACATGTAAAAAGCAGATGAAGCCATACTCTAGTTGTAGAATGAAACTTTTAGATTTGGAACTGTAAATCAGTGTCTGACAGATCTTTCCTCAGGAAAAAACTAAGCATTTAATCTCAATCTAAATGGGGAACTTACTCTTATGTCAATGGCGTAAGTCTTCTCCCATCCTTTGACTCTTGGCGTGACCCTGTCCAAGAACTTCTCCAGAAAACACAAGATATCAACTCGGGTGTCCCGGAGCTGGAAAAAGAGATGTTTCTGTTAATATAAGTTCTTTTAAATTGACTAGATTATTGTTCACTGGATGACCTTGATATCTACCTCGTCTGAAGCCAAGGACTTCCTGAGGAAGCTGAGCAGTCCATAGTCTTTTGAGAACAATAAGGATGTCTGTAGAGCTTCAAGATGAAGATAAAAAAGATGGAATCAGAAAGAAAGGTGATATTTGTTTTTGCATACTACTTACAGTACATGCATCACAATACCAACAACAAAATCTGCACAATGAGAGCACCATTTAATTTCAAATATGAATACATTGTGCAATTTTAAAACCTCTATTGCCGCTCCTTTGCTGCTACATATTACATCTACATATTAGCTTCTAACTGAGGGGAGAAGATGTTTCCACCACTCAGGTGCCAAACTATACTAGTTGAATAGTGCGGACGTCCAATGGAGTTTTTGGTATTAAGCACTTGCAAGCTTTGCTTATAGTCAAATAATCACGTGGTCTTATCGTGTGTTCTGGCTGAGCGTTGCCTCCCACCACAGTGAGTTTTGGCGGAAGACCCTGCTGCCATAAACCAAATAAAACCTTATTTACGTTCTAATTATAAATCATTTCTGCAGGACGAATTTATAAGCAGCTTCCAAAAATCCATAAAGCACCTTATCATACAAGGTGTTTCACGCAAGTCAACACCAGAAGCATTTTTAACATTAAATTGCCATATTATTAAAGGAGTTTGGCGCGGATTCAATGCGTTCATATGAGATAGTGAGAGGACTATTTGATGAACTTCACTGTCTTACCAAGTTCATTCTCAGTTGGCGTTAGCATGCACTCCTGTCCCAAGTCACCGACAATATCGTGACATTTCAAAGCTGCAGCTCGGATGTCGTCGTCCGAAAGTGATTCATGAAGTTTCAGAAGAAGCCCCTGAATGCCTCCAGCAGTGTTGCTGTGAGGAGAAGACATAACTGCAGCACGGACCTAAGCTAACATTAGCATCACGAGCCCCATATCACTTTCTGTCACAAGTACACAATCAGAGAAAAACTATGTTCTCTCAACTAGCTGCTAAACAGAAGACTGCCAAGCTAGTCAGCGCACTCAATCTCAAAGCATCACGCACATCAGGAAGAATCACAATTGGATAACACGCTGCACGTGTTTCAAAATAAAAGCCCAGACGAAGAAAGTCCCATGGACTTCAGGCGACACAAAGTTCCCTCTAGTGGCTCCACTTAACTAAAAGGCCCACTATCGCACTACGCTTCTAATTTGGAAGATAAAACTACTGACCCCCCCATTGTTATATTGATCGGCAAAGAGTGTTACTATTATTTCTGCGTTGATGCTCGTGGATTTGAAGGTTGTCATGCGTGTATAATAATAGTGTCCAATGCCCCCTAGTATACATATTTCTAGTTTGAAAATTGCATTTGTTGAAGTTATAAGAAAACACCTAAAACACAATTAATATCATAATTTTGTGATACTTTTAGTTTTTTTTCTGATTGCTTCCGTTTGGTAAATATATTTTGAAAGTATCCACCAGAAGTCCTACTTTGTTATCTTCTCGATATTGACGCTGTCTTGACGAATTTAATGCGTTGCAGTTCTACCCTTTGACCACTAGAGGGCACTGAACACTCATGATTTCACATTGTTGACGGATACAGCAGCTAGAGCGAGTGAGCTTCTCCACGGCACAGACTATCCTCAAACACCACTCTTCAATTTGAATTTCACTTATCACAGTGTCATTAGCTCTAGCAACTAATAGTAACAAGTGACAAGCGATCTTAATGAAATGATAACTGCTCAGAAGCTGGTCATAAGGACCAATAGAAGTGCTTTAATCACTTGAAAAATTAAAAATAGACACGAAAATAAAATAAATAATCTACCAACATTTTGGTGCAGGTTGTAATCCAATATATTATCTACAAACAGAATGACTAAATATCTACCTATAATGATAATGGTGTTTATAGTGAGTTATGGCTGTTCATTACTGCATGGACACTAATTTTCACACATTTTCTAAGTAAAACCCACGTGTTGCTGTGAAAGTTATGGCAGTTACCATCAACAAAAACCTATTATTCACTTGTGTATGGAAACATATATTCCTATTCAGACTTAGAGTGCCACAGGGTGTGTCAGTCTCTGACAGTATAGTGCTGATCTGATCTGACACTGCTAAATAAAAGAAAGTGTTCATATTTCTGGAAACATAATGTGGATAAAATATCAAATACCTTACACCAATAGCCATATATCTGAAGCACAACTATGCTTTATTTATTGTGAAATATCAAGGTTCAAGGACGACATAATTAGCATCTGCCTGATGACTTCACTACATCCATTTCACCAACAGATGTCAATCATGTGCACTGTGTTACCTGAAACCTCCACTGCGAGATCCATTTCCAGTGCCTCAAGGGTTACAGACCCAAATCCTTTTAGGGGCTTTTTTTTCTCCTTCACCATATACAGTTGAGGCATGTTCACACACAGAACTAAAAAGTGATAATAATAGTTTGATAATAAAGGTGACCCAGTGCAGTTCTTTTTTACTGTAAGATATACCACTCCTGTTTATTCGTCAAAAGTAAGAGAGTTGTGTGTCTTTCTCAGGAAAATGTCCTCATGTCCAAAAGTGTCCTGCTCCAAAGCAGTGCAAACTGTGGCTGCAACACAGACTGGCGATTCAAGTCGATCTCTATATAAACTGCAGGGATTTACAGCCCAGGCAACGCAAGTGTCTGCTGCCTCTGTAGTGCTGTGTGTCTCCATCTCTTGTGCACAGTGAAGTAAAATGCTACTCAGGCTACTTGATTCCAGTTACTGGACTTTTATCTTAGTCTGGTATCTTTAGCAGCCCTGATAGTGAAGAACGACTGGGCCAGATCCGAAAATTGATCAAGGTTTTGCACAGATTTCAGGTTGGCAAGTCAAGTCCGTCAGAATAATACCGGAAGTAAAGAGATTTTAGTTCAGAATAAAACTAACGTATGTCACTCAGAAAATCCTCTGCTGGCATGTATGGGTTTTTTTATTCGTGTATTTAAGGCAGTGTCCCTAATATTCTGTCATTGGATTTGAGTGAAAATGCTTTCAAAGTTAAACCAACACACGGTCGTTGTTGTGAATTTCCATCCAGGACATTTATTTTGAAAGGTATGCCCGGGGATTCAGCGTTTCATTGTGGTTTTCTTGACACTTTAACTCCAGACACCTGTTGTTAAGGGAGGACTCTACACGAAATCCCCAACACACACACACAAACACACACACACACACACTCTAATCACAAGTCACAGCCTACATCACATGGAGAGAGGAGGCGATTCAACACAGTGGAGCTGAGCCGGGCAGTGAGGCTCTGGGGTCCGGCTGAGAGGCACCGACAGCAGCGCTATCACTGGTGGTGGATTAATGTGTCTTTCTCAAGACTGGCCGGCGGTCACTTCTCCAGGATCTTTTCCGGTTGAAATGTTTCAGGACCCAACGGCAGGTGTGTAACTTAGTTTTTTTTAATTTGTAACCTTTGTTTTGGGCTCGTTAGTTCGCTACAAAAGCGAATTCCTTCCGATAAATAATTGTAACATTTTCAGAAAGAGGAGAAGTGAAGTGAGCTAAGTTAGCTGGGCACTTTTCACAGTGAAATGCCCGCAAACTGCTGCCTTTTGCCTAACGTGTCTTGTTCTGGAGGGGAAATGACTTTAAACCTTTAACGCGTGTCTGACTTCCACAAAATCCCAGATTTGAGATTGTTCTTGGAGTCACTCTCCTAAAATAACTAACGCTGAACGCAAACGGTGACCCGGCAGTCACAACTGCTTACAGAAGTGGAGAGATTTTATGACAGGAAGTGTTGCTGTGGAGATTTTGTGGATGCCGAATGAACTAATCGACCTTAATGATTCCACAGTTTTAACGGGGCTGAAGATAATCTCCTGTATTTAAGACGTCTAGCTGTATAACATTGGACACCATTCTGAATGTTTCACTTGCATTTCACTGTGATTGTACCTTTTTTTTTTAATATATGATTAGATGTGACAAATAAACGTGACTGACTGACCATTGAATCAAAGTGCAGCACATGTTTACATGAGTTGTAACATCGAGCGCGGCCACAGAAGCTGTAGATTCCTATAGAAAGGGAAATAGTGTGACAGCTGTCATCACAAACTTCAGATGTATCTATTCATTGAATATATGATGTATTTCTAACGTCCATGTCCACTATGCCCAGTGTACCTCACAGTTAGAGCCTGGTTTGCTCTGTCAGTGTGTTTTGGGTCATTTGTAATTTGTAACATTGCTGCATTAAGATCAAGAGAAACTAATTTAGCACCATTCAAACTCCCTGCTGATTCCTTATTGTTCATTTCAATGTTGAATGTTGTCAACAAACGGCAGAGACAGCCCGTTTCATGAAAGAGGTTGATGGTAAAACTGCGGCAGGGTGAAGAATAGTCCACGTTTGCCTGTTGCTGTCAGGGCGGATGTGCTGCTGAAACCCAGGTGGTAACAGTGATCAGTGATGTCGTGGTTTTTCAAATGGTTCTCGTCTCTCCTTGGCAGCATCCTTCATCCCTGTTATGGTGCAGTGCTAGGTCTGAGACCGGAGCTGAACAGCGGGTTAACAGTCATCAGGCCTGAGGGCTACCGGACCAATAAGACATGCTGGCTGCCATGCTGCGCCAGAGTAGTGGTGGAGGATCAGGAGGTGGTAGTGGCGGCGGCGGCGGCGGCAGTGGTGGAACCAAACTCTCTCTAGGCATCTCCCGACTCTCCAGCTCCAGCTTGGGTTCAGCCAGCAGGCTCTCCAAGAGCGGCTCGGTGAGCTCGGACAGCCCTGATGCCCCCTCCTCCGACCCGAACTACATTATGCAGCTGGTCAGCGACGTGCGCAAGTTCGCTGATGTGCTTCTACAACTCAAAGAAGTTTTCAACTCCAAAGGTATGTTTGGAAAGAGTGAACACTGGCATTAAGGGACATGTAGCACAATACACACTGTTTTTGTAGTTTTGTGCTGATGATAAAAAGTGGCCGGCACAACTTTCTTGAGGCACTGATGTCTCTCACCTGCCATAATTAATCAGTTCTATTCACACTGACAGATTCATATACTAACTTGAGCTGTATCTGCTGAAGTGTCTTTGGAGGTAACCTGTTAATGATTTGTTGCCACAACAATTGTGAATGTGGGCTTTTCAATAAGTTAAGAGTACTTCCACGTATCAGCCATGACTTCTTGTTTCCCTGTTTCTTGTGATGACATGAAGACGTCAGTGTGGTTAAACCCTGCACTCTCTGATTTCAGATTTTCTCATAAACACTCGTATGTCCTTTAAAAATGTGTGTGGTGTGGGGGGGTGGAACGGAACAGTGTTGCACAGCCAAAGGGATTTATAACGGGCCGAAGCTGCCAGTCAACTCTTGTGTACACACTGTTGCTTTCACCACAATGTACACAGTCCCAGGTCTGCCTACCTGTTTTGTCCCGCTGTGGCCTTGGCTGCACGGTCAGTCAACCAGCCTTATCTCACTTGTAGTTTGGTTCTTGCCCTTCTTGTTTCTTCTGTAAAGTAGACAATACAAAAAAGTGCATTTACTGGTCTCTCTTAAAAACGGTTAATGAAGGGTTTGATAAATGACTTCACAGTGAGCATTTAGCAGAAAATAAATCTTCAGGTCAAGGCAAGGTTGCTTACCACAAATTCTGACATCGGTAAGAGTACCCTGAAAAAAAGATTTTAACATAATATAATAAGGACTTCTTTACCCTGAGCATAAAAAAAAATCCATGTTCCCTCTAATTCTTGGTCAGTGGTTAAAAAGATCATTTCCAAAGCATAGAGACGTTTAGAGACGCGCCTCAGACGTACTCCTGTCTGTGGGACTGTGTATATTTGTGTGGGTGGTGGGTTATTACATTCCTGACTTGGTATGTTCGCCATTGGCTTTTAGATCAGATCCACATTTGTTAATCTGCAGACCTGGTAAGGAAGGTCTAAATAAGACGAGGCGAAAGTGCATGTAGTGGTGCACGTGGTGGTGGTGTCCTTTTCGCCCCCATTACCACTGTGTCATGGCACCCAAGCCCTGGAAAAAGGAATCCCAGGCTTTTGTTTTACGTCTGGAGAGGTCAGTAAAGGTGCTTGACCCGGCTGGACATGGTCTATAGAGAGTAGGACTTGCAGCAAGCACTTTTTTAGGCTTGAGAGACTTTTTCAGTGACCTATCAACATGCCAAGGATCAAAGCAGTAAATCATCATGTGCAAGAGGTCGCTGTCTGCATCTTTATGGAGCAGAATGAGGCTTGATTTTAAATAAGAAATATGCCCTCTGCATTTTCTTCTGCAGTTTCTGACTTAGTCCAGCGTAATCCACCACAGATACAGTTTTGGTCTGTTTAATAGCAGATGAAAGGTGATCAACACACAGCGTGCGGGCACAGGTTCTTGCTATGTAACAAGGCTGCATTGCTGTCATACTATACATTTTGCCCTTGCTGCTTGTCCTTAAGAAACCGGTTTATAATCTGTGTTCTCTCCTCTCCACTCTCTCCATTGCACAGACCGAGTACAGGTTTATAACATCAAATGTTCTCATGAAGAACACTCTGCTGCTAATGTAACTGCACACAATTTAGAGGTCCAGTGAGCACAAGCTCAATTATGCAGATGCAGTCCCTGAGATGCCAACACGTGATTGTAAAGCAAAGTATTCCCATTAGAGGGCTTATTTTGGCTAAATACAGGAAAGGGCAGATTTGGGGAAATAGGCTGATTACAGTGTGGAAAACAGACCTCTCCGCTGTTGAGGAAAGTAGCAAAGAGACCGTTGTGCCTCCACAGTCATTTCAAACTCCAGGGGGAAAAAAAGTGAAGTCTGATAAATCAGTGATTTCACATTGGGACACACTTGACCCCATGCGAACACATTGAGGTCTTTGGGTTTTATTTTGTTGGTCTTATCGAGATGGTTTGTCATCAATAAAACCTCTTCAAAGTGTCATTGTTAAGGTTTAGCACCCTAGGGCGTTAGCCGAGCTTGCTAACAGATTGTTGGGAGTCACTGACTTGTGCTGTGATTGGTTGTGATTTAAATCCCCCTGTAATTTATGGCCATATTGTCTCTACAGCGCTTAACAATAGTTCAAACCTCTCATTACCCTGGCCACTCACTGAAACCTATGTGAACCCTCCTTTTTTTGTAGTCAATAGTCAAGAGCAATATTCAGCTTAGAGCCTTGCACCCCTCGCAACAGTGCCTGCATTCACAGCCAACGGTGTGAGTCTGACACCCATTGTCCCAGGAGGCATCTCCAGACTAGCATGCTGCTGCTAACTGGCAGCTTTTTCAGAAATGATACTTTCCCAAGTCAAGAATAGCTGCGGCCTGTGGGATTGGTCCCTGGGGGGGTTCTTCAGCCAATTCCATTAAGAATGTTTTATTTATAAAAAAAGGTTTATTTTTCTTGCAATGCACATCAACCTTAAATGGTAATTATAACGTGGCTGTTCAGTTGTGGTTAGAGTCAATGACGCATGACTGAGTTTAGTTTTTTTTTACTACTGCCTGAGAAGAAATTGTTTACATGCCTTTTTATTGTTATTATCAGGTCAGTGTTGAAGTCTCTTCGCAGCATCTCCACAGTGTGACAGATGTTTACGTTCTGCTTTAAGGTTGTGACCTTGTCCAGTGGCCACTTGTGAAGGGACATGTCAGTAATTGGAGGGGATTATTATTTTCAGGGTTGGTCTTAACTGGGGTCACCGAGGACGTTTGGGGACCAGATGAGCTGTGGATGTGGTCCCCGTGGGCCTTTTGTGTTTGCGACGGTGAATGGGGCCCCTGAAGCTCTCCATCATAAGATTAGGCGGAACAAACATTTGGCCCTAGCATGTCTTCATTCAGCAAACAACAGACTCCCAGCACTGTTTTTGGAGTCGCTGTGTTTTGCAGCAGCTCTGCAGATGATTGTCGCGCATGTCATCATCTATTTTAGGAGCGAGGGTGTATTGTTGTGGCCGCCTGCCTGACTGCGACAGGTGTGTCATCAGTGTTTTCACGCTCCAACGCTGCCAAGCAGAATGATGGCCAATTTTGTGCGTCAGCTGCTTAAGAATGAAAATTGCACCAGCAAGCTATTGACTCAGCGAGGCTGAGGAGAACAGGGTGTTACAGGAAAGCTACACGTATACATGTGTACTATGAACAGTTATCTAAATCTTTTGCATCTGGATCGGTCTGTTCGTAAGATTGCTCTCACGTTGAAAATGGGATTCTTCAATTTAACAACTTAATGCTGTTCCCTTTTAACTCAGTCAGCTCCTTGTTATTTTGCAGCTGTCAGACAGTGGATGATTTTTTTCTTGTGTGTTAATAGCTTTTGCACAGATACATTGTCACCACTAACACCTTCCCTTGGGATATCTTAAAATGAAGTAAAATCACAGCCGTGTACCTATAGAGCAACCACCCACTTGTTGCTTTCCAGTCTCTAAAGCAGCAGTTGTGATTTGAAACATGCGCTGACAGTGTGACATTCATTTGTTGTAAAATCATGTATTCAATCATCCATTATTTAAGTGAATCCAAGTCAATTTTCAATGCAGCACATAAATGTCAAACTATCCAAACTGGTTGCGGCCACTAGGCCATCCTGCCAAAGGAACCGTAACTAAATATTGCACAATCCCAGGCATTCTCTCTGGGAAGGATGGCTGTGCGTTAAGCATGCATGAAAGCAAGGTTTTGTCAAAGCTCCATCATCATTAGTCACAGTTTTAATTTGTCAGTGTTAATGTATGACTCGTATGCCCCCCCCCCCTCCTAATGTCAGCTGTGTGTTTTGCTTTGAGTCATAAGCATGTGTCCTCGGTTAATCAGTATGGGGTTTAGAGTCTCTCTCCTCACAGTGAATGTGGGTTCTGGGCTTTAATGATTAACAGGTCCAAACTAAAAATGTACCGCAGCTGTTGTGTAATGTTTAGTGATACACTGTCATGCACCTGACCACTCCATTGAGTTTTGTTTTGAGAGCCATTGACAGTAAAGGAAATGATACAATGGTTGTATTGATGTTAAACTTAACTTCACCAAGTTGCATTTTGGCTTCATGTTGTGCCTTTAGTTGAAGTATGCTGTGAGGATGTGGGAAAACAAGTGCCTTTTCTTTCTTTTTGGGAAGCCAGTTGAGTATTCTGCCATGATGCTGAAGCTTTGTGGGAAAATGATTCTGGTCTGGGTCCTCAGAGAAAACCTAAATGCTATTTTAGTGCTTTGTATTCTAAATCACCCCTTGTGAAATACCAGCCTAAAATTAGCCCTACTTGGGCTTTTCACTAACCATTCCAGGCTTTCTTAATGGCTGTAACTGTGCTCTGTTTAGACAGTCTATCCCACTGGGTCTGGGATCCACTCTAAAGCATTGCAAGCTTCTTCTTGCCCCCCAAAACTTCCTTTTATGGTTCTTTTTACTGTGCCCATATGTTAAAGCCACTGTAAATTATTGCAAGCACAAGACAACTAGCCTTCCTTACTTTAAAGTTGTCTCTTGAAGATCAAGTTACATTCATGGTTTGGGAGTCTGGTTCCTAAATACAATTTTCCAAAGATCTCGATTTAATCAGACCGTACACATATCGTGCTAACTAAGCTGCCTAACAGGATTTATTACATTAACTTAATTGTTTTGGGTGATCTTGTTTAAAAGCACAGCTATGGTCATTAGTTGATGCGGTACTAGGGTTGGGATTAAAGTGCATTGCATGCAGAACATTGTGACATATGGCAGGTCTCTTTATCCCCTCTGCCTGAGGAAACAAAACATGAAATCATATACTGTACAGAGCACCACCAGCTTAAAATCCTTTGGCAATGCACAATACGTGCAATATTGGCACGCTGTCTACAGGTGGCAAAACCATGCTGGCTTGTCAAGTGTAATAGCCCAACTGCACTTGAAGATTTGTAAGTTGTTTTCAAGTTGTAACCCAAGGGAGCTCCCTCTCTGTGTGTCTCTGGTCTTCCTTCCCTCTGGTAAGATTTATGGTTATGGGCACTGTTTTTGCTGGGGCAGCTTTGTTCCAGGAGGCTGTCGATGTCTGCCACACACTAAGATGAAGCTCCCACGGGGAAGCCAAGGATAGTGGGCTCTGATGAGGGGCTGTACTTTAAAAACTTTGTGCTGGAGGCTTCGTAGAGGCTATATACAGTGGAAGCTTTTTGTCTAACTGTAAAGTAATAGGGATTTTGAAGATGGCAGTATTCTTCAGTATTCTTTCATATATAACTCAGAATAAAGATGGCAGATTTAACCAACACCCATTTGGTTGTGTGATGAGAAGACCCCCCCTCGCCCTTCTTGGATTAAGGCTTTAAGGAAACAAAGATGGCAAGTTTATCCTCTGAAAAAGCTTAAGTAGCCCTTGAATCTGCAGCCTGTACCCCTGCATTGGAATAAAGTCATTTAGAATGAGGCAAGTCGGCATTCATTTGACATCCTGCACTTTTAAACGTGTGGTGCAAATTATTCATCCACTAATACAGACATTTCAATTAGATACATCCACTAGTAGGGATGCAAAATGTATGATCTTTTCAGTTGAAACCTTGATTTGAAAAATTGTCATGGGTAATTTTTTGCAACACAAGTTGATTAGGTATAGTATATGTATAATAAATGAACAAAAATGCCAGCAGTCAAAATTGCTACTCTGCCTCTTGTTCTTCCTGTTGTTATTCAACAACTGGTCGTCAAAGATTGAATATAATGACTTTGTGGAAGATACAGATTTTTCTGGATATGAATTGGAGAACACAAAACATGCATTGTGCTTAAAACAAAGTCTAACCCATTCTTAGATCAGCAAAGTGGCTGTAGATTACAAATCCCCATATCAAGAAGCAAAATAACATGGACCGGCCTGATCTCCTTAAGTCTATGTGCTTTGTTATTTAAGAGCATGTCTATGTGGTGAGAGGTAAGTCGGCCGTCTATTCATTGTCACTGTGTATTGTTGAAATTTGGCGAGTCAGCTTTGCAAGGGATGATTTGTATGGAAGAGCCAGACATAGTGAACTGGTTAGATGCTGCAGATGACAGGTGCTTATTTCAGTTTCAGCTTCAACAAGATAAGTAATGGGTTTTAGCATGTTGTTCTTGTCATTTCGAAAACCTCCTGGCCTGTTCAAACAACACAAGCACTGACTGTGCGGCAATGCACAGGTATCCCAGCCTCCTTATTCACTAGTCTTTGAGTGAGATTTTGATAAACAGTTATAAATATTATTCACTGATTTTTAAAATTTTTTATTTTTTTTTTAAATCAGTTTCTTCTTCTTTCGGCATCAGGTGTCGTGGTGATACCTTGTGTAGCGAGGGCTATACTGAACATAATTGGCCTTGTTTTTCTGCCAGAACCAACCTTAGGGCATGCTCACATGTGACTGGGTCAGCCCCATGCTGGGTACAGCTCATAACTTGTTAAAGGCCAACAGAGCTGATGGGAGAGAGAAGGATAACCAGCCACTGTCTTTGTCCACAACATTCTGTAACTTTAGGAACTCAGTTGCTGTGCTCAGTGAAAGGAACAGAGACCCTGTTTGATGTCGAGGTAAACAGCGTGAAGCATAGCCAGGACCAATTGGGGTCTGCCCTGTCTTGTGAGACTCAAATTAGGTCCCATTGGAGTGTAGAAAGGGCAGGGGAGGAAAGTGGAGCTATTGGGGTGTGATTGAACTTGCCAAAGCATACGCCACACAAGCAACAATACCGGTATCGCTCTTGAATCGGCTTCTCCAAACTGATAATGGCTTCCCTAGAACAAATAGTGTCTTTTCATCTAATCAGTTGTTAGGAAGGAATTCCAGAGCTTCTAAATCTCCATATTTCATAACTAGCAATGAATGGAGATGAGGCCCATATATGCAGGAGGCCCCTTAGAATTATAATGTTTTGTACCTTTGACAAGACAGGCAGGTGAAGATCAGCATTGCCTCCACAGCCCCAAATGCCTTCAACCCCATGCAAGGCCTCAAGCTGTTAATTCTTACTATGGTAAGATACAAAACAGTGCCTTGTGCGCACAGAAGCCCTTGTTTTTCTTCAGATGTTTTTCTTTATCTTCCAACTTAACATATCCTTAAAATGGTAAATATATTTGTCCCATTTCCCTTTTTATAATCAGCAATGTTCTAGCTGTATGCATGAAAAACAAAAATGAATCTTCCTTCAACCCTTTATGTTGCCCAAAGTTGAGAGATACTTGGAATTAGAAAAAAAATGAATTTAGTACATTTCACTATCGCACAAAGCCCATTCTCTCAGGATTAGGATGCTAGTAAAGCTAAACAGTGTCCTCTTGTTCTCAATGCTGTGTTTGCCCCCCAACCTCAGCCCCCTCACCTCCCAGTTCTGCCCCTTGACAGGTGTACTAAAGGGGCCCATCTTTGTACTTGTTGGACAGCTCTCCCAGCTCTCTGGCCTGCTGATGTTCCTTTGCCTCTCATTACACAGCTTGGGAAGCAACTGTAGTCTCTTCAGCCTAATGCCTGACCAGTTTGGCTGCCAGCTAGAGGTTGCACGGTGGGGGGGATTTGCAGTTTCTCTTAAAGAAAGCATAGTTGGAATGCCAGCCTTCAGAGCTTTGCATCAACAGTAGGCGGTGGTGGTGGTGATGTGGGGGGATATCCAGAGAGAAAGGTTGCCTGTCTTTCCTCACTGTGACAGACAGCTCCAAAGAGAAATGAAGGAGGGGGAAAAACAAATTCTTCACTCCACACTGGGTATCTCATTTATATGCGAAGGACTAAAGAGAGAAATATCCAAGGGTAAACTTCTCTGTTGACTAGAAAAAGATCTTGGAACATTTTACCAGTTCATCCTTGGATTTTAGGATAATTGTCAATTCCTTATTGGATCTTTGTTACTGGATTTAGCAATATGTACTTGTATCTTGTGTTTGTGTTCCTCTCTAGTAGTCAAACGTAATGTCATTTCCTATCTTCAGCCTTCATTGAGCATCATTTTTCATTCACTTTTGGTTTCCTGAGCTAACAGCTAACAAGCCTGACAAAGGCAGTAGCCTGCAGAGTGGGAACATAAAAGCCCCCTACCTAGGTGGAAGGTGCTGTGTGTCTAGCCTAGGGCTCTTTTTTAAACGCCAGCTCTTTGTGCATGCAGTCTTGGGGAAAAAGAGCTTCAAAGGTGAAGCAACAGGGAATGCCTCAGAATGAGCATAGCAGTCTGGGAAGGCAAAGTTCCCCTGCCTTTTACCAGCTGCATGTAATCTGCTAATCCGTAGAGTGGACCGCCGGTGGTCTGTCGACAGAGGTGGACCAGGGCCACTGACCACAGGAAGTATGTTTGGGAGGGGGATATCAAGGGATGTATGGGCCACCCATTGCAGTGACCCTTCCCAAATGTTAAAGGTTAAGTGGACCCATTTTGCAACCCCCTTATAGTCGGGCAAATAGATTGAAACGATGGGGTCATTTTTAGCATTGCGCAAAAATACCCTATTAAAGATGTGGTACTGGCGAGAGGGTTACGTGAAAGAATGTGGCATTTCACCCTAGCCAATTAAAGAAGAATTCATTTGAACAAAACAAAGGTTATTGAGTCACACAGTGATTGATTATTAGACCCCCATTTCATTGCTTGTCTTTTGAAGAAGGGGGCAAGTCTCAACAGAGCCCCTTGAAACCTAACCTTACCATAGCTTTCGATGAATGCACAATTTCTTTGAAACAAGTGCCACTACAGAGTCCTAGTTGGTTATTTAAGGGTGAGTAGCTGGAATGTCCAGCTGTGGTCTGACTCAATAGGACACATTGAGAGGTTTTGATTGACATTGGTCATGGCTAGCCTGTCCGACATCCTATTTAGCCCCCTCTGCCATGAGCTGCTTCCATTTGATCGGACCTCCGCAGACCCAGTTGTGACATGTTTAGTGATTTCACACTTGCTTTGTGGCAATGAGCACCCCTCCGTTCCCTCAAATGTTTTGAAGCATAAATAATACATTGCTCCCATGATTTGCAATGCATGACTGAGCATAGCTAGGGTCAGAGCAAAAGGAATGTTGCCAAGTCATATTGTGCCAGGCCCTAGTGGAAGTTTTGTGCTTCAAAGAGTTAAGCCATTGATGCTAAGTGAGTTTCCTTATGGTGCATATCAAGAAAAAGCATCAGCGTATTTTTTTTTTTTTTTTTTTTGAAAATTTACTTTCTTGTATGGTAGTCTGTAGGCTACATTGTGAGCAAATGTTAAGTATTACAAACCTAAATGCTTAAGTATAAAATAGTTTGACTCTCCCCAAGTACAAGTTTGTTCTCCTTACCTAAATATCCTTCTGTCTCTCTTTAATAGATGTGTCAGTTTGGTTGCACTCAAACAAAAATAACCAAGAGTATAAAGACTTGCTGCAAAAACCCTTTGCACATGTAAATCTAGGTAAGTATATTCCAGGTGTGGCCCTTTTTATTTGCCTTGCACAATGTTTGGGTATTGTGCATATTACAACTCAGAATGGAAAAAGCTCTTTCCGAGTGTGTTACGTGACACCATAGGATCCAACTCTACTGTGTGTTAAAACTGCACAGTTACGCTAATAACCAAGGTTGACCCTGCAGGTTAACATTGGATCTGCATATGGGCTTGCACTTTGGTGAGTTACCAAAGAAATCATTTAACATAAAAAACACTGTAGTGACCTGGGGGTCAGGGAGTGTAGGGGAACCTACAAAGTGGAGAATACTGATTCACAAATGTCCCAGCTAGGGAATATTGCTATGGCTACAGGTTTCATGCTCACCAATATTGCCTCCCCACATACTGTGTAGACAAATCAACAAATATGATATTCTTTATATACCCGATCCTCAGGACACAAGGTTATCAAATGGGAGTCTATGGCCTTATGTCTGTATATTGTAGGTCTATAACATGCAATGTCGGAGTCTCTGCTGCAAAAGGGCATCACAATGTTTTGGTATTGAGGTGTCATCTCGATGGTGAGTGATCCGACAATGTTTTCATTATGGATCCCCCTCCACCCCTCGCTCCTGCAACTCCCGTCCCCACTCCCAAACAAGAGGCTGGAATGTTGGGTTTCCATGACGCTAATGAAGTAAAAACCTGGCAATGTGTTACTGGCAGCCTCAGAGCAGCTCCTGATCCGCGGCCTCCTTCTCATCAGGATCAGAGTCTGATCCCCCTGTAGCCTTCATTCACCAGGGCTTATTATGCCCAGGAATGTCTCTCACTCTCTCCTTCTCTCATAACCCCCACTGAAGCAGGGAAGTGGGGTGCAGGGGTAAATTTGGGACAAATCCCAAGGGAGAGTACTACACCAAATAACACACAACCCCCCATACCCACCAAAACTCCTCCCCATCACTCCTTACAATCCTTCCACCGCTAACCATCACACATGGACAAAGACACATACACACACACTCCAAACCTTCTTTCCTGTGAAAAGTGAAAAGCTGCCGTTGTGATTTATTGTTCCATAAATGCTTCATGTGGCAGGCCCTGAGGCGACCAGTCCCTCTGTTTGCTAGTGGCCCCAGGGACAATAGTGAGTTTTCGGCACTCAAACAAGTCCTCACGCAAAACTCAGTGATCTTCCCAAGGGAAAACGGAATGATCTTTCCAGCTCCTTGTTTTTTTGCCATTTTTCAGATGAGTAATATTTGCAAATTTAAACACCTTCTGTTTTCTAAATTCTCCTTTCCAAACTTTCTTTCCCATCTTAAACAAGACACTCCTGAAACAAAATGCACTACTCAGATGTTCCTTTAACTGGCCCTCCCTGGTGGGAACGAGTCTTCTTCTCTTTGTGTTTCGCCCAGAATGGCAGTTGAGGGGTTAAATAATCAGTCTCTGTACATTATCCTGTGTCCTGCTGGGCTGGTGGACGCAACCATAATGTCTCGCTAATTAGCCTCCATTTAGGATGGTCCAATAGGCCACACAACCACCATTGAAGATTGAAGCCCATGGAGCTTTGCAAAGGAAGACCCTCTGTCCCATGGGCATTCAGGGTTTAGGCTCGTCCTTAATAAAACTCCAGCTTGCCCAGGCATGATGCCTCCAGGACTCGGGATTCAGTTACTTGGTCGATGAATGGAGTGTATAGCCTGTGTGGGGATGATTTTGGCCATTGTGTGTATTTTGTCATTGAAAGGATAATGTCCATAAATGGGATCTAAACTGACCAGGACCAATTAAGGGCTTAAAGGTTGAAGCGGCTCATTGTAAATGAAAATTATTGTTGGTTGGGGTCGCTGTATAAGGTTTTGAGAGATAAAGTCTTTTGGGAAGACTGGGTTCTATTAACAGTAAAGGATATGCATTGAAAAAAAAGTTAAAGGAAAATATTATGTATATATATATATATATATATATATATATATATATATATATATATATATATATATATATATATATATATATATATATATATATATTTTTTTTTTTTTTTTTTTTAAATCTAAGATACTGGTAAATGTTTCTGATGTTTTTTGTTGTTCTACACAATGTGTTTTTTGTAAAGGCGGACTTTCCTGTCAAGTATTTTGATTGAAGATTTTCTTTAATTTGTGCCATATTAAATGGGGAACACCACCATTCAAAAGGTTTGTGATGGGAAAGAGTACATCAGTTGTACCACTACAAAATCACTTGGCACGGTTCTACTTAATCGTTTACTCAGGATTGTACAGATACAGTCATTTACAATGACATGGTAATCCAGGCTACCAACAAAGAGAATGACCTTCTCTGTACGCCGATGTGCATTGATTGTATAGAGGTATTGAGTCTCAGTTTGATGTGTGGTTGTGCCAGAAGCACACCGCTGGCCCTTTTCCTGCCTCTTGAGGAGTTGGGCAGTGGAAACAAAAGGACGAGAGGCTTTCGTCATCAAAAACCACTAGGTCCTTGGCACTAGACGGAGCTGTGCATGACATCTGATGAAGATGGATGAAAGTGGTTGCTATGGTAAAGGATAGGACTCTCCAGGTCCTGTGGAGAAACTTTTGGTGAGCTAGAAGCAACAGGGCATGTTGGCATGGAATAGTTCATGTGGTACTGGAACAGCCTCAGATTTGTGCTTGTCTTATGTAATCGTTTTGGTGCGTCTGGGTTTTCAAGTGTTCTGTTTGCCGAGTTGATTTGTTTGTGTGTGGATCTTTTGCAAGTGCTTGACGCTCACCTGGAATTACGTCTTGACCTCCTTGCGGTGTTATTTCCCAGAGTTGTTGCACCTTACCCAATCACTCCAGATCTTTGGGTTTATGTTAAGTGGCCCATTGTTGAATAGCAGGATGTGCTGATTGGCTGCATTTAAGATGTCAGTAAAGCAGCAGCATGCATGGCCATTTGGCACACTATGGCCGCTGAGTCCAATGAGACACACATACAAGTGTGGTCCTCTGTAGTTGACAGATATTTTGTTGTTTTTAAGTGCTTTATCTGGTTGTTTGATTATTGTTGTGATGTTGTGACCTGTTGGTCAATGTGAACTTGTCACCTGCTGGTCAGTTGGCTGGATTTCCGGGTCAGGCCTCAGCTAGCATTGTCATGGCGGCCACACAGACCCAGCATTATTAGCCCCACTGGCGGCACTATTTGTCCCACTCCAAAATAGAGGGCTAATGAATAAAAGAAAAAATGGGAGACAGCTAAAGTCTTTCTGATCCCCCCTTCAATGAAGGGGTAATCCAGGGGTGATCGTCAGCACAAAATGTGGCTTTGACTGCCTGTATCCATTCTCTGTGTGTGTGTGTGTGTGTGTGTGTGTGTGTGTGTGTGTTTTATTTTTTTTTAAACCTGTATTTACTAGGAAGTTGCAAGTATATATGACCAAGAATAAACTTCTTTGTACACGTGACTCTGATAATCACATTTAAAGCATGAAATAAAAACAACCTGCCGAGCAGCCTACTAGGTATTTAGTGTGATTACAGGCCTAGGACCGGAACATATTTTAGTCACAATGCCAATTATGTGTGTCAGAAAGAGGAGCAGTCGGATGCGTCCCCCTTTACCACCCCAATTCCCTCTTGTATCAGTCGTCTTTGGGAAAGCCACCCATGGCAGCTCTGTCAGTACCCTGTCACACTACCCGGTAGTACTCAGTATGTTTCCAATAAGTAGTAAAAAGAACACCTTAGCCGTGGTTCATGTACTCATTTACACTTTCTCATTCCTCGACAATTCCAAGAGCACATTATCAAGGTTACTTGATAGCAAAGGGCATTTTGTCCCTTTGTAAATGGTGGTGACTCACTGTTAGTAAAGTCACATCTAGCACACGGAACCACATACCTGAGATGCCATGTTCTCTTTGGTTAACTGACTAGCTGTTAACACTGTTGTTTATTTGTGCACTTGGCTGTCAGTTTAGCACCATTTTAGTTCTATGTGTTGGCTTGCTGAGATGTGTCCAATCCATCTGCCATCTGTGCTTTATGGTCTAGTTGCCTAGACAGACCATTGATTGCAGTGTCTACTATAACTGCTGTGAATGGATGACAGGAGTCTGACATGGCTGCTGTGGTCAGTCTTTCAACCACCAACAAAGCTGGTATGTCATGTAGTAATCCTGTTTCCAGTGAGGTTGCTCCATTCATTTAAAGTAGGGAGATTTTTAAATAGCTAGGTTCTAGGCCCAGTCTGCTCAGGTTTTGTAGCACATGATAAATTGTTAATTGTTAAGTGTTTCTTCAGACTGAAAACAACATTCATATAATAAAATAGTACCTGAAAACGTTTTTCTAGGATCTACATAGCATGTTCTGTTGCAGAGGAAGAATGAACGACTTATTGGTGAAAGGTTAACAAGGCTAATGTATAATGTAGTAGCTGTCAATGAGATTTCAGTGCTTGATATCCAGTAGACACTGTAAATGTTTTTACTGTCTTTACCAATGCCATCACGTTGAATGGTTAATTGAGGTTGATGGTTGAAATACCTTTCCAAAATCCCAACATGACATGATAGGTAGGACTAATAAGTTCTTTGAAATGCTAAATTGCAGTTGTTCCTTGAATTGACCTTTTTCATTTTGCTTATATACATTGTATGCAGTCTTTATTTATTTTTTTAATGGCAGCTAAAGTACAAGTCTAGTCCAGAATCCACATCCAGCTTTCACATTTGCAGTGGTATCTACTGTAAGGGCTTGTCCTAAGTAGTAGATAATATCCTAAGTCAAAACAATGAGGCTTCACTAAAAGTGCCTGTTATCACATTGTGATGTCGTCTACATGCAGTATAATAATTGAATGTAACTTAAATGAAAATCAAAGCATGAAGGAGTGAAAGCATTGTGATACAGGGAAGGAATATACATTAATTGTCACAGTAAAAGTGTCTTTGCAATTTTCCAGAGCACCAGGACTGCCTCCATCAGGCGGTCCACGAGCGTCTCGGGGAGCTGCTGCGAGTCCTGAAGGCTATTATCAGCAAACACCAGAGCCTCAACTCGGTGGACATCCTCAGTACAGCTGGAACCGTCATCGCCACAGTCAAAGGTGAGCTGTGATGACCAGATCTCCCTTAAACACACATGCACACGCGTAACTCACAGCTTTCCTGTAAAACATACCAGCTACTCCTCCACTCTTTCTTTGGTCTGTTTTCTGTCTCTGCTTATCTAATCCCCCCTCCTCCCTTGACTGTTTTATCTACTGGACATCCACTATTACTGTGTCCTCTCTCTCACACTGTCTCCCCAAGTCTTAAAAAGAACTTCCCAGTTCCCAAGTTTTTCGTATAGCTTCAAAGCAATGCAGCTCTTCAGAAGTCACACAAGTGCTTTGAATGCAGCAGCATGTGTTTCAAACCCCATACAGAGAGTAAGAAAATAATATTTGGGAGTCAGATACCTGATTCAAGAGGCAGGGAGAAGCGGGTGTCCTTTGTGCTTTGTCTGCCAGTTCAGAGGGAACTACACTGAGGAATCCTATTCAATCCCTCATTCTCTGAGATTATGATCTGGCATGCAGGTCAATTCTTAACTTGGCCGACACACAAGAATCCCCTGAGTATACCTCGTCTCAATTTGCATTGCAAAGAGGGCCATAGAGGGGCTGCATAGCTTTTTGTAAAGCTTTCACTTAATAAGGAATGGTGACATGGTGGAGTGAACAAAGCAAGAGGAGGCTCTGCATATGAATGTAGCTTACCTTCACTGAAATATTTGGAATGAGTCCACACACATGCACACACTCGTGTGCATGTGTGTGGACTCATTCCAAATGAGTGTGCCATAAACAATTATTAGATGCATGCAAGTCCCATCTTTCATGCAGTAACTTTGCTATTTGTATGGCATTCAAACTTGTTGATGCCCAATAGAGGCACGCAGAATAGGACCTTTTCAATAAGGAAGCCTTAGATTTGACAGCTTAATGGTTGTTCTATAGAAGCCTTTGATTTAGCCTCTTACTAATATTAAATTGATGGGTGGAAGGATTCTTAAGAATGTAGATTAAAATTTTCAGCTTATTAATAGCAACTGGTTTAAGGGCAACAGTGTTTATGATATCTCTGAACAAGTGCCTTTGATAAATAGCAAATTAACAGACAGCATTTACAGTAGCTGTTATTATCTGGTCTTTTAATGATTATGTGCATTGAAGCATGCTGTGACATCTTTTCTGCCACTAGGTGGCCAGAATTGTTCACCTCTTGACCATCCCACAGTGACAAGGTGATATCAGCTGTACACTTATATGTAATATTTTTTCACTACCAAATCTAAAAGCTGTTGAAGATATGCAATTTTGTCAAGCTACTATTTATGGAAGTGTGTCATGTGACCAGGAGGTTGTTTTGTTCTGTCATTAATTTTAATGTTAAGAAACAGATTAAAAGTGTACTGTTTGATTGTACAAATAAGACAATAATGTACATTTTTCTAGTAGAGATTGTATTGCATTTCTACGTCATTGCACTCTAAGGTACACCCCAACACTCGATCAAATACATGTTCATACAGAGTTTTGTCACCTGTGATCCTTCATTCAGTCGCATGCCAGGTTGCTACACCTTCACATTATTCTTTATTGGAAGAAAAGCATAGGACTTTGCAGCTGACGAGTGTTTCGATAGTGTTGTGCTTTTCCAGTGAAACAATACCATTTTTCTCCGATGATGTAACTTCCACGTTTGGACCAGTGGTTGGGGCCTGAGCGAGTACTGGCATTGTATTCCAGCAAGCCTCAGGATGTCCTGTTGGGGGTAGGGGTCGGACAGCAGAGGAGGAGATGTAACTGCATAAGAGAGTTGCGTTCTTTGAATGGTGGTGGCTACAGTAGCTGGGCTGGCGTTGAAAGAGGCTCCCAGGGCCCTATGGACATTGGACCCCGTCAAAATCCTGTTTTTTGCACCCTTCCAACAGAGCCTTAACACTTCCTGTACCTGAGTCTGAGAGAGGAATTTTTACGTTGGATGTATTTCTCTGTCAAGTTCTCCTTTTGCTGGATAGAGGAACATACTATTGGACCCCTTGAATAACAGTAACTTGTTCAGTGGCATGTTTAAGGTGTTTGGACTGAAAAATCGCGTTTCAGTCACCCTGAAGTATTGGTTACTGGTCATGATCAAGACAGTTTATTTCTGTCAAACAGGAGAAATGCTGAAGAAAGTTTTGAGGTGGGTAATTGGTAGTTTTGTAGCACAGTATACTTCTCTGACAACTGTTTCCAAAAGACCTGGATGCAATGCGTAATAGCTACTGAGGAGCATCTTAGTATTTTGTAGGTGTTGTTTAGGTGGGTGCTCTTCAGTTTTCATTAAGTGGCACATATATGGAAAGGCCTGGTTATAGAGTTGGTGGGGATACAGTTTGGGGCCGGTTTTCTGATTCCAAAAATAGTTCCCAACTTTTGGTTCATCCAGAAATCTCTTCTTCTACTTCTGTTACAAAGACACGATTCACAAGAGAAACTTTCAAAACAAAGTCTTACAATAAAGCTCAGTAACTGAAGACGGTAGGTTTTCTATTTTAAAATATCTGCTCCACTTGAGTCTAGAAACTCTAGAAATCTCCATTGTTCTAATGGAAAGGAAAGACTAAGGAAATCATGGAGGCAGCAAAGTGGTCTGTGACATCACTGATTTATTGCGTGGTGTTTACTCTCATTTTCTGAGCATCTCCTAGTTTATTTTCTCTCTGCTCAGTCAGGACAGGAAGTTTATTGTGAAGACTGATTACAGCCGTATTTACACTGGTGTTTTTTCCCTATTCTGTCCTCAGTCATCACTGTGTTTAGACTTACAGCAGGAAACTACTGCCTTTCCAGATTACAGCTAAATATATACACTTGCAGTATTTGCTTATCTTCTGTGATTTAAAGTACAAAGTTGTTTTTGGATGCCTCTGAGGGACTTTTCAATTTTCTTTTGAGATATGAAGTGAACAGTTCCTTAGCTCTCGGTGTGAATTGAGGAGTACAGCATGACTCAAAAGAGATTTCCATTGACTCCATACTTGACGTCATGCACAGGATGATGAATCATACCATGAGATTCATGCTTTAAATGTAGCAATATCAATGGCGCCAGTTCAGGATGTCATCAGTATGCAGGTTTTAGGTTTGCTACCAAAGCTTGACTCAATCCTACTTCATCACTATTTGACAGGGGTGAACTTTAAGGAGGTGAACGAAGAGAACAAACAGAAGCTTTTCGGAGAGATCTACATCGCTATCGACACATTGGCATTCACCTTTGGCAATGTGTAAGTATGTCATCACTGTGATTGCAATCCCCATGGCTCGTTTCTCTTTTGTGGCCTTTCTTACTCCATCAAACGAGTTGACTGTACTATTATTCTTAATCAAGGGCAGGTTTTTTCAACTGTAATTGTTCCCTGTCAGTTCTGACAGTCCATAATTAATTACTATTACTAAGTCAATTAGTATATTGCACATTTTAAACAATCCAGTGCAAGACAGGAAAAATAGTACCATGTGAGCAGAAAAAGAAATATGGAAAACGATAAAAAGGAGAATAGAACCAGAGCTAGATGATAAATTAATCATTACAAATATTTCTGTGTAAATACCTGGTTAACATTATGTTAGATGAAATTTGAAAATATAAATAAATAATAAATAATAATTCTTTGGGCTTTCAATTGTGGCTATTTCCTTTTAAGAGTATTGTTATGAAGAAATGGTTATGAGGCAGCAATGATTGAGAGGTGATTAAAAGAGAACAGAAATCTTGCATTACAAACTGGAGGTGAGGAAGGTCTAATGAAAGAGACTATTGGGTTGATTTATGGAAACTGTAGCTTAACCCTGAAAGTCCAGATATCAGATATCTCTGCCTCTGTTGCATCGAGTTTGACCATTCTTTTTTTAATCTGTCTTTTTTTCCCCCATCTTCATGGAAGCCCAATACTAAAATGCTGGAATACCCCCATAAAACTAAAACACAAAGATGATTTGAGTCAGGTTTTAAACTGATTCCTGCATATGCTTTCTCTTTCTCAACCAAATTTGTTGATTTGTGTTTGTGTTTTCCCCTCAGAGTGTCTGACTTCCTTATGGGAGATGTAGAGAATGGATCAGTGTTGGGGCTCCCCCTGACTAAGAGAAGCAGGGTAAGAAAAGTACAATCATTATATTGTGTAGCTCTGTTTATCACCCCCCAAACAAATGGCCTAATTCATTTAGCACAAGTGAGGTATCAAATTGGCACTTGCCACCTTCCACAACTGTTATCATCAAAAATGAAAGCTGTCATTGTCCCATGAACGCCAGGATGTGGCCTACTGCCCCTGAATTGTCAAGCAAAAGATATTAAAAATGATCCAGCAGAGTGCAGAGTTCAGGGGTTAAACCAGCACTTGCAGGTTGACGCATGTTCCCGAAATGGCCTCCGCAAATGATGAATTGATGCTATGTATTGTTGTTTTCCTGCTGAAGGTTTTATAACTGCTCTAAAGAGGAAGTAAGGTTCTGATAAGCCTTGTTTTAAGCCTGTTAGCAGAGCATACCGTGCCTTGAGTAGGAAATTCATCCTCCTCATTGTAGATTTTTTTTTTCTGTCTGTTTTTCAGTCTTTTGAGAACCTCTCCGTGGAATCTGGAGGATCCGGTCCCGAGAAAGATGATCCGCCAGGTAAGACAGATCTCTATAGCACACTACTGTGTTCTGGTGCCACTCTGTGAAAGTGTGGGGAGAAACTAATCCTGGCAAATTTGTTAGGAAAAAAGCTTATTATAAATATTATTATTAATTATTATTATTATTAATATTATTATAATTATATACCTAAATCAGTCTTAAGCTGACCTACTGTTGCTGCTTTATCATTCTAGGTTATGGCATTGTTTGTGCTGTGTCACTGACAGTGAAGTGTTTGTGGGGTTATGTGGGGTAAGAGCATAACTAGCTCTCAAGTCTTGATGACCAGTCACCTCAACCACTTATTAATACACCCTGTAGTCAGTGTCCTGTCAGCATTACTTATCTTCAGATGGTATTAGCTCACCCAAGGTCAGTGTGGGCTTTTCTCTCTGACTCACAGTCACAGATGTTGCTAGCTTAACACATATGTAGTATGAGTCCAGCAGTGGTGAGAGGCGTGTTGGATGGAGGTCGGTCGCTGGCGGTCATGTTCAGGCCCATCTTCTATAACCTCCCTTGTGCGATTCCGGTGGTTTTCACAGAGCCGTCTCCGCCAGTTCGGGCAGAAGAGGTGGACAGGACACTGCAGCGGCAGGACAGCGGGTTGGAGTCGGCGCTGTTGTACGCCAAGGCCTGGTCCAAGTACACCAAAGAGCTGCTGGCGTGGGTGGAGAAGCGTCTCAGTATGGGTGAGTTAGGGCACAGATAAATACGTATCAGTATTTCTGACACTGTAGGGAGGCAAGCAGCTAAGTACCACCTATCACACTGAAGTCCAAAAGTCAGCTGTCATGTGTTAGTGTCATGGAGCATGTACTTAACTGTAGTACGTCATTACATACTTAAGTGAAGGTATGGTAGGTCATGTCAGGGTATCCTTATGACATGTTTACATGTACATGTCATTCACATGTAGGGTCTTTTTTGAAAGAGTTTGAAAATAAGACAAATAAAAACCTTTTTACCAAGAAATGCACTGTGAAATTAGACTGGCAGTTGTCAGTTTTACTTACATGACATAACTTACTTTACATTCAGTTTTATATAATTGAATACCCACTTTTAGATTAATCTAGGACAAACTTATTGGAAATGTATTCAATGAATTTCCTGATTTTTCTTTAGCTTTACTGAATTTTGAAATATGATTATTTCCCAGCTTTTTTTTTGTTCAGTCCAGTCTTAAACATAGCGCATTGGCAGCAACATGTGGCTTTAAATGTCTTAAATTAGTTTAGATTCATACATACAGTTTAGAATACAGTTTTACAGACACTATACTCTGTGCTTAGCATTTTAGCCAGTGCCCCAAATGTGGGCTTTAATTAGGGGCCCAATTTCCTGAGAATTTTGTTTCTCGATCACCTGAGCTGGAGTCAAAACAATGAAGTCTTATCCAGGCTCAAGGTTGAGTGTGCAGTGTGAGAGCTTTTGTTTGGCACGCCGGTTAATGAATGGTTTCAGTCTAATACTTAGTCACTTGGCCAGTCAACACAGTGACACAAAGCACTCAGTCAGGCTGTACAGTACTGTTGTTATCGTTGTTTGTTTAACACATCCCCTTTGGTTAATGCTGTATTTACTGATTGATTTTATAGATTTGTCTCTCATGACTCAAAGACATTGTGTGATTTAATCAGAAAATGCTTAAAATGTTTAGTTAGGTAGTTAATGTACTTCAGCATAATGCAGATATTTGCACACACATAAATGACAAATTGCAGGCCAGTAGAGAGCACTGTATATGTTATATTCAAGTAAATGTTAATGTGGTCTGTTTGCAGATATTGAGTGTGCAAAGAGTTACGCCAAAATGGCTGAATCTGCCAAGACGCTTGCAAGTCAACAAGTGAGTAGATGTTGCAGCTGACTTGCACTGACATTACAACTTTGTTGCCAACTTTTAGCTGTTGGGGGTTGACATAAAGACTTTCTCCCCCTCATTGAAGGAATTCATGCCTTTCCGTGAGACCTACATGACTGCTTTCAAAAATGACATTGAATACAGCCAGCTGGTACTTCACACCGCAGCAGTACTCCAAAGCAACAAATTCATGCAGGTAATCCAACAAAGCAAAAGGTACCTTTCTGAAATGGGACTTGGGTTGTATAATGGAAACAAGAGGACTTACTCACTGTGTGTGTGTGTGTGTGTGTCTGTGTGTCTGTGTGTCTGTGTGTGGTGCGGGGGGGTTATGTGTTTCTTTTCAGCCTCTCCTGGCCAGAAAGAATGAGCTGGACAAACTACGAAAAGAAGTCAAGGAGCAGTGGCAGAGAGAGCAAAAGAAAATGGTGAGTTGATTTCCATAAAGGTCGCATTAATAGAAGGCCACACACACAACGCATACAGAATCTAAAGATGCTTCACTGACCTGGGGATCAGTCCAAAAATGCCCTTGAAATGCCTAAGCCCAATATACACATGCCTTGTTTTGTCATGTCGTCATGCATGCAGCATATATGTGTCATATATCATATTACATTGGTCTCTATTGCATTGTTGAAATGTATAATTATTACAGATTACTATTAATTTAAAAGAGGGTATAACCTTAAAAGCCATATTTATGTGTATGCTTTGGTTAGCATTGTTGGATTTGGGCTTGTAAAACCATATATGTGTTTGTAGGTAGAGATTTGCACAATCTTTATATTTTCCTGTATTTTAAAGGTTTTTGTGTATACCACTGGAATCTGGGTTAGTATGGTTGTGGTTTTCATTAAAGTGGACAGATCCTGTGGAAGAAAGACAAAGGAAAAATCAGCCACTGGTAGAATGTTGCAACATTTGCACTTGTCTTATTTGTGGTACATCTGTCTTTGTGGTTTTATGTTTGTTTGTCTGTATATGAACATGATATGTGTGTGCATCTCCAGCATGAGGCAGACAGTGCTCTGAGGAAGGCTCGGCTGCTGCAGGCCCAGCGGCAGGAGGAATATGAGAAGGCCAAGGTGTCCACCAGTCGCCTGGAGGAGGAGCAGATCGGAGGAGGAGGAGGGGCAGCGGCGGCCAAACAGCTAGAGAAGAGGCGCAGGCTGGAGGAGGAGGCCCTGCAGAAGGTACGCCACCTCCACCACCTGATTGTTTTGGCTGATAGGCTGATTGGCTTATAGTTGTTGTTCGTTAATATTTGTTTTAATGATTGATTACCTACTAACCTATTGTTTCACTTTAGTAGCTTTGTTTGGCATTTTAAAAGTCAATTTTACCCTGTCGCCGAATTTCTGTAAACACCATTTCCGAACTGAATATCAGCCTCTACTAGCCACTCGCACAGAACAGGAAAAATGTCTGCCGTACACTTGAGGCATGCAAATTCCTGTTCTGATGCACTTGATGACATTTATTGGACACTGAAAGTAAAGAGAGACAGAAAAAGTTGGAGAGGGCGGGACTCAAACCCAGGAAGGCAGGCTAACCATACCAAAAACTATTCCACCTTGTTATCAGCCCTAAGCTCCCCTTTTTTTCACAACAAACAAACAATGCAGGATTTGGAGGGAAGACAAATGACAACAATCTGTTTGGTCGGCAGTCAATCAGACCTAAGCCCAGCACTTTTCTTATTCTTTTAGCACTCGCTGAGCATCTTTGGTTCATTGACCATGTGACTTACAGCAGTTACAACTAAACTTGCTAAATCCAAAGTCAAATCCATTGTATTATTTTTACTAAGCAGAGAATTTAGAATGATGATGAAGTGTCTTTAGATAAGATTGACTTGATTGTCCACCAAAGTGGCTTCTCCCAAGGTACAGTAAAGTTACATACAATGCACATAACACAGCACACCATTAAAAATATACAGAGTATACAATAGTGCAAATGGGCAAGTAGCAGCAAATAAGTTATGTAAATAATACAAGAGAAAAATAGTGCAATTTAATTATACATTTTGCTCTGTTGGCAGGCTGAGGAGGCCAGGGAGCACTGCAAAGCATGTCAGATTGATGTTGGAGAGAAGAGAGTCGATCTGGCCAACACCAAGAGTGAGAAAATCACTCAGATCCGAGAAATGGTCTCCCAGTGCGACCTCACCCTCAAGGCTGTAAGTTCTGTAAATGTCTATCAGACATGTTTATGTAAAATTTAGACCAACTTGATAACAGAAATAATGTCAACTACATCTTGGACAGACTGATGAGGAGACACTCGGTGCGTGATGCGCAGTTTAATGTTGTTGTGGTCCTTGTTTCAGGTGACCGTCAATTGGTTCCAGCTCCAGCAGGCCCAGGTGGTATCTCTCCCCGTCAACCACCAGAGTCTGTGTGAAAATGCCAAACTGTACGAGCCGGGCCAGCGCTACATCGACTTTGTCAGGAGTCTACCCACTGACGGGCCTCGTCTGGAGTCCCACTCGTTAGACTCGCCTGTCACACCAAACACAGGGTGAGACATCGAGATACTGCTGCTAAGAAACACATGGGCTCAGTGGCTCGCTTTGACATGGAGGGGTTTGCAAGTGATTTAAGCAGATGGTCAACTAAAAGATTGCATTTTTCCATTACTGACAAAAAAGTTCAACTCTGCAGTAAAATGAATCTTTCACTTTCACATGGGTGTTCATAAAATCACAATTGTATGTTTCAAAAGAAAACCAGCAATTGATATTTAGAAACTTTTTCATCCTTATGAACAAAAGGCAAACAGCAACAACTTGCACAATAAATCCAGTAAGTCTAATCATGGTCTCTCATATTATAGAGAAGGCAGCTCACAGGAACATCACCTTTGAATTAAACAGAAATCTGATGCTTACTGCTGAGGGAGTGTGTCTAAATTTAACTTCATCAACCCCCTTAGTCATTTCCTTGATAAAATCTGAGAAAGTAAACATAAACACTGATAACAGAGTTATTTTTGTAAGACTGATAAAGTGGTGGTTCTCAGAGGGGTTCACAATCCCAGACAAAGTTAATTTAATTTCAGTATTGTTTAATTCATTTGAAAGGTGTTTCAGTCTCTCCACGTGTAGTGTGGACGTTTATACAATCATTTTTATATCAACAGTTTAAAGCTCGCATCATAGGATTCTGTGGGGACATGAATATTTGTTTATGGTAAACAAGTGGTTGTAAATACAGTGGAAAGGAGTTACTGTAATAGTTTGTGGTGCTGTAGACCTCACTGGTGAGAGGTGGAGTGATTGAGTGAGAGAGCTTGTTTTGGAAAGCGTAAAACAATTGGGTTGGCCAGGGCTTCCTGCGGAAATGACTGCGGTCACGGGAGAGAGGAGCTGGGGCAGTGGGCTTACCACCAATTTCACTAAACCGCTGTGAAAGTTTTCAGTAGCTTTCAAACTACACATTGTTTCTGACTGACATGAAAAACATGGGGGGGGGGGGGGGGTCATTTTACATTTGGGCAATTTTTAGTACCCAGTTCTTGTGAAGGCTTTGGTCAAACAAATTAGTTTCCTTTTGAGAGAGTTTTGTTGACACAGGTTTCTGGTCACACACACACACACACACACACAGATGGAAATAAGGGAGTGCTTTGTTCTTACATAGTTGTCTCCTTCTACCCCTAACCCCCCAACTTTGATCCCTCTGATCAAAAGAATTCAGCTTGGGAGAGAGGAAATGAAACTTAGACACACACACACACACACACACACACACACACACACACACACACACACATGCTCACATGCATCCACAGCATTGGTCTTCAAATGGTTAAATATAGACAGCTGACCTGCATACTGTATATTGTGAGATACAGTAGGATATTTTCACTAACAATGGTTGACATGGTTTCTACATCAGCCATTCGCAGCCCTATGTGTGTCAGTTAATCACTGTTAAACCCTTAACAAACTGCTGTCTTTGATGGTAAGGTGAGGCTGATCTCATGGTATTGTGATTATTCAGTGGTCTTTTCACTACTGATGACTACTAGAGTTAGGAAATATAGTTTTATACAGTGTGATACTGCAGTATAGGAATTACAGATCTAGGTCTAATTTAAAATTGTCCAAAGAGAGGAATGTTATTGCTAGACAAGAATCCTGGACTTAATTGTTGTTAGTCTTAAATGTGAATTTTTTTTTTAAATTGAAATTTCAATATCAATTTCACTGTTTAACAAACAAATCAGGAAGAAAATAGATTAAATAGAATGATAGTGCTTTGCACTTCTTGAGATTTCTCCTTTTTTTCCTGTTAAAGAGTTAATCCTTATCCAGATTTAGTGTCTAAGGATAGAGCGTGTTCTATTGATTGTAAAGCCCTCTTAGAAATATATAATGTAAATAAAGTTGACTTAACTTGACTTAGATAAATTCTTAGGATTAGCAAATTTGGTTAGATCAAACTGCCCAATATTGCCTTTTAATCAAAGGCTTTAGGGATCTATCTTGCAACACACTTTTTTTTGAGGATATGATTTTACTCAACAGTGTCAATGATGTCCATCTGGAAAACCTTTAGTAGTAGAACCTTTACCCTGCCATAAGTATATTTATTACTGTGGGATTTCTTTATAGTGTTCCATGATAATGTCTCACTGTTGTTCCAGAGGACTGCAGACAATAAAGACAAAATATTGGACTATATGAGTCCAAAGGTTATCGTATCTGTGTTTCAGCCTTTAAAAAATGGACGTTGTTTAAACCTTATTTTCATTCCATCATTTTCCTCCCTAGGATGCCTTTCAACAAGCGCTCGCTAAGTGGCAGCCACTCATCCCACAGTAACCTCTCACAGGCATCCATGATGTCTGACCTCCCTGGTGTCGATGACGTAGACAGTCCCATCACTGCCCAACACACCAAGATTGCAGAGAGGCGCTCCAACAGTAGCACTGACATCCAAGGTACACAGGTTGAAAAGCTAGTTTCTAGAGGTGTCATTTTGCCCTGTTGAACACTCTTACAGGGCAAATTTAATTATAGAACAGACGGAGATGGAACCTTCCACATTGCCATTAGCTTCAGTAGACCAAAATGTAGTAGAGCCACATACAAGACAAGTTGCTTTGGTAGTAACATGAAAAAATGATATGAAGGGAAAGGTGACAGTACTTGTGTTGTTATCTCCTTTTGTTTAACTTATGAGTGGAAGTTGGATCCCGCCAGATCTTTTTAGGCAGCATTGGGTTAAGAGCCGCATCAGTGACTAATGGGCTGTAATATCGTGATATTCACTGTTGTAATATGTTTTTTTATCCAGCACTTCGGATTCAGGTCCCGTTTCGTCCTTGGGCCTCGGCCAGCCAAGGTGGAGGGATGTGCAGCGACTCAGAAAGTGCTGGAGGGAGCAGTGAGTCCCGGTCCATGGACTCGCCCACTGCAAGCCCAGGTAGCTTCAACCATCTTTGCATACACTATGTTGTAATAGGTGTTTGTGTTACTGAATGGCTAATTAACAGGATAGTTACCTACCAACTCTACTCTTTTGAATGAATCTTTACATGCTGTTACATTTGAGCTATCAAGGAAAAAGGAAACACATTTACTTCCTGTCAAGCTTTTATGTTTACTGCCTAACTAAGGAAGCCAAATCACCTTGTTTACCTCAGGTGTTACATAATACCTAGCTCTAAACATCAGGTGTAATAAAGAAACCACACACTGCAGATGATAGACAGGAGGGGCATTCCTCAGCACTGACTGTCTTAAGCGCCCCCAGGGCAGGCAAACATTTCTTTCCTATGAAGTTGATGTTCACCCAAACGTTGTTGATGTGCTATCTCAAAGTCAAGTGGCTTAGCAACCACTGACAGTGGTGCCTCTTTATTGAACTTTATGAAACTCTGTTAGTCTACAACACACACAAACACTGTTAGTCTGCAACACACACAGACACACAAAATTGTAGATTTGGTGCAGGCTGGGTTTTTTCATTGTTGCCTCTGTTGCTGTACAACAGTACACATGTGTTGCAGTGTAATGTCCTTGTACAGTTCTGCTTCCGAAAAATCAGGATGTGGCAGGCCTCCTCCAAGTGTTTGCAGAGGAGCGTTTCATTCAAATTAGTGTCAGCTCATATAGATTAAGACCTTTTGATATGTGTTCCCCCTTTTACATCTGACACTTAAAACGACACCAGGTGTCCCCTTTAACTAATTATATATATATACTGATAATGGATCTGTTGCAACCTAAGGACATAATATATACAAACTATTGAATACTTGTCTGATTGAAATCTTTCTTGCATACTTTCTATGTAAGAATCAATATAAGAATTTTGTGGTATCGTGGAATTTGGGTGGTAGATTGTCACTGCACTATTAGCAATGCATCGAAATGTTGAAAATGAGAGTTGTGTTGTTTTCAGTTGTACTGAAGTACCTGCAACCCCCAACCACCAATCCACCACGCCCCCCACTTCTCCAAGTATGAATGGTGTAGGAGTTTATCATTGATGAGCCTCCACATTGGGCTCATTAGAAAATCAACAACATTATTCAAATGAGCCTACTGGAAATAATTGATCAGTCAATGGAAGTGTGAATCACCAACAATCCCCCACTGGGAATTTAATTATCAACAACATGACGTAGACCACGCCTTTTTGGGGCCTTTTTACCTTTAGTCCACGGCTCAGTACTGCTTATTTCCACCACTGTAATCCAGCCCAAAGGAGACAGAAAAAAAGAGAATTTACCTGAACTGACTTGACGTGACTGTGGAGATGTGGACTTACTGGTGTGTCCTGCCTTACTGTTCAGGAGACTTCAAGAGGAGATTACCCAGAACTCCCTCCACTGGCACCATGTCATCTGCTGATGACCTGGATGAGAGAGAGCCTCCCTCTCCCTCTGATAATGGTGAGTCAAACTGAACACATTTTTCACTGCATAACAAATGTCTGTTTGTTCTTATAGTATTATTTTATTTATGCTACATATATTACATTTTTTTCCAGTATTATTAACCCAGTAAGTTTAGTTCTTTTGGGATTGTCAATTGCATTTTGTGTACTTTTATCTATTAATATGTATAATCTGTTATCAGTAGGATTGTAATGTATATACAGTATATAGGGAGAAAAGTAAATGTCTTCTAATGATCCTCTTTGTCCTTAATGTCTTCTCTCTTTCCCTCCGCTCTGCAGGTTTAAGTGAGATGATAATCGAAACAGCCAGCTCTCCAGGTCCCTTTAGAAACACCCAGATGTCCAAGGCTGCTCAAACCCACAAGCTGAGGAAGCTTAGAGCGCCATCCAAGTGTCGCGAGTGCGACAGCCTGGTGGTGTTTCATGGAGCCGAGTGTGAAGAGGTAACCTTGGTTTCTGGAACAAAACACGATCCAACCATGATCCTCTATTTGGACCTTCATTAAATGTAGTGAGTCCACGGCATTCAGAGTATTACAAGTTCAAGAAGAACGTTGCCAAAGTTTCACAATGGCGTCTTTATCACTCACGGTCAGCAAAAATCAAACAAAAACAAACGAGAAAGACCACCTCGTCCCTCATCAAAATCTTTGAATAAAGGGAAAAGTTGAAACTAGCCACAGGCTCTCCTCAGAGACCAAATCCACCAACTGGTCTCAGTCGGGGAGCAGCCAGTGGAAACTGAAGACCTTTTGTTCAGTTCGTCTTCTGAGTCGCCGCCTCCATTACCCCCATTACCCCCATGCCCCCCCACTCGTTTATTATTATAGATCCAGTTTCTTTCCATATTTATTAGATACACAAGACAATAACAAAACGGTTATTGTTTTTTAAGCCTTTTAAGATATGTCTTGTCAACGTGTCTATCTGCTTTACATAACCTAAGAATGTAACTCTGCAGTGTATTGGAATCCTTCCATGGCAATGGTTCAGAGGGTTACCAGACATGAAGCTTTTCTTTTTGGCTTTTTGGTCTTAATTCAAGGAGTAGTTCACAACCAAACTACTTTTGAGTGCATATTTTTGTGCCCAAGCTGTAAAAAGCCTAAACCAGCGGGAATTGATGGTTTGATTGGCTATAGTAGGAGAGATGTAGAAACAGGGTGTCCATTGGTCCCTATCAACATGCAGCTTCAACTAAAGATTTTCAATGGGATGTATTGTCTCATGTTTTTTTTACATTGGTTGCATTTACCGTACAGATAGTCAGTCAGTAAGTGTGTGTTTGTAGTATTCTTGTGATTGGTTGGATGTAATCATTGACGTAATCTTTATCCTGGTGTTATCCTTTTGCTTTTGCTACTATCATGATCAAAATGTTGAAATTGGGAAAAACACTGTTCCATCTCTTGTATTTGAATCTGCTTTTCAGCAGTGTGTTTAAAAATGTTTAACTCCAGTATCCACTATTCCTTTCATAACTGAGATACGTGTCAACTTGTTTCCAGTGTTCGTTAGCCTGCCATAAGAAGTGTCTGGAAACATTGGCCATCCAGTGTGGCCATAAGAAGCTCCAGGGGAGGCTTCACCTCTTCGGCATCGACTTCACACAGGCAGCTAAGAACAGTCAGGACGGCATCCCCTTCATCATACGCAAGTGTACATCAGAAATCGAGAACAGAGCGCTTAACATTAAGGTATTTTCAGTCGAATGTGAGAGATAAAATGATTATTGTCAGATCAATTACTATAAAACATCAAGATGATTGGTACTATATTGTTTATGATGATGTTGCTCATTCTTTGGCTTCACTAAAGAGGATCCAATGCTATGACTCAAAATACAACTTTCAATTTAAAGTTTGCACGCATTTTCTTTAAATGCATGTCCTGTGTGATGTTTCTTTGGTGTACCTTGTTAATATTCTGCCGCTGTGTTACCCAGCTTTGCCATGGTGATCCTGAAAATTGCATCTAATTTTCCTGTGTTGAATGCATTTTGTTTTTGTGCTGTGAAGGGTATCTACCGCGTGAACGGTGCCAAATCTCGGGTGGAGAAGTTGTGCCAGGCGTTTGAGAATGGCAAGCACCTGGTGGAGCTCTCCGAGCTTTATCCCCACGACATTAGCAACGTACTCAAACTCTACCTGAGACAGGTGGGCTGCTTTTGAAACCTTAGGTATAGAGGTATATGAAAAGAGGGTCGTCCAAATACTGGCATGAGATGGTTTAAAGTGTGCTCTACAGAACAAAGCCACTGCAGTAGTATTTATTTGTCTTTGTTTATTTTTGGTACGCAACTCCCACCTCTCATCCCCTAATAGCTTCTCTCATTTCTAAATCTGTCCCACTTGTCTATTTACTTACATATTTCAGTTGTCTATGTTTATTATTAACTTCCTTGTTTCATTTGTTTTTCTTGTTCTTTTCCCCCCTCATACTTTCCACTTCAGCTTCCAGAGCCGCTCATCCTGTTCCGCTATTACAACGACTTTATCGGTTTGGCCAAGGAAAGCCAGAGTATCATTGTGGAGGAACTGGAGGCGTTGCGGCTCAGTCCCACCCCAGTGGCCCCGGCCCAGGTCAGCGTGGAGCTCAACCGGGTCCTCTTCAAGATCAAGGACCTGCTGAGGCAGCTGCCACAAGCTCATTACAAGACGCTGCAGTTCCTAATAGAGCATCTGCACCGGTATGGTGGCCTCAGTCGAACACATTTTCTGCTGAGTGCATTATTATATTATATAATCATTTTACAAGTAGGGACATGAATCTCATTCTTATAAATCTCAACATGTAATAAGCCATTCATTCCTTCCTCCCTCCAGGGTGACGGAGCAATCAGAGGAGAATAAGATGACAGCCAGCAACCTGGGTATCATTTTTGGCCCGACACTGATCAAACCAAGGCAGGCGGACGCCGAAGTTTCCCTTTCCTCTCTGGTGGATTACCCATATCAGGCACTCATTGTTGAGCTCCTGATCAGACACTACCAGATGGTCTTTGACACCCCCCTCAGTCCCCTGGGCAGCACCTCGCCTACAGAGATTGATGCCCAACCCCGCCATGACACCCGCCTCACCCACCAGGAGCAGCAGTTGAGCAGGCACTCCAAGTCGTTGGGAGACATTAAGGAGGTAATGAGTCATTAACTTTCATGCTAAAAATTAGATTGTGTTATTGTAATGGCACGACATGTAACAGGATTTTATATCAATATCATATACAGCACATTTGTCCATTTGGTAGATTGATGCTTTGTTTTCTGACCTTATTCTTGTCTGTCTTATCTTTACAGCAGAGCTCTAAGGTGTATAAAAGGCATTCCTCCATAATTCCTTCCTCCCACTTATTGGCTGAGGTTCAGGAGACCATGCCAAGTCTTGATGGAAGTGACTTTGAACCTGGTCAGTATTGTTACAAAGCTAGGTAACCAATATAAAGCATTATTAATGTTCGTACATTAATGTTTAACCTCTTGTTAATCTCTCTATTTAAAGCTGATGAAGTGGATTCAGAGACCTTCAATGGGGTTTTGTCATCAAGCGTCCCCGAGGTCCCGAAACCTGGTGAGAGAGGCCTCTGTCGGTCTCAGCATATCACTGTCACCAGGGTCCAGCTTCGACACACTCGCAACAAACTCTCCTCCCGGCCAGTGAGCCTGCCAGCTGAACAAATACTCAACCGAGGCCAAGTGGACGAGAATAACACCCGGAACAGCACTGACCAGGACGACTGGAGAGGAGGCAGTTGCGACCAGTCGATTGAAGAGGCGGACGAAACTGAGAATACAAAATTGCGAGTGGGCACCCATTACCGGAGTACATTTATTGACACCCAGACGTTACGCAGAACTTGGGACAAACAGTACAAGCATGATGTTGCTTCCAGAACAGTCAGAATCGTGGCCAGTTCACCCACAGAGAGTACAGCAGTAGATGTCGGCAATTTATCACCTTCTGTGCCATTGTCCTCATCAACCTTCTCCCTTGCAACAGCTGGGAGCACTATTAGCACCATCTACCCCAACAGACCTTACACCGTCGCAGTGCGACCCAGTAGGACCTTAAGAAGGGAGGACAATGTAACAAAGTACAACCATGTTGCAACAGCTTTCAGGGCTCCCAGAACTCTCCAGCCTCCCCCTGGGACCTTCTACAAGCCCCCGTCAAGGAGCAAAGCGAAAGCGCTGCAGAACTGTGCATTGGCTAACAGCGCTGAGGAAGAAGATGAGGAGGAGGATGACGATGAGGATGAGGAGTTGGGGATTGAGATAGAGGTGTCTGTAGACGAGCCTCTTGAGGAAGACATTGAGGCCGAGCAGGCAGCCATGTCTCAGTCTCCCAGCTCTAGCCCAGAGGAGCTGGGCCAAAACCAGGCCAAACCAGTGTACCAGAGACTAAGGCCCAGACGCCTCCAAGAGGTAGAACATCGAGAGGCTCATTTTGTGTGATCATCTGAGAGTCATGGACTGTCAGAGGTCTAGAAAACGGTGCTTGAATGTGAACAATGTGTGCCATAGTCTCTTGGACAAAGAATAAGAAACATCTGCATTGACTCTGCAAAGGCAATTTCCAGATGTACTATGATTGTGGGCACTGTGTGGAAAATTAAATGTACCTTTTGGTCCTCAAAAGACAAACAAGATGCACTTAAAATGCTGTATATTTTGTAACATGATTCACCAATATTTCATTTACCAATCACTTGCTCAGTACACTCTGGCACATGGTCAGAATATTTATAATTCTTTTTGAAACTTGTGCAATTACATTTTTGTTTGACTATTTTGTACAAAGTTCTTACAGGCTCACTATCTATGTATGTTTATATACCAAAAATGAACTATGTTTGAATCGTTACAATAGTGCATTTAGCCACAACACTGAAAAAAAAAAGTTTGGTGCACTTAGCTGACATCAATACTCTGACACAAATCTTTTCTGAGTCGTGTTTCTACCTACTGTGAGTCAGAATGTTTCAAACTGTTACATTTAGGTTATAATTAATCATTTTGCTAATAACTTGTGTGTATAAAGCAATATAATGACCTTTTGTTACATGCTGCACTGGGTATCTGTATAGGCATTTGGTAACGTTATGAACCAGTTGCAAAGGGTATACATCCACTTGTTTTTATACTGTTCAACTTGTATGGTGTCAACTTTAAACTGATCTGAAAAGCTTTTGAAATTCCACTGGATTGTATAACGGCCTTATCCTTCTTATTTTAATACAACATTTCCATTTCTTAATAGCCAAAGCTGTTTTTCTTTTTACAACTGAAGTAGTTTTATCAATAACCTAAACCTTACAGGTTCCTCTGTAAGTAATAGGAAGTGCATCATTTTATTTAAATGGTATCTGTTTTTCAAAGTAATGTACAAAGTTGACAGAATGTTGAGATGTTCAGTGTAAAAAAACAGGTACATGAAAACAAACACCCTTTTGTAACTTATTAAAATATATCTGACAATTTCCAACTTCCACAATGGTCTGTTTCTTTTGTTGCAGCAACTTTATTTAACAAAAAAGAATGACTCCCTTGATTACTAGAAGTTATGTAATGTTATTGTTTAGCAAGAAAAGCTTTATCCATGTTATACAGACTATTAACAAGGAGCATGTTGGCCAGTGAATGTAGGGCCATGTGCCATGCAAATTTTTGTTGAATGTTGTAAAAAATTTCATATTTATTTTTTACCGGTGGTGGGATTATAACAGAGGTAGGATTATACAGTATAACATAGGCCAGGTGGTTAGGTCATCTAGGCCTCTACAAATGGATGAGAGCATTAGCAGCCTCTCAGCACTGAGGAAGGAGATTAAATCAATCTCCTTAACTATTCACAAGGTCTGGATTCTAGCTGTGTTAGCAACCCCAAGGAGCACTCGGTGGAATATGTGGTGTTATGCTTCATTTATTGGGTATCAATCAACAGTGCAAGTGTTCTTCTGAGGTAAGTGATATATCATGCTTGACTATAGCTACCCTTTGAAATTCAGTCAAAGTATATAGTTAGTGATGTGGTAGCCATAAAATTTCATTGTAGTTGTAACTGGTTGAGATTTAAGTTAATTTTGTTACATGCACCGGGAATGTGTGATATTCAGTGTTTTTGGGAAGTGGCATTATCCATGAACAGTTCTGAGAATGTTTACAGACTGTGGAAAGTTCTATAATTGTTATGCTGACCATGGGAAGAGTCTTGAGCTCATTAACCTTATTACAGAGCTATTGCTAGCCTTCACATGGAGCACTTGCTGGATGAATGGATGGACATCTCTGATGTACACAAGAGTTCATCCACAAAATGTAGCTTTCCAAATCCTTAAAGTATCTCTTAAAATCATAAATGTTTTTGTCAAACACAAGGTAGCTTTATTTAGCTCATAAGAGTATTGTCTACTGGTTGAATACAGGTTTGTAGGCTGGTGCTATCCCCTGCGGGGGGTGAAAAGGAGGAGCCATGGGGGCAGGAAGACAGGTCAAACTCCTGTTGTGGAAGAACTGGACCATCCGCAGGAGGCAGAGGGTAAAATCCTCTCATCCATTAATTACACACCACATTCACCCCTGTGAGAGTTCCAGTTAAAATACCTTCAGGTGTCATTGTTTGTAGATGATACCAACTAATTTACTGAAAAGGCTTTTGTGTCTGAAACATGAGACAGTGTTTATTTAATTGAACAATGCAAAATCACTGTAATAAACTACAGCAACAGTCTTTTTTAAAAATCATCTAGTCCTTTTTAATGCTTACAATGGAAACTGACATTAGCAATATTGCTCACCTGCCAAAAGTTAGATTCCATGAAAATATCTCAGACCTACAGAATATTCTGATAAGATTGATCAAGGAACTCATTTTGAAAGTTGTGCTTTTGTTATGTGACTTTATCCAACTTTTTTTATTAAAAAAAATATCAAATGGACTGTTTTGTGTAGTAACATATTTCAACTTAATGTCAACATGCAGCAAAAACGGGACATTCATTATCAAGTGAAAACTATTCCCTATTGCGCCAGTTTACCAGTCGTCATACTAAAGGCCTATGTACTGTATATGCATTGTCTAGAAGTCCACTTTTAAAATCTTTTTCATACAACAAACACTTTCAATCAACCAGGTGCGTTTCTTCATGGAGATCATGTGGCCTGTTATGCTTTTCATGGGACTAGTGTGGCTCAGAAGAGTGAATCCACTCTACCGTCAACATGAATGTAAGAAAACGACTGTACCAGAAAATATCAGAAACATTTTAATCCACAGAGAGAGAAATGTGATGCCCCTTGTGGTCTATGGCATCCTCATTCATAGATATTCATAAATCATTTGTGTAAAGCACTGAAAGCCAACAGTATCTCCTCTACCTCAGGCCACTTCCCCAACAAGGCCATGCCCTCCACAGGGGTCCTGCCATGGATCCAGGGAATCTTCTGTAATGCCAACAACCCTTGTTTTCAATACCCCACCCGTGGTGAATCTCCTGGCCTGGTGTCCAACTACAACAACTCCATGTAAGCTTCACTCTGGGCTGGTAGGGGGAGGTCATCTTAAACCAGAGGTGTTGAATTCTTATGAACATCTGATCTGAGATGAAATGGCAGAAGTTTCTAATGGAGTCAAAGAGAATATGTTTAAATGTGGATTATGTTCTATGTGTGCATACAATCATGTGAATGCGTATGCTGTTAATCTGTTGTTAAAGAAGACTACGTGTGTGGTTTGTTGTTGACCTCGCTCCTCAGATTGGCTCGGTTCTACTCAGATGCCCAGGAGCTTCTTTTTAGTGACCCAGAGTTTCTGCAGCTCAGTCGCCTCTGGAGGGAACTGAATGCCATGAGCAACTTCATGGACACCCTGCGCACCCATCCTGAACAGGTCTCAGGTCAGTGCTCCAGCCTTTCATGAACATACTGCGAAAGCATTAATGTCTGTAAAGGCAAACCCAAGGTCAGTCAGGTTATTCTGGTTGGTAAATATAGATTTAGCATTGCAAGCTATTCTTAATGTTCTGCTCCTGGTGGAACATACAAAGGGTTAATTTTTTTTGCTGTTGTGTTTTGTAAAGATATTATTATTATTATATTATGTTATGACCAGTAGATCGCGATCGACGTATTGGCCACCCCTGGTCTACATGATATCCCACACCTTTTCCCATCAGTCTGTCTGTGTATCTATACAGCAAAACAGGATTACACCATATGGGTTTAAGAAAGGCCCATAATGTAATCTGCTTACTTTCACCACCAGCGTGTTGTTTATTTGGTGGGAAAGCAATTCACATGTTCCCCATCCATGCTCCTCTCTCCACAAGAGAACATAAAAACACTGATCCCGTCTCAAGGGACACCATGCAAACAATTCTCTGTTCATGTCAACATATACGTTACATGTTACATTCTGTATACAACATGTTTCCCTGCTGGCTAAATAAACCTTTATGATGGGAGTGGAAGGAGGATGAGTGTATTCCAGCCTGCAAATGATTATGTCTAGTTGGTCTCTATGCTGCCACTCTCATGGAGAAATATGTAGATGGGCTAACAGAGCGAACAGAGATATGGATCCACATTCCACACAAGTTCCCGTGAGCCCCAGGAGAGGAAATTGAATCATGTTGAGAACTAAGTTATGTAATTGTTGAAATTGTGCAAGGCCCTTGATTATGAAGCATGAACTTTTTTCGCACTGCATTAGTGTGTGCATGCACCTGTGTCCATGTGCCCATAGGTGTATATACTCCATAATTATATAGCCCAAAAGAAAGGTCTGCTGTGAGATGGTGAAGAATAGTTTGACATTTTTGAAAATAGCTAGCTGGCTAGGCTAGCTGTGTCCCTTGTCTCCAGTCTTTGTGCTAAGCTAACTGGCTGCTGGCTGTAGCCTCACATTTAATGGACAAATATGTGAGTGGTATCGATCTTCTCCCCTAACTTCGCCAGAAATGGAGCCTTGCGGTAGTTCAGGCAAGCACAGAAATCACTTATTGTCACATGCTGTATTTATCATCCAATCATTCATGTCCTCGACCTAATTTCCATACAATCACCTGCAATTTGTTTTTAAGGTTGGATTCCCAACTCGCACATTCACATGCATATTAGCTAAACATAAAAACAAACACAGAGGTATCTGTTTTGACTGACTGTATATCCTGCTTTATCCAGCTACTTGATAGCCCAAAGCACTTTTGTGTCAGTGATCAGTGCCTCATAAATCTTCACTTGGTGTGAGTAACCTCACCACAAAAACAAGTTCCCGTGCATGAGAACTTTATCACAAGGCAAGTCAATTTAGGGCTGGATGCAGGCCACACCAGCACTTTGCTTTGCAGAACAAACTGTATTCATGCACAGACAGCTCACAGGAAATGATGAGACGGTGCAGAGGAGGAGTGTCTTCATGTTCATGTTCCTATCCTTTGAATGCAACAGATTTGTCACAACTTGTCCAAAATATGTGTCACCTAGTATTCAGATTTTTTCTGAACTTATCCAGTATCCGCTGCCTGACTCAAAAGCAGATTTAATAAACGTGTGTCGCTAGACAGTCATTAAACCCAACAGTATATGAATGTACAATTAAAGAATGAAGACAATAGAGTGTGCTGTTGTGGAGCACAGAAGACAAGAGTAAATTCTCATTTTGGTGACTGTGGTGGTCTCCTGTTATTCTAACTGGAGAAGATATACACAATCATCCAAGTTCCGTTGTCATTCACATGAACTGCCTCTGTCTGTAGGCCGAGGAGTGAAGGTGGAGACCATCCTAAAGGATGATGAGACCCTGACATCATTCCTGCTGAGGGACGTTCCTCTGACAGAGTCTGTGGTGTATCAGCTAGTCAATGCCCAAATCAGGCCTGAACAGGTACACAGACACACAGACACAGACACACACACAAATGTAATGTTGTGGTTGGATGCTGTCCCTGAGGTTGATCTGCCAGTTTCAGTCTCCCCCAGTGTAATGCTTGACAGTAATGTAAAGTACAAATGAGTCATCAGCTTTGAATGAGCTTTTCTTGAAGTGGAGTAAAGATCACATAGTAGCTGTTCACATCTGTACTGCAACTCATCATATTTACATCTCACCCATTCATCAATCCCCTATAGTTTCTTTTCATTCTCGGGGCTCCAGCCTATCCCAACATGCATTGCGCAAGAGGGTACAAGCTGGACAGGTCAACATATTGACAGGCAAATACTTTCACACCTATATGGAGTTTCCACTTCAAATAACCTGTCAAAACTTATGCTATATTTTGAACTTCATATTCCTTGAGTTGGAGTGCTTTGGAAATTTCCATTCATTGTTTAACGCTTTGATTTTCGAAGCCATTTTCATTCAGAAAACACAATATAAAATACTGTGAAGTTCAATAAAATACATCACTGTGAAATTATATCAATATTTAAATGTTTCAGTCCTTGTTTGAAATCAACCTAACCTACGTACATTTCCACTCACACTTTTCCAGTTTGCCTTCGGGGTTCCAGCCTTGCATTTAAAAGACATCGCCTGCAGCCTGAGCCTGCTGGAGAGATTCCTCATCTTCCCCAGCCGCCGAGGACTCTATGCCGTCCGCAATGCCATGTGCATCCTCACCCCACAGCGGCTACAGATCATTGAGGACAAATTCTACGCCAATGTCGACTTTTTCAAGCTCTTCCGGCTGGTCAGTGTTGGGATTTAGAGGGCTGATTAGGATGTTAGTTTTATAGGATTTCATTTATTAATTTTATTAATTAAATTAGAGGCCCTTTCTCCTCATTTGAACACATACCAGTGACTGTAAGATTTTTTTAAGCCATCCATTGTGGACTGACTGTATAAAGCTCATAGAAACATCATTTTTAAGTGTGCAATGCATAAAGAGTTATCCATTTGGTTTATGAATAGGAAAGGGCAGTACAGAGTTGTGGTTGGATGAGTCCCATTTGGGACTTTGCCGTGTTTATTATTTTATTTGCAAAGATCTTCGATGGCCATTCACAGACGGCCGAGCCAACCGCTGCCTGAATGACTTGAGGTTAAGCTGGCACAAGGCAATACAGTATTTGGCAGGATATGACATTTGCAAAATAGTTATCAAACAATGACATGTAAGTGTTTTAACCACAGTGTGTGGTTAAAACACTTACAAGGTGGTTGACAAGTTCATGTATAAAGATGTTTTGTCTTTTAAGTGATATAACAGACCCAGACATAATAATTTTACAGCCAAGTTATTATACTCTGACTGCACAAAGATATTGAAAAACCTACTACACAAACCTACTAAAGAGGTACACCTGCTATTTTAGAGTCATCATAATTTAATGATACCCCCATTGCATCCTCAGGAAGATGCCCTTCATTTTTTGTACATTCGGTGTATTAGCTGCTGGTTGCAGCTTATGTCTGACTTCACATCAGCGGTTTGTGCTCAAATCACATCTGGATCAAGACTTAACAAGCTCACACAGGCCTGTCATACAGCACGTTTAAAGTCAGGAGCCGCAGTGGATAGCTGTTAGTGTTTTGCTCTGACTCACAGGGTGGAACAAATATTTCTCAGGGATATGTAAGCTGTAAATGCAGTCCAAATTATACTACTTTACACTACTACATCATTCTCCACGCATGTTAAAGAACTCTGCATTACTACATCATTAAGAACGCAAATGTATATATTAACATGAAAGATACATTTCAAGTGATGGAAAATTTGAAATATGAATATCACCCTGTATTAAGTATAGTGTTGTAAAGAAAGTATTATATGTAAAGTTAGTAACCCTAGCCCTATCCACAACCATAATCGGTTACTACAAAATGAAATAGTACTAATCAATATGTGGAAAGTATAGCTGAAAAAACATGTATTAAGAACTCCTAAATCTTATTAAAACTAAATTACATCTGCAAATCTTAGAGATGTGGATAACATTAGTGGCTGCTCAAAGTGTTTAGCTGGGATTTACCGTCTGAGTAACTGAATAAGTTTACAGCAAATAAACTTGAGACAATATTTCAAACTGCAAACAACTCCAAAACTTAATGAACTAAGTTGAAGAAGTTGCTTGGAAGCCCTCATTGCATTTAAGCATGGGCTTTATTTATCTGCAAGAGACTTAATTAAGAGTGCGCTGCAGCTCTGCCAACATGCTTCAAAATAGGTAGGGAGGATGCAGACAACTTGTGAAACAGCCATGAGCATTAGCTGAGCCTCTGTCTGTAATTAGCTTAGCGAAGAGTCACTCCTCTCTTTAGTAATCACAGGGCACTGCGAGTAAACATGGGCCACAATGAGACAGACAGCAACAGCAGCGGCTGCCGTCTGCCTCATCCTCATCCCGGCACAATCACATGGGACTGGGCCAAGTGTGGTTAGTTGTCTGTCTGTCTCTGCTTGTGCTATAGCAGCAAAAAAGCTCAAATGCTCCTCGCCATCATTTCTTGTGGGTGTTCAGTCCAAACATCATTATTGTTTTGGAGTGATGACCACTGGGAGCTGTTCATTATCACCACAGCCACTGATATGACTTTTGAAACCCATTTTAGCCAAATCACACACTGTCCTTCTCTGTCTCTGTCACACTGAGATAGAAAGAAATGTCAAAGAGGAAGGATGTCTCTGGAAAGATGAGATCTGCAGCACACGGTTGTTGTAAGAGCTTTTAATAAAGTGCAGCAACTTGTGCTTTTAACTTGACATCATGCGACCTGGTCAGACTGCATATAGGCTGTTATCAATGGCCAAATTAAATGTTTGCACTGAGAAAAAGTGAAAAAATATGTTTTTATGTATTTATGCTAAAATAATGTATTTTTGTTTCTCTCCAGCTTCCTCTTGTGCTGGACAATCACTCTGAAGGCATTGACATTCACCTCTGGGTACGGGTCGTCTCGGCCGCCTCGGACAAACTGCAAGAGGTAAGGCATGGCCCACGCAGCTCCAGTCTCGCTCTATTCAAAAGTTCACCGCCTGCTATTTTTAGCTGCCAGGAAACAGTTGCTTCCTCTGGCTTGAGTTTTTACGCAAACACAGACAGTGGGGGGATATCGTTTAGTGCGTATGAGGAAGGCTAAATGCAGAACAGGCCCTTTTAGCTTCAAAAACAGATACATCATCATTATGGGACCATCCCAATGGAAACAACACTGAGGCTGCAAGAACAGGTGAATAAGAAAGGATTATCTTATGAAACATGAGTCAGTATTATTAAATATGGTTACACTGCTAAACATTCAGTGTGCATGGGTGTGAGAAAATACCGTTATTTGTTGTTGTGGCTGTTTCCATGGGATATTTAGTGGAGCTGACAGTCTGACATCCTGTTGGCAAGACACTTGTCCCTGTCTCCACGATAGACAGTCAGGACGGATGACGTGAATCCACTCAGTTGTTCCTCACCTTTTAAATCAAAGATGTTTGCAAAAATCTTCCAAAGATCATTTGGAAAATTGAAAAAACTGAAATCTGTGTGACCAAACAAAAAACAAGATTCTAATTGTTGCTATTAGAACATGATTATAAGATTCACAGCATTGACCTTTTTCAATTAGAGACTGCGATCAGGAACAAAACATTGCATTATAGTTAATGAATGTCAGAAGTACAGTTTTGTACTTTTCAATGTACCAGATTTTTGTCCATGCAGTTGCTCTTTGCTTATTGAGTGATTCATGCCCATCCAAGCCTTGGTGCCTAATCAAGGTGTCTATGAGAAAATTAATAGGACTGTTACAAAACCTTAGAACTCATTGGAACCATAAAAGAGCTGTTATGTGTTATGTTTCACCTAAAAGCTCACACCTCTCTGGTCTTATTTAAGCTCTGTTTTCCTGTCTTATCTCTCCACAGTTGTACCAGAGGAACAGCTCCAGGGAGCTTCTCCAGGTCGTGACTCCTCTCTTGCAGAACAATCTGTCCTTTAAGCAGGTGATGGCCGCTGCCTCCAGCCTGGTGTGTGGCTACACTGAGGGTGCTTTCTCCCGCGTCACCTCCTTTAACTGGTATGAGGACAATAACTATAAAGCCTTCCTGGGCATCAGCAGCGGCAGGGCCCAGAGCCACTACATGTACGACAACAACACCAGTGAGTAGAACACATGTTAGTATGACAGATATTAGGGAAGGCATTGTTCCAGTCTCAGGCTTTCAGTTTTACTTTAAAACCTCGCCAAATATGCTACATAGTATATATGGATGAGCATAAAAGCAATTTGCTGTATTCTCTTTCAGTAAAATGTATCAAGTAAATATGGCATAACCTTTCCCTGTAGCTCCTTTTTGCAATGATCTGATGAAAGAACTGGAGTCCAACCCCGCCACCAGGATCGTGTGGAACTCTGTCAAGCCCATGCTGATGGGACAGATCCTCTACGCCCCTGACTCGCCGGCTGTTAGGCAGATCATACGAAATGTAAGCAGCATTGGGCCGCATGGTGGACGCATTTATCGTTGCATTTATCATGGTTTAATACTTTTAAGACAGTGGAAATCAAATTCTTAACCCTATTGATACAATATTCTAGTGAGCCCAGACACTTAAAAGTTTTCAAATATAGAGGTTTTACTCTATTGTTGATTGATGTGACACAATAGTGATGCATTTTACTTTTCAGCTATTTTGAATAAATAGCCAGAAAACTGGGTACTTGGCAGGATCATTGAACAAAGAAAAATGTGTCACACAAAGATGGAGAGATAATGCAAAAGGTAAAAAAATATTTGTTTCCCCCCCCAGATTATCGTCTTTAGATGTGATGTGTATTAATACACATCAGATGCTTTCTGTTACTCCATGACATCCATATCTTTGATTTTCTGTGGCGAAACCAAGCCTACTGCAGTGAACAATGCATTTTCCCTCAAAAGGGGATCAGCTTTCCTCATGTCATGTCCCGCGCTTTGTATCTAGATGTAGATACGTGTTGGTCAAAGCCCTTCAGGGGGGCAGCAGTCATGGATGGCTTGGTCGCAATGGAAGAACACAAGCTGATCGGCTGTGATGACTACCACACAGTCCACTGGCGCCATGGCTTTTTCAGTGTTATGTAAGCAGCAAGAGTCTGTCCTTAAAGACGTGTGATCATGCACACAAAGAGACACACAAACACTCGTGTTTCCTCTTTCCTGACCTTTAATGCCCTCTTTGTTTTCCTCTTCCCTCAGATTGGGATCCTAATTGTACTTAGAAAGCCTCCACAGGCTCTTTGCTTTATTCCTCTTAACTCTGTCATGCATCGGTTTATTTCACAAGAAACTCCAAGTGAAGCACCATGTTCTTAAATATATGTTGTCACTCTTTATGTGACTGCTCTTGTGTAAAGATGAACTATGCAGGTCTTATCTGCATTGGTTACTCTTGACAAAATCACCTTCAAGTCCACACAGGCCTGAAAGCAAGTTTGATATTTCTTCACAGTTCAGTTTGATACATTGAACATTTTTAGAATTAAAACCAGAGTTGATTATGAAATACGGTGGCAAACGTTACAGTTAAATACTTCTGAGCAGTCATTGCTTTTGAGTTTTTGTGCTCAGAAATAGCAGTAGCCCAACTTACTGTAATATTAAGAGACAATGTAAAAGTCAGTGGATTTTACCCAGGAAGTAGGACCCAGTCATTGGCATTCATGAATAGGTTTAATCTCTAATTGCTCATTTTTAACACTGCGTTGGCCTTGTATTCAGTAACATTGGCTTCACCATGATGATGACTGCAACAATACGTCTTGGCTATGTAATATAGGTATAGGCATCTGTTCGGCTGTCTTATGGTCAGCTCAACAGACACCAGAAAACCAGAAGTCAAGCTTAGCTATTTGACATGACTGTTACTGTCTTGCATAGAGGCAAAGATGCAAGTGTTTCATTGAGTTCAATATATGAATATAGAATACTTTGTGCTCACATTGCAACAAATTCAGGTATATGCTAAGACAGGCACAAAACATCCCACATCTTGGCCAACTACAAGATCTCTCGACCGCCCCCTTGAAGAAATCACCGTAAGGAATCCCCCAGTCCTGCTACTGCTTTTGGCTGCTGTTTCAAACTGCCTCAGGGGATGAGGAAGCGCTCACTTGTGGGAACCTGACTGGGATTCACTGGGCAGGCTGAATGCATTCGGCCAGTTGTCACCAAAGGCCTCCATTGTCACCCCAGCTCCATTGTCCCCATTGTCACCCAAAATCAGACACACACAAGAGGAAGGCGTTTAATTGGGTGTACTCTTGAGCGCTTTCATCCCCCACTGCACATGACTGAATACTGAAATAGCCAGCCTTTGGTATTTGCCACACAAAGCACTGTACCCACACACATCCAGGGTTTTAACGATAAGCGTGCAGTAAATATTTGACGATTTGGCACAGAGTGCATTTGTTGCACAGTTGCTGGTTATCTGAACAGGCCCACGGGAATTCTTTGTGTGAGAATGTGTGTGTTGTCTTTGCAAAGCCTGTTTTCACAGAGAGTTTAATGTGGGAATGGTATGTAGCAGGAGATTAGGAGAGCTGTGACAATGTGTGTATTTGAGTTTCTGAATGTTGTGTACACATGTGCACGTGTAGACTTGTGTGGATTTGAAGTTTTCCCCAACATGCTAATTTCTTCTATGCATGTGTGCAAAATGTGAATGTGTGTTCCTATATTTCTGAATGCTGACGTCCAGATATGGGCATTTGTGAGAGCTATGAGAGAGTGGTGTGTGCATATTTATTTTTAATAATAATTCCCTGTTCTTCCAATCTTGACTCACTAACTACTCACACACACACACATTTCCATCTCTCCTATAGGCAAACACTACGTTTGAGGAGCTGGAGAGGCTGAGGACGATGGGGAAGGCCTGGGAGGAAGTGGCTCCTCAGATCTGGGATTTTTTCCAAAATGGAGTCCAAGTCAAGATGATCCGGGTAGGACAACAATATAGTGTGACTGAATAATCAACAAACAGTACACCAGTACACTATAAGTAATGACGACGTGTATAAAGTAAGTTTATCAAATCATGTGTTCGTGGTAGAAACTCCTTTAACATGCAACCAAATATCTGAAGAATCAGTGAACAAAATATACAAGACTACATGCAAGATCGCTGCATTTACATTACCACAGCTAACTTATCTTTGATTATGGTTTGAAATTACATCCACATACCAGCCCTACTGTGCCTAATACAGCTGATATGATCAGGATCCACCTTTGTGTTGCCATTCAGCTGACATCCAATGCCAAACAATTGTCCCTTTGAATGAGGTGATTGATGATGTTGTTGTTATTTTATCCTGATCTTTTCCTCAATGATATTTTTTGCTGATGTCTCAGGAGTTCACAAAGTTTCCTGTTTGAAAAGAACCTTATCTTACCAAAAATATCACATCTCTTTCCCCTTTCCTTCTATCTGCCTCTCTTTAATAAGTGTCTATCTTTCCCTCTTCTTTTTTCTTTCCAGCCAAAACTATAAACCCCATCCACTTTACTTTTTGTCCTTGTTTGCTTATCCTTCTCTTAACTCTCTCCCTTTCTTCCTCTAGCCTTTTTGTTGTTTGACAAATCTAATAACATTTTAATGCTTGAAATGAGTTTATTTTGGTTGCATATGTATTGCTCTTTCCTCTTCTTGTACTTGTTGTGAAATGTTTATTGTGTTCCTACTGGTGTCCTAGCAACATCTTCCTCAGAAAAAAGGCCTTGCTCTTAATGGAAAAAGAAACAGGGTAAATAAAGCTTATTCCCCCACTTCCTTTTGTTTCAGGACACCATCTGCAATCCATCCGTGATGGATTTCATCGATAGGACTCTAGCGGAGGCGCCATTCTCCTCCAAACACATCCTCAACTTCCTGTACAATGGCCCACCAGAGGACCGTCCAGACGATGTGCCTGATTTTGACTGGCGAGACATCTTCAACCTGACTGACCGGGTCATTCGGATGCTCAACCAATATGGGGATGTGAGTGAGCATTACTCAAAGACATCCATCCTTTTAGCAATTCCTTCATCTTGTCGTAGCTGAAATTCCTTGCCTCTCAAATACCACTGAATGTGTGAAATGTGTATCAGAGTGCGGAATTATACTGACTGGTCAAAGGGGGCCCCACATTTCCAGATGAAAATAAGGTGTCAGGATTGTTTTTGCTAATCTTTTCACCTTGTCTCCCAATTGACTGAGAATGTGGACTGTTTTTCCACACCTGAGATGTCAAGTTCTAGGACAGGCCTATTCATGAAATAATCCAATCAAGCACAGGTCTTGTCACTTCCAATACCCTGCTTGCCAAACCACTATGTGCTCAATACTGCTCTTGATGAGATGTGAGCATTTAGATAAGCTGCCTTTGGGCAATTTGTCGCCCCCGTCCAGAGACATGGAAATCCACCCAGGTGGGCGAGAGCCAGAGCAACAAACTAGCTGTCGAGTCTCTTTTGTTTACTGTTGATGGAGTGGAGGGTAAAGAAAAACAAAAAAAAACATCACAAACCTTCTCTTGTGAGGGCCCTCCACATTTAGTGGACCAATGCATTTGAAACAAAGTTAGAATCACCCCTTACCATGCGGAGGCTAATCGGAATGAGAGGCCTATCGCACTGGGGGGTGACACGGGGGGCACCTGGGGGCATGGCTGGGTGGATGGTTGGTGCTCTTTGTTTTTGTCCAAGTTGAAGCTTACAGCACTTGAGTGTGACAGGGAGAGTGGGAACGATTGAGGCCGATTAGATACAGCTGTCACTCCATCCACCATCCTTTATACAGCGACAACAATGACCGTGGGCTTGATGGCTGGTTGGCTGCGCGTTGATGGCATGCATGCGTATCACACCGCACAGTGGGGCTGCAGTGTTAGTAGGTGAATGTAAATGAAGGGACAGTCTTTGTAATTTGAATCATCTGTTGGGCATGTTTAGTGTACATTGTGTCTGTAAATGCATATATGCGTGTATTTTGAATGCATGTCTGTGTTTGAACTGCTAATTGTGTGTATGTGTGTTTTGGGTTGGGGTGAGTTCGTGGGGTGGGGGGGTATCTGTGCATGGGATCTCAGGGGCAAATTGTTGTTTTGGAGTGTTTCCTTTTGGATCACGCCCCTCCCTATTTGCATTAGCCTACAGTGAATGGCTATATCAGACTCCTGCTTTGCAGGAAAGTCGGTCCAGCACTTTTGTCCGGACTGAAATATCTCAACAACTATGGGATGGATTTCCATGAAATTTTGTACAGATTTTCATGGTCCCCAGAGGATGAATCATGACCATGATCCCCTGGCTTTTCTGCAGCGCCAACAGCTCACTTATCCAGTGAGACGTTTCAGCATTTACTAGATGGATGGGCACAGAATGTGACATTTTCGTCAAAATTTAAATGTGTCCAATACGTTGGTTTATGACTAAATACCTAGACAAATTACATTCCCATCACTCTCAGCTTTGTTTTCTAGTGCTAATTAGCAAACATTCCTAAACTAAGATGGTGACTATGGCAACATCCGCATTGTCATTGTCAGTATGCTAGCATGCCGACGTTTAGCACAGCTGTGCATAGGTACAGCCTCACTGAGCCACTAGCATGACTGTAGACTCTTAGTTTTGTTTAAAAAATACACCAATTTAGCGAAAGACAAAAAATATAATTGGCCAAAGAGGGCATTTTGAGGTATTTTTCTGAATATTGTTTGTAGAAGAAACTACTATTTCACATTTAATCATATCAGTTTACACTTAATACTGTTCAAATGTCAGATTAATTGGCAATACATTTGACCCATCAAGATGAAAAATATTTCTAATGTTTGATGATTCGATGACTACAATTATGCTCCAGTGTATGTAAAACTCAAGTAATGCAGTTATCTTTTAAAGTGAAATCTAAATCTAATATTCTGTTAAACAGACAGCACTTAAAGTGCAGTTTTGCTGGTGCTCTGCTTGTTACTCTGGTCTAACACCCGTCTCCCTTGTTCATTCTCCCTTATCCAGTGTGTGACCCTGGATAAGTTTGTAGCTCAGCCTGACGAGGACGCCGTCACTCATCGGGCCTTGGACCTGTTGGAGGAGAGCAAGTTCTGGGCGGGCCTTGTCTTCGTCAATATGTACCCTTGGACCACCAATGTCCCGCCTCATGTTAAGTTCAAGATCCGTATGGATATTGATGCGGTGGAGCGCACCAATAAGGTCAAAGACAGGTTAGAATCAAAGTCAAGTGGAGATGATGGGTTTAGTGTAATATTGGTACATTTAGAGACTAAATATGTGTGTATTGCTCAGGTATTGGGACCCTGGCCCCAGAGCCGATCCTATGGATGACTTCCGATATGTTTGGGGTGGCTTTGCTTACCTCCAGGACATAATAGAGCACGGGATCATCAAGAGTCAGACAGGAAAGGAGTGGCCACTGGGAGTTTACCTACAGCAGATGCCCTATCCTTGTTATGTGGATGATCTGTGAGTGGACAACATGAAAATTTAGTAACTTTAGAAGTTCAATCACATTTAACAGTCATGTTTTAGCATTACACTACTTGGTTAACTACTTTTTTTGGTAGTAAACCTGAATTCTGGTTCCTCACTCCAGTAACTGTGTCCTTCTCCTCCATCTTATTTCTCCTTGCCCTTCTCTGTCCAGCTTCATGCTGACACTGAACCGCTGTTTCCCCATCTTCATGGTGCTGGCCTGGGTCTACTCCGTGTCCATGATAGTCAAGAGTATTGTCCTGGAGAAGGAACTCCGCCTGAAGGAGACCCTGAAGGCCACGGGGGTCACCAACGGCGTCATCTGGTCCACCTGGTTTATCGACAGCTTCCTCATGATGGGCACAAGCACCGCTCTCCTCACGGCCATCATCATGGTGAGGAAAGATTTACCACAAAGCTTCTAAAAGTCTTGGTTCCTGTGCCATCTAATTTGTCTCATGTGGGTGGAACACTGATAATGCAAAGTATACAGTATATGAATGGAGGACCTAGAGTGCATGTAGGCTTTCCTCTACTATGTTCCAGCACATTTCTTCACTTTCGTATTTTTACTGTTAAATTTACTATAATCCATCCTTTGCCAGAAACAGCTAATCCACATGTGAAGCTAATGAGTCTTTTTAATGATTAACCAGTGTGTCTCTGATCATGTTGACTTTTCTGGATATACATGTCAAGATATCACCCACCCAGTTTTACTGTGAACCACTACCAGATCTTTTTCCTTGAAATAATTAATAGATGATAGTGGCTAACTGATTGTATACTTCACACATGAATCATTAATGAACTGTGAACTGTGAATACCATGACATCATGGGAATTATGTCATTGGCTTTGCAGAAATGGGCTGGTCAATGAGTAACTCTACAGAGTCATCTCTTGCAGTCAGCCAGTGGTTCATATAATAGTAAAATAGGCTGTTGTGACCTCTAGTGGATGATGTTTTATACCAAAATCACTTAAATAATGTCTGTATTGCATGTCACCAATGTGGTATTTATTAGCCCTTATTTCACATGGCAAGTTGACTAAAAAATACTTTTAAATTCTGTTTAACTCCCGAGGTATCTATATATTTTATATTATAGGCTATGGAAACATGTGTTTGATAGATAAATTGGTTCAATACATCAGTCACCATGTCCTTCGCCTTCATCCGCAGTGTGTGTGGTAGTCCTATGCTGATGTTCACCCTGTGTATTTCCCTCTGTTTCTGGCCTATAGGGAGGAAGGGTACTCAACTACAGCAACGCCGTCATCCTCTTCCTCTTTTTGCTCACCTTCACCACGGCGACCATCATGCAATGCTTCCTCCTCAGCGTCTTCTTCAACCAGGCCAACCTGGCAGCTGCCTGCTGCGGCATTGTTTACTTCACCCTTTACCTCCCGCACATCTTCTGCTTCGCCTGGCAGGACTGCATCACCAAGGACATGAAGATCCTGGTGGTGGGTGTCACATCTCGGCATCTCCCTCTAACAGGGGAGTGTGTATCAATTGAAAACATGCATCTGTATGTAGAGTAATTATTCCATTTTTAGCTACAGCACAGGAGTTACCTGCTCAGAATCTTCCCATGTATATTCAGATATAGAAACTTTTAATACTTTACCAACCATGTTTAAACACAGTGAGTTGTTCCTTAATTGCATTGACCTATTAGATCCAGAGGAACCGAAGCATTATAACTATGCCTAACTAAACTCAAAACTAAAACTTATTTTGGGGCCTCTCACACATTCACACAGTCTATGTTATATAAACGTCCTGCATTTCTTTAAAAAGCTTTGCTTAATAAACAGAAAGTATATGAAGTACAATAAACACAGTAATATTGAGGGAAAATATGATGAAGAAAATTAAATAAATTAAGTTTAGACAATATATGGTTGAAGGACGGGCCTTCAAATTAGAACAAAGATGATTTTATCATTGCCTCCTCCCTCAGAGTCTGCTGTCTCAAGTGGCTTTTGGCTTTGGGACTGAATACCTGTCACGGTATGAAGAGCAGGGTCTGGGTCTGCAGTGGGACAACATCCAGACCAGCCCTCTGGAGGGGGATGAGTTCTCCTTTCTCACTTCTATCTGCATGATGGGTCTGGACTCTGTGCTGTACGCTGTGCTGGCCTGGTACCTGGACAATGTCTTCCCTGGTCAGTGCATTAGAGATAAATGAAGGGTTTGCTGTAAAAACAAATACTATCTTGATTAATTTACAAATTTAATGTAGCTCATGTATTATTTGTTATTATCTTTTCATCACAGGACAGTATGGAATTGGTCGACCATTTTACTTCCCCTTCCTGCCCTGTTATTGGCTCAACAGTGTGGCTCCAGCTTCAGGTAACCTTTCTTACTTACTGTTTTCCCAATTCACTTACTGTTAATGAACAAAATGTATGCTAAAGCGAATTATTTCTAAATGAAAGAGGACCTAGCCTGTTAAAGTTTTGTTATCCAGTGACATAATGTACCAATCTCGGCCTTAAGTCAGCTTTTCTTTTTTCTCTGAAGGCGACACCAAACTGGAGTTGGATAAAAAAGGCTTTGACAACCTGACAAACAAAGAGCAAGGAGGGCAGCGGAAAAAAGAGGAGGAGGAGGAAGACCAAGACCATGAGAAAGACCAGGAGAAACCCAAGACTCTGGAGAAGACAGCCTCGTGTGAACACCAGGATCAGCGTGAGAGGCTGGAGAAGGAGAGCCAGGCTGAGGCCGAGGAGAACCAGGAGAAAGACGGTATAATAGTTCCTGTTGTTTCGTATGTAACTCTTTAATCAGATTACTTTCACATTGTAACTTCCTGGAAAAGTCGCCCATTGTATTCTACCACAGGGTATAATAGACACAACACAGTTCTATCATGATTCTATTATCACACATTACAGCTGCACTTGATTATCTATCAACATCTCTGCTCGTTTCTGGTATCTGAAGGACAAATTACAGCATAATTATCCACATATGATTAATTACATATCATATTAATTATGTTGATGTAATATTTCTCTCAATTGATCTCCATTCGGGATTGAGGCTGTCTCTCTGTTTGCTCTCACTTTCCCTTTCTGCCAATCAAATTCATTGTGTGGGAACTCTGTGTCCTTGTGTGTGTTTGCACTTGCTGGCATATACGTGACACACATACTGCCAGCTTCTCCGTTTCATGCTTAGTTAATAAGTGATGGATCTTTGCACCGTATGGCATTCCGATCTCATATGTGTCTTGCCTCTTTCATACACTTTAGATGAACATTTGGGAAATAAAATGACACTTTTGTTACTTTCTGAAAAGACATGTGATGGGGATAGAAGGTGATATGTTGATATGATTGTCATTTTGTAATTTGGTTGAACTTGAAATTATTATATTATTATATATTATTGTTTCTCTGTTTACTTTGCTGCCTTGGTGGATTTCATTTTGCTTTTTAGGTACTCAGTCCAGACGCAGTCTTCACTCATGGTCCGGACAAATTAGTAACACACATGTGGTTGCCTCTCCTGTATGCAGGTCAGCCGTTCTTTGAAGCAGAGCCAGCTGACCTGGTGAAAGGAGTTTGTATCCAGGACCTTGTCAAGGTGTTTGGCAGCAGCTGCAGACCAGCCGTGGACGGCCTTAGCATCAGCTTTTATGAGAGCCAGATCACTGCCTTTCTGGGCCACAATGGGGCTGGGAAGACCACCACCATGTATGTCACACAAATGCTGCACATGCAAGCATATTAACACACGACAACCACACACTAAGTGCTGAACATGTAGAAAATACAAAGAGTCTTATTTCTCTTTCTCTCTGTCTCCCAGGTCCATCTTGACCGGTATGTTCCCTCCCACCTCAGGGACAGCCACTATCTACGGCAAGGACATCCGCACAGACATGGACACCATCCGTCTCTCTCTGGGAATGTGCCCTCAACACAACATCCTTTTTCAGCAGTATGTAACTCCCCTCACACTTAGAATTTAGATTCAAATTGTTATTATAAATAAGTAGTTTTGGTAAATTGCATTTGATGTTGTGCCACAATAGTAGTCATCATACAGTGTGATAAAAAACAAGCAGATAAAGTGCAGTGTGCAGTGTCTGCTTGCGTGTAATTTCATAGTTGTAACTGGATTATATCTTCCCCATCTTTCTCTTGTTGTCTATCAGTATGACTGTAGCGGAGCATATCCTCTTCTACTCGCTGTTGAAAGGCCGTCCAATAGCGGAGGCTGAGGAGGAGGTGGAGAACATGCTGCAGGATCTGGGTCTTCCCCACAAGAGGGATGAACTGACCCAGAACCTCTCAGGTCCGTCTGGATGCTTCTTCATGTAAAAAAAAGCTGCTGAAAGTGTGTGTGTGTGTGTGTGTGTGATTTTTGTTTTTTTAGATAGATGGTACACACCTAGCATGTAGGTGTATGCACAAATGTATATCATTGCTCACTACCATGCAAACCACACACACACACACACACACACACTGATATGTGCACCGTCAGTACTTTATGATGTTCTAATCCAGGGGGCATGCAGAGGAAGTTATCTGTGGCCTTGGCGTTTGTTGGTGGGGCTAAGGTGGTGATCCTGGATGAGCCCACTTCAGGGGTGGACCCCTACTCCAGACGCTCCATTTGGGACCTGCTGCTCAAATACCGTGCAGGTAACACTGACCCCTGCTGGCTATATACAATCATATATTCTTGGGCCTACTGAATATATGATACCATATTCAAACCAATCTCTTAATTAAAAATGGATGAGTTTTTTCCTGCCTTAGTCTTTCACAGCACCACAGTATTATTACATCTTGATTGAGCTAAGAGATAGACTTCTAAATCAGAAGCATCTATCCTTCTTTCATATTTACCCCTTCTTCTCTGTCCCATGTTGCAGGGCGCACAGTGATCATGTCCACCCACCACATGGACGAGGCCGACCTGCTGAGCGACAGGGTGGCTATCATCTCTCAGGGCCGCCTCTACTGCTGCGGCTCCCCCATCTTCCTCAAGAACTGTTTTGGCGCTGGCTTCTATCTCACTCTCGTACGCCGAATGAAACATGACACTCCAAAGGTGGGAAAATGGAGCCTTGGCTTGAAACCCTGATGAATAATAAATCAATCAATAAATGACCAAGCAAAGAAAAAAAGCATACTGATATATCCACATGGAAGTGGATTTATCCATGTGGTCTCTAATTTTCCTCTAATTTTTACCTCTAATTTTTTAGTGAAAGATATTTAACACCAGACTAACGATGGTTTCACCTTTATGAGTCCCTCTGTGATTTGCATGTAAATGAGTCCCTGTGAGACTAAGGGGCAGCAAAAATGCATACAGGAGGGTTATATAAAAGAAGTATTTTTGAATTTCCGATAACATTTTGTCCTGCAGGCCAGCTGTGACTGTACAGAGGATTGCTCCTGCAAATGTTCAAAGTGTTCAAAGTTCAAAGTGAGCCAGGAGGAAAGCCAGACTGCAGGCAGACAGATGGACGGTAAGGTCACCATTAGTTCCATTATTATCTTGTGAATTTCAAAGATCAGTTCGTTATGCCAAGTTCATTGTCAATCTCCTTTAACCTGTTTTAGTCTATTCAGCTTCTAATTTGATAATTCAATGGAGCATAATCCATTTGTCCTGCTGATGAATAGCACTTTTGCACTGGATTGTCGCCAGTCTACTTTTTGTACCTGCTGCCAACACTCCTAGAAACACCCTGTACTTACTGTACTACAGTAGGCGCTCTCTAGAGGTCAGTTGGATGTGCAGTTTTGCCCAATCATATGCTGTGATTTTATTTGTTTTTCTTCTATGCTTCTTTATTCACTGCTGTGGTTTTGCACAGTACATTTCTACTTAACATGCCAACTATCAGTTATCAGATATTCTGTTTTCATGTATCTTTTTACATTATTGTTGTTGCTGCTTACTTTACATTCTCCAGTACCTCTTATAGTGTGTAGAGATTAAATTAAACAAACAAAGCAGTGAAATAAGGCCACTCATTTCCAGGTAACATGGAAAGCATCACAGCCCTGGTCCATCATCACGTGCCGCAGGCTCGTCTCATCGAGGCCATTGGCCAGGAGCTGACCTACCTGCTGCCGAACCGTAACTTCCAGCCCAGGGCCTATGCAAGCCTCTTCAGGGAACTGGAGGAAACCCTAGTGGACATCGGCCTCAGCAGCTTTGGTGTGTCCGACACGTCGCTGGAGGAGGTGCGTGCAAATAGTGAAAAAAGAGATGGTAGCATTTGTAGTAATCATAGGACTGCTTGTATTTACATGCAGTCGTGATTTGTGAGGAAAATCAAAAAAGTAATTGACGAACAAGTTTACACTGAAGTCTCAGGACAATACATCAAGCTGACAATGAGTGCCCCCTGAATAAGAAAGATTCTAGGTTATTGAATTACAAATTACATTTTCATTTTCAGTGCTAAACAGCAATTTGATAGCAAGTACAAAAGAAAGCAGGGAGCATCTGTCATATAGTCACTGCCTGACTTTCACCTTCACAGTGATTAGGCTCTGTTTCATAAGGCTTTGTAATCAAGAGCAGCTGTTAATCTTATGTCCTGACAATAAAATAAGCTATTTCCTTGTAGATCTTCCTAAAGGTCACTGCTGATGGGAATGCAACCAACAGGAAATGTACACAAGGTAAAAAAGAAAAACAGCCCAAAGTTTCTGTAGAGCTTTCCTTTAACTTCTTTTTCTCGTCCTCTTGATTTATTGTGTGTCTAAATGTGTAGTTGTGTCTCTTGTAGGCCTCTTTTCTCCGTCTACCCCTCCTCACATGTCCTATATCCTTTGTATCCCATTCTCCAACTCTCTCAGACAAGAAATCATTGCAACAGATCTCTCGAACTAGTCTCTGTGGATTCAACAGAGTGGCAGTTGATATGGAACCACCAAAAGGTGATACTGGCTTTCAGCTTACAGCTCTGGACAAATGCTGCTGTTGTGGGAAAAACACATCAGTTTCTGTAATTTAAGAGGAATTTTAGAGGATGGACAGTCTACAAAGGAACAAACCCCCGTAAAACCACAACTAGTTGTTTCTACACTTTTTTGTTTTTGCATGAATTAAACAAACAAAATTTAACAGAATTAGTGAGCTTTAGAGCTGCTGGTAGGTGTTTTTTTTTGTTACCTTTGGACAGAGCCAGGCTAGCTGTTTTTTTTTTTCTCCTGTTTCCAGTGTTTGTGCTACACTAAGCTAACTGGCTGCTGGCAGTAGCTTCATATTTACAGTACAGACATAAGAGTGGCATCAATCTTCCCATCTAACTTTCGGCAAGAAAGCCAATGAGGGTATTTCCCCAATGTCAAACTATTATTTTGAATATTCTTTAATCCATTCCTGAAAACATATTTGGGCAAAAGTGTTTTTCCTCAGAACAATGCAATGCAGAGAGCTTCAGCTTGGGCATTTCGATATATGATGATTCATCATGAATATATATTTTGATCCAGAGCTTTCACTGGCACACTAGTGACATATTAAGATGATGAACTACATCCCTAAGGCTAGTGGAGCACTGCTGGTAAATGCTTTTTGATCCCTGTTCACAGAAGACTAAACATGCTTGGCTTGCTGGCTGGCCTCTTCAATCTAGCATTTAACACTGCATGTGCAAATCAGAACTGCGCCACTTGACCTGAGCTTTATATTCCAGAGACAGATGGGGCAGTGCACACCAATGGCCAGGGCCCTTGTGACGTCCCAGAAAGCAGCGCAGGAAGGGGATCCTACCAGGTCCGAGGCCTGTGTCTGACCATCAAACAGTTCTTCGCTCTGCTGATCAAGAGGTTACATCACGCGACACGCTCCTACAAAGACTTCTTCGCCCAGGTTACCTTGCTATAATTCATCAAACCATAATCTAATGCAGCACTGTCAGTAATATTAATAGCAGTTTATGTTTTAAGTGCTGCTACAGTATATGGTATATTATAGAAGATCAAAATGTCGTATATTGTTATAAAGTTTGGCTGTCTGAATTAGAGTTTAATTTCCAAGACGTTTCAGGGCCTTAATCCTCATCAGAGTGTTACATATTTTGTCTGTTTTGTGTTTTTTAAATCGCAGTTATGTCTCTGTGTCTTTGGTAGACTGTGCTGCCAGCTAGTTTTGTTTTCCTGGCACTGACATTCACTCTGATCGTTCCGCCTTTTGGAGAATATCCAAGTCTGACTCTCAGTCCCTGGATGTATGGGAGACAGTACACCTTCTTCAGGTGGGCGTAATGGACACAAGGTCACCTAGCACTATTATATATAGTTATATATAATATATATTACTATAGTTGTTATAAGGAGACTTGCCAATTTAATGAGTTAAGAACAATACTTCTAATTGAATTTGTCTAAATTGTTGAAAAAACTATTTCCAATTTTGGCATTGTAGCGTGTATTTTATTGTTTTGTCCACTGCAGTAATGAGCGTCCTATAGATGCTCAGATGAGATACTTTGCTGAAGTGCTGTTGGACAAGCCTGGCTTTGGGACTCGCTGCATGGTGGATGAACCACTCGAGTGAGTCACCTTCACAGATTTTGATTTTTTTTTCCCACTCTGTACCCTGTACTGTTTTGTTTGACTACACTGGTCGATTTCTCCCTCTGGTAGAGATTTCCCATGTAACAACATCACCACGGAGTGGGAGATGCCCCTTGTTAACCCTGTCCTGATCGATATGCTGGCTGGCCCAGAATGGGACTCCTTCAGACCATCTCCAGACTGTCAATGCAGCACACCCAAGAAGCTCACCATGCTCCCTGTGTGTCCTGAGGGAGCTGGAGGCTTGCCACCTCCACAGGTGGGTAGTTGAGTCGCTTATATTGAAAATGGCCACAATATATCACTTCCACTTATTCAACTGAAGGTCCGCCAGTGTCTCATGTTAAATGTACACTGTGTCATTTTGTGCATCAGAGGATCCAGTCAACAGGAGATGTTCTCATGGACCTAACAGGCAGGAACATCTCTGACTACCTGGTGAAGACCTACCCCAGCCTCATCAGAACCAGGTACCAAGATCCTTTGCACCAATTCAAGAACTTACTTGTCCAAAAAGCAAAAGCTGAATGCAATGATGAAATGCATTGAGTTACTGTTCAATATACTGTAGATTCTCTCCTGTGCATTGATCTAAACATTTGTGTTTACACGCAAGAACTCTACTGTAGGTATATAAGACTTGTGAGCCTCTTTGTGATGTTTAAGTATTTTAAGTTTAAGTTGAAATATTTATCTCTTTCCAGCTTGAAGAGCAAATATTGGGTGAACGAACAAAGGTAATTTCAACACACTTAAAACAGTTAGGTCCAAATAGGGCTATTTTATATGCATTTTGAAGTATATTACATGGACGGATATAGTGGTGCAGTTCTCCCTCCAGTGGTTGTAATGGTGTGGTACACTTTTTGGCTGCAGTAGCTGGAATGACAGTAAAGCTTTGCAGATGTCAGCAGGGGTTTTCTCTGTGGTGTCAAGGTATGGAGGTATATCGGTGGGAGGACAGCTTCCTGTTTTAGTGCTGCAGCCAAAAACCATCCAGGATGTGGCAGCACAGCTGGGACGACTGCTCAATGTGACTGGGGTATGGCTTTAAAACTCACTGTGTGTTTTGCTTATGTTTGTGTGCACTATTATCTTTGTTTCTGTGTGCTCATTACATTGCTCTTTGGGGATTTCTTTTGTAATGGGGCTTCGAATTTAATGTTGCAGGGCAAATACTCCAAACAAACGCTGAAGGACATAGGGACATTCCTCAGGTACATGGAGACTCAAAACAATGTCAAGGTCAGTCCAACAAAGCCTCACCAGTCTGATGAAACCTTCACCACTGTGATCAACTTTCCTCATTGTATAACACAATGTAATAGACTATACATCATTTTCTCACAAACCAAGGAAATGCTGTATTTTATAGACGTCAAAATTATAAATCAGCAGGACATCATTCTCTGTATTTCCACAGGTGTGGTACAACAACAAGGGCTGGCATGCCATGGTTTCATTTATGAACGTGGCCAACAATGCTATCCTCCGTGCCAACCTGCCCAAAGGAGCTAACCTGGACAAATATGGAATCACAGCCATCAACCATCCTCTGAACCTCACCAAAGAACAGCTCTCTGAGATCACTGTGTGAGTGACCAATGGCTGGACATGTCTCCAATTACATCTCAAAGTCTGAAACTTTGCTAGGCTTTTGCAAGGAGAAGGACAGACTTTCTAAGAAGTACAACCAGGGTGTGATACTTGTGTAGTCACAGTTATTACTGATCCAGAGTCTCAAATAAAATATTTGTTTTGTAATCACTGTTCACTGAGGTCACTGCTGAGAAATGAGCATTTTGTAAGTGACGTTATCCCCTGGAAACTCCCGTCCTGCTTGTTACACTTTTTCTTACACTGATTTAGTCATCTTTAAAGGAAAGAAAATCCTCCTGTAGATTATTTTATACTGGTAGATAGCATCAATCTGTGATGTCAAATGCATTGTTGGAGCTTTGCCTTCTGTGGATCTACTTATCCCTGTATGAATGTTGAAGGTTTGTGTAATATTACACCTATAGAAATATATATATTCTTTTAGATCTCTTAACATTTAACTTGATATTTTAGCTGATAATTTCCCTCTGTCCTTTCCCCAGCCTGACCACCTCAGTGGATGCAGTGGTGGCCATCTGTGTCATCTTTGCCATGTCCTTCATTCCAGCCAGCTTCGTCCTCTATTTAATCCAGGAGAGGGTCACCCAGGCCAAACACCTGCAGTTTGTCAGTGGTGTCAGTCCATTGGTCTACTGGATGGCCAACTTTCTCTGGGACATGGTACAGTGACCCTGTTACCTTATGAGATGTGTACCAATGCTTGGCAAATGTCAGTAACAGTCAAGGGCATGCAATAATGATGTTTATACAACAGGGTAAAGAGACCCTCCTCTTTGCTCATGAAATAGTTTGCAGACGCTAATATCTACTGTAACTGTATTCCTTCTCCAGGTGAATTACTCCCTCAGTGCAGCGATGGTGGTAGAAATTTTCATCTTTTTTGATAAGAAGTGCTACACCTCACAAACCAACCTCCAACCACTTACTGCCCTGCTTATGCTTTATGGGTAAGTTTTTGTCTTTTTCAAGCTCCAACTGTATTTGTCTTTTTTTTTTAACAACAAAGTATGTAAAATGAGGGCCAAAAATAGCTTAATTGAAATAGCCCTGTTACAGTTTAACTGTTTGAAAATGTTTACTATTACTGATGCTGTGATGCTTTTTTGTTCTCTCTCTTTCTCTTGTAGCTGGTCTGTGACGCCCATGATGTACCCCATGTCCTTTATATTCAGTGTCCCCAGCACAGCCTACGTCTCTTTGTCATGTATCAACCTCTTCATTGGCATCAACAGCAGTGCCATCACCTTCATCCTGGACCTTTTTGAGGGCACCACAGTAAGAACACGGGGCTTGTCTCTGTAAATTCCATCTGCCATGCATCTTTCATATCACCCTAATTTGTGTGTGTGTGTGTGTGTGATTTCTGTCTAGGCTCTGTACAAACTCAATCAGCTGTTAAAGACCGTGCTGCTCATTTTCCCACATTACTGCTTGGGCCGAGGCCTCATAGACATGGCCATGAACCAGGCTGTGACTGATATCTACGCTCGCTTTGGTAATTACAAAACACACTCACACTCATATAACTCACAGTCCAACAAGCAAATACTCGCAGCAACAAAAGCCTCCAACTGTCAGCCACCGCCCATCTTGACACGCTGAATGAATGTTGGCTTGTTGGCTGCATCAGAGATCTGATAGCTTGCACGTGCCATCAAGCCCAAGCCAACAGAGTTGTAACACAGTCTTGACCTCCCCTTTAGCTGAATTTAGAAGCATTACAATACAATTACAATCACTGATATTACTGAAAAACTATAATACACTAAGCTTCTATTCTAAATAAACCATCCTTATGTCAAAGAAAAAAACCCAACATTTTAAAAAATTGTGAACGTGTAATTGACAGGTGTGTTATATATATGCATTTCCTCAGGTGAGGACTACAGTCCAGACCCCTATAACTGGGACTTTATTGGGAAGAACCTGTTCTGCATGGCTGTTGAGGGATTCGTCTATTTCATCCTTAACATTCTCTTCCAGTATCGCTTCTTCCTGGATCACTGGTAAGTGTAGCAGAGCTTGAATTAGGAAACTGAATATGCCAGATGTACTTTAGTAATTGCTCTTTGAAAATTACAATGGGTGTAATAAAATGCAGAGATGTTGTAATATGTTACTGATTACAACTTACATTTCATTGTGCAACCCTGTGTTGTAAAATGACAAATTACCTTGATTCCTTTAAGCTTATTGTTAATTTTTCCATTGCAGGGTATCAGATTGCCCAAAGCCTCCTATTTTGGACGAAGATGTTGATGTGGCAGATGAAAGAGAGCGAATCTGTAATAATGAAAAAACGAATGACATTTTGCGCATACGAGACCTGTCCAAGGTGAGACATTTTTTTCAAAATATGATCAATCACGGACAATGGACAGAATGCTCAAATTGATGTTCAAAAAAGATTTCAAACACAAAATATATACTTTTATCTTTGTCCTTATTTGGTTCTCATCTTGCCTTGCCAGACGTACACAGGAACAATCATCCCTGCAGTGGACCGAATCTGTGCTGGAGTGTCACCTGGAGAGGTTTGTGTGGTTAAACCGATACAGTGGAAACGTTCTGATCATAATATTTCTCATCTATCAAGTTTTATCTCCTGTTCCTCTGCAGTGCTTCGGTCTCCTGGGGGTGAATGGGGCAGGGAAGACCACAACGTTTAAGATGCTGACTGGAGACACTGACGTCACCTCAGGAGAGGCCTCAGTCGCTGGTCACAGGTTAGTAATACATTGTTTTTACAAATAGGAAGCAACCAATATGGAACTTGATATACATTTTGAGGCTTATTGTTTACCCCATGTGTTTTCCCCCTAAATTTTCAGCATTTTGACCAACATCCTGGACGTCCACCAGAACATGGGATACTGCCCACAGTTTGATGCCATAGATGAGCTGCTGACAGGTAGAGAACATCTCCACCTCTACGCCCGCCTCCGTGGAGTTCCGGAGTGTGAGATCAGCAGGGTGAGATGCCACTTTTGCCAGGAAATAAGTAAAATTATGAATATAATAAATATGTCTTAAATAGTATGTTTGTGTCTAAACTAAACACAATCCCCAAAGCTAACATATTAACCCCACATGTCCATCTGACACCTGAAAGTAAAAAACATGAAGACGAATAAAAAAAGATATTTTCATTTTAATTGCAAGCAGAATATAGTAGGATATTCTTTCACTGTAAGCATAGAGGACAAATTAGCCATTCCGATATTGAGAGGAACATAGTGGGGCATTAAAGCAGCAATATGATTTTAGTAATGCCAAAATAGACAGTTGAAGGCATCACTACACATACAAATATTTGGCAAGCCTGTTCCTTCCTTTACCAGAGACGAAAATATCAGCAATCAGCTAGAAAATTAAGATGTTTTCTCACAAGAACACCACAAACAGCACATATGAGTGTATACTTGTAATACATTGAATTGTAATATGAGACAGTAATCGTCCTCATGTGCAGGTTGCAGAGTGGGCCATCCAGAAGCTGGGCCTGTCAGAGGACGCTGGCCGAAGTGTTGGGACCTACAGTGGAGGTAACAAGAGGAAACTCTCCACAGCCATCGCCATGATAGGCTGCCCTGCGCTGGTGCTGCTGGTGAGGCCAACACTAATGACAGTGCTTGGTTTAGATTAGAGGTTTAGGATGGAGACCACAGTTATATGAGCATGGTTAGATGATAGACAAGATGTTCCTGTGTGCATATTAATGTGTTATTATTACATCAGGATGAGCCGACTACAGGCATGGACCCTCTTTCCAGACGTTTCCTGTGGAACTCCATCATGAGTGTTATTCAGGACCGACGAGCTGTGGTCCTCACCTCACACAGGTAAACTATCTGATGTGGGTCTTTGACTGTGTGTGTACATGCATGCATGTTTACGAGCACAGATTTTAAGCCTAATTTTGCAATCTGTCTTTACAGTATGGAGGAATGTGAGGCGCTGTGTACCCGCTTAGCAATTATGGTTAATGGATCCTTTAAGTGTTTGGGAACCATTCAGCATCTCAAATACAAGTAAGTCATTTTACCTCTGGCATCACGTGCCAAATTTCAAAATATATTATAATTTCTCCAAAAATTCATACAACAATGAACAGAAAAATCCAATTAGCATTCTATGAAAATTGCAGATCTTTGATTTTGCTTTACCTTACATCAATGTGAACATAGGTTTGGTGATGGCTACGTGGTGACCATGAAGATCAGGGCAGCAAAGCCCGGCTGTGCACCAGACCTGAACCCTGCGGAGGCCTTCATGGAGAACACCTTCCCTGGCTGTATCCAGAGAGAGAAACACTACAACACTCTACAGTACAAGATCTCTTCCTCCTCTCTGGCTAGGATCTTTCAAATGGTCCTGGCTAACAAAGACAAGCTCAACATAGAGGACTACTCAGTGTCACAGACCACTCTTGACCAGGTAAATGAGCAACACAACATTGTGTATTATGTAATGGAAATTTAACTGGGGTGTACATTTTCTCCTCCAACTCTGTCAGGAGGATCAGATGGCTTGGTTGGGAACCAGTCAAATTAGTTAAATTGTGAACAATTCAATTAATTTTTTATTTTAGCCATGCTAGTGGTGTGGTTCTAGGAATGGCAGTGTAATTACTATCATATACTACTATAATTTGGTACATGCTCATGTCCCCGACAGGATGAATTGTAATCTCTTTGGTGATCCCATCACTTTTCATTTAGCACTATTATCAGGTCAAGCTGCTAACATGGCTGTATACTCTTAGTGTTCTTTGTATTTCATACCTTTGCTTTTTGATTTGGTATTAGATTTGAGAGACATCTTGACATCTTATTCTTTCCTCATTGTATTGCATATGTCTACCTGATGGTTCAAACAAATCTTGCTACATTATTTTTTATTCTCGTGCCCTCTTGTCATTGTGTATCAGTTCATCATTTATTATTTATGTACCTGTAGGTTTTTGTGAATTTCGCCAAGCAACAATCAAGAGAGGATGACACCATTGTGTTGCATCCAAAAGCTGCTGGGGCTCAGCGATATATTGACACTACACCCATCAAGTCTTTGAGGAAGTGAACTCACCTCGATGAGCTCAACTGGAAGACAGTCTTTGGCTTCCGTTTCAGGGGCTGCCATGTTCAAAGACTGTGGCCTGTGGATGTGCGTGTGCTTTGGAGGACTGAAATCTCATTGGCAGGACTTGAACCTCCTCTTCAAATGAGACAGAAGACTCAATGTAGTGTTATCATGAAGTACCGCCCGTAGCCTAGAAAAGCGACTGGTGCAGGATCAGCTTTGGTATACTAAAAACACAGAGGATGAACCGGATTTGTTCTCCAAATCTGTGCAAAAGAAGTCTGTATATTTCATGTGCATTTGGAGGAGCCTCTGGAAGGGGGCAGTCCTTGTTGATACATTGTGTTTTCAGTCTTGAAAGGCAGTCTGTGAAGGAGGCATAACATATGCCATGTTTGACTGATGATTTGACATGTGACAATACTGCACATGCTCTACTTTGCTTTTCCAGTAAACAGGGTTAGTGGGCTTTGAATTTTGAAGGTGTAGAGCATTTATGTGCCTGCTGATATGTTCCACGTTCTGCTCACCTCGTAGGCCTTGCAAACCAAATGAAACAGAGCTTTAGATTTATGACGAGGACCGTGCCTTTGATTGATGATATGTCAAAATTGTTCAGTATCAGGTTGTAATGGGAGCTTGACATGGATTGTGAAGAAAGCATAGGTCCTGTGTATTTTTTTGCTTCACATGCCAAGCAAGATAATCTTTTTTTGCCTTGTTTAGATATGTGAAATAATCACTCAGAGAAGCATACTCTTAGCACTTTATTGATGCAGCTTTAATTGAAGCATCACAAGTTGTTTGGCAATATGCTAAAATAAATCTGCTAGTGCAATACAGCTAATTATTTTTACAAAATCCTCTTGCTGCTATGAAATTCATTTTGATGTCATGTGATATTTTGATGCCACCAATGTCTTGTCAATCACTGCGCTCATTAGAGGAAGTTGACAGAATGTCACAAAAGCGATGTTTCTGAGAGGCGCATCATGTCAAATAAAGATTTTTTGAGATCCTTCTGGAGATTTTTTCCACCAGACATCCTGTTTAGTTTAACACTAAAATAGCTTGAGATAACTCACATTCACATTTATAGAAAACAGTTTCTAAGTTTAATAAAACCTGAGATTAGACAGTAAGGGCTAGAGAACCAGAGCATTTATCACGGACTACCTGATAAGCCCTCTACACATTAATGCCAGAAGGTACACTTCTACAGTACAGTTTCCCTTTCTCTGAGATATACAGTGGAGAAGCTTAATATGAGCATGATTAAATGTCTGCTTTATTGGCCTTCCTCCTGAGAGCTTAAAAATGATGCTGCACTCTCAAATGGATGCCACAACGTATTAAATTCTAGTCTGTTAATTTGCTTCCACAGGCACTTTATTATGAGCTAGAGTACGTTTTATTTATTTCACTTTAACTGAAAACTTTATTAGAGCTGTAAGCATTCATCATTGAAAAGAAGTAACATCTGTGGGCTTATAAACCAGCTTGTAACTACTCACTGGTTTGAATAAGGGTTGCTAAAATGCTAATGTGCAATTTCTCAACCTTTAGTCAAGTCCTGAAAGAGCCAAATACCCCAAAATCCAATGATTATGTGTAACCGGTGTTAACACCGCATAGAGAATATGATTTCTCTAATCTCAATACTATCTTCATATTACAAATGCCAAATCATACTCCTAGGCTCTGAACTGAACAGACTTAAAATGTCTGTATTTTTAAATGCTCCAGTATATTGCCATAATGCTATTGCTTCCATTCCGACTCCTTTCTGTTGATTCACTGTCATAAAAAGGGAGTGAATATACACCACTTATATGCTACAATACTTCAGGTTTTGATCACTATCAGAGAATCAGAGGGATAATGGCCATCCGGAGGCTGGGATAGTCCTTGAACTCCCTGCTGTAGGCTCTGTGCTTCCCTTTGGCCCAGATGGTCATCTGAATGAACCCCAATAATGTATACAATGCCACTGAAATACAAAACATACAAATATTAGAACATACACATTGTTGGTGCAGCTATTAGTAGTGATGAATAAGTGGATTTATGTCAACAAAACACAATGTCCTGTACATACCTGGCAGACACTGGGTCATGATGGAAAAGCCCACCCAAGCTCCAACCTACAGTATGTGTCAAATATACAGGCAGACAGAGAGGTGACTACACTAGCATGGGTGATATTCATGATAAATGACTATTAAATGCTTTCTCTTACCTCATATGTGTAATTTGGACAGGATACAAAGACAAATAACCATGTGAAGGGGTTCTTAGTTGGCATAGGAAACCTTCTGCCCCTGGATCCTGAGAAACAGTTTAGTGAAAAAAAACATTTACATTTTATTTTATGTACATCCATGTGTCCATGGTGGATCAACCAAAATTGCGATAGCATGGAGTGCTATGCAAATTATCAAATGGGGACAAGTGAATTATTTCAGACGGTTTCAGATGGGTTTACTGTATGTTTTCACACAAAACAATGGATTTGACATTGTCTTCAAAACTATGGAAGTAAACAGAACAAAGCTCAACAACTCACCATCTCCTTTGAGATTATTAAGAGTCAAGTGGATGGAGAAGTTGCCTAGTTCACACATCTGGAGCAGAAATAAGCATTTCACACCTTACTGTAATACATACATATGCACTGAATTTATGTCGCTGAGTGAATACCAGTATGCGTACCACAAATGTGACTAGTGCATAGTTGACTTGTAATTCTCCATATGCTGTGAAGAGAGAAAGGCTGGTGTTGATAAACTGCAGAAAATAGAGACAAACAAAATTGTGTGTGTGTGTGTGTGTGTGTGTGTGTATGTGTGTGTGTGTGGGCTGACTTACATGGAGGTGTATAAAGAGGGTGGTTGATATAGTAGGCCAACCAAGCTGAGAAACCCCAGTAATAGGCACAATTCTGAGAAGAAACAAACCACACAGATGAATAAATCAGTACATGATGTACAATGAATTTAAAAAAAGTAAATGCATTATTTACTTTGATACAATTTCTATTTTTGTACAACAAAAACACACAAAATAGAAGATCTATAATAACACCTCTCCACAACAAGACACTGTGCTCTGAGACTGTTGTAGGCAGCATTCTGCGTCAGAAGGAGTCCTTAGGCTAAAATCAGTACCACAACAGCTGGCATGAGACAAGGAAAAAGAGGCCACACATTGTAGAAGAGGTGAGTATATTATCAGAAGCTCTTCTTTTCAAGGGTAGTCATGTCCTCACCCTGACTATTGTCCTGAGAGGCATGGTCCCATGGGAGAAACGATGCACAAAGATGGTCTCTACCAACCTCTTCACATAGTGGAAGGTATGACACGCACAGGCTAGTCTGAGAGACAGGGAGGAGGGGTGAGGTCAGAAGTACACCAATGCACATTTAATTGAGGTGCTTAGATTCAACTTCATCCCACTATTTTCTGCAGCAGATTTAAAATTTGAGATGAGAAAAGATTAAATTTAAATGATCCCTGTGTGCCAAATTGGGTCGCTGCAGCAACAAAACTTTTGGGATTCGGCAGGGAAAGTGCAATGCAGACCAGAATAATTTAAAAATGTGTCGAATTGTATACGCTAAATGACTGAGGAGTTATGATAGTGTGTAAAAGATTTCATCAGTGTACTATCTACACTGACGTGAGATGATGCAGTCAATTTTCAGATTCGGATTTCATTTTTACACATACTGACATTTACTTCGTAATAGATGTTAAAATGGCAGTAAAGAAAGTCAATGACAGACATTTATAAGTACTCCTACATTTTTAAAGAGTAGTGTGACATTTTGGGAAGTGCTTTTATACTTGCTTTCTTACTGAGAGTTAGATGAGAAAATGAATTCCATTCCCATATCTGTACGCTATGAAGCTACAGCCAGAAGCTGGTTAGCTTAGCATAAAGACTGGAAACAGGGTGAAACAGCTAGCTTAAGCTCACAATATCCTTCTACCAGCACCTCCAAGTTTTTACACCTCCAAGTGTAAAAACGACACATTGTGGTTTTATGGGGGTCATGTGCCAGGCTATTTGTTGGCTAGCAAGGCTAACTCTTTACCTTTGTTTCCACTCTTTGTAAGCTAAAGCTAAGCTAACTGGTTGCTGGCTGCAACTTCATATTTACCGTACATACATGACAGTGGTATCAACCTTCTCATCCAAGTCTTGACAAGGAAGTGAATATGCATATTTTCCAAAACTGGAACTATTCCTTTTAAACTTGGTTATTAAGGAATCAAACTAATGTCTGTAAACGTTGTAGGTTAAAACCCACTGCCTGTCATAACATGTGCTGTAGTTGCAAGTTTATTTTTTCCACTTACGTGACAACAGGATGGGGACTGGAGGTAAAGGCATATCTGTGTGAGTAAATGTATGGTACTCGAAAATAGAACAGGAGGTAGGTGAGAAGGGGCCCAATGCACTCTGCCAGAAACACCTGGAAACAAAAAAACAGAAAAAGTTAACACTTCATAATATATCTCTATATCTCTCTAATATGTGCTCTCGACTCTACTATTCTATATTGTAGCATACTTATAAGTTAAAGTAGGTAGACAAAAACTGAAATATAACAAATATAAACTAATTTTGAATCCTTTGTTTTATATCCTCGTCTCTTTGTTATCACAAACAAGAATTCAGCCAGATATTCCCAAAATAAAGTGCCCCAATATCATGTCAGCCGACATTAAGTTTATGAAATTGTAGTGCCAGACACCAATTTATTTTTTCAACTTTCACAGTATTGGCACATCAGTAATCTTTGAGTGTGCTCTTCTTACCATAGTCCAACCTAACTGTGGACCAAGATCTCTGAAGTACACGGTGGCAGTGGTCCCAACAGGAAGATTCTGTAAGATTTCATCGTCTCTGAGTAATTTTTCCTCTGAAAAAGAAGAAGAAAAAGCAAAAAAACCCAGGCAAATATTTTTTGTACACACATCAGCTTCATTTGAAATTGTACCATAAAATAATTCTACTTTCCAGTGGAAAAGATTGGCAAGCTTCCCAGAGTTGAGAGATGACCGTATTAACAGAATTTGCAATAACAGGCATGCTGATATTCCTTATGAATATGTACATTTAAGCAGTCATGTGCAAAACATTGAGGCTTAAACTGATGTTTCACAGTGTTGTTAATGAATGTCTGATCAATTTTTCAGCACACGTTCTCTCTACCTGAAAGCGCATGGGGGGTGGGGTGCACAGCCACAGATAATACGTTGTAGTAATTGGATGACATTTTTAGAATATCCTCAGGGGTAACTGGCCCACATAGCTTTTAACCAAAGTCTCTACTCTGTGCTTTTTACTAACAAGATAGCTCTCATAGTCCATTCAGAACAAAAGCCCTGCAACATCATACCTCATGGTAGGTATTTCTTTATGTACTTTATGTGATGTATTTGCTTTTTACTGTTTTAATTTAAGATAAAATGAATGGAAATAAGGATGCATATTATGCAGTCGACCTTTCATGGTGAAAATAAAGGAAGAACAGTCTGGTTTCCACAGTGATGGTGGCTCTTTAAAGATGTGGGGAGCTTTTTATGGCTTTCTTTCACCTCCAGACTGAAGACCATTGCACATGTTATCAAACATTCTGGGCTGCACTGTGTAATGGCAGTGGTTTAATTTCAAAATCTTCCAAGTGAATTCACCCATTGTTCACATCTAGGTTGTGCAACACGTCATCAACATTAGGCCTGAGATCACATAGAATGCATTGTAATTACAACGGCAACAAACATTTGTCAGTTATTTCAGTAGCTTCTCTAGGATGCTGCATGGGTGTACTAAGCTGAACATCTCTCAACTTAAATCACACCGCAAATTGAATCAGTGTCAGTTGAAAAAACAGCAGTGCCTAGAAGGACACATACACTTCTCAATAAATGATGTTTAATTACTGCACACCTTTTACAGAGTGGGCTCTTTATAAACAACTAAAGCTGTGCATAGCTGCCCCTTGCCCTTTTATATTCTACACAACTTTAAACAACGTAATGTCTGTTTCAGGATAACCATCTAATGATGATTACAGCTGTACAGAAACAAGTTCTGTGTGACACATGACAGGACCTTGAAATCATGATTCTAAATATGCAAACCAACTTCGCCTAAATCACATTATGGGACTGTAACAGAGTACGGCATCTTATTTCCACACAGTATTTGTGAGTAATGAAGTATTTTTTTACAGTAAATAGTTGCCACCCACTGCAATTTGGAGCCACATTGCCTAGTGCAGCTTTAATGTTGTTTGTGAGACACTAATACATACACATACAGTAAATGATCAAAACATGGCTACTTACTGGGATCAAGCTTCAGGGCCTGTCTCGCTGGATACCAGTGAGGATCTGAGCAGATCAAACACACACACACACACACACACACACACACACACACACACACACACACACACACACAAATACAGGGTTGGACAGAGCTGGCATTGCACACACAGATTTCGGCCTCAGGCCCAATTATAATTGATCACAATGGAATAACGTTTAGCTCTGCTGCTCTGATGGATGCTGACGGCCTCGGGCTTGGCAAACATTTGGTGCCATTTCTGACCAGACACACGCTAATGACAGAACTGCTGTGGGCTTCAGAGGAGCAAACAAGAAATTGTTTTTAACAGGACATCTCTCTGGGGGAGTGGTGTAATGTGATGTACTGTAAGATGATTCACTTGCATAGAAAGTTTGTTAATCATAATTTTTTATCTAAGAACCACAAGAATTTTTAGAAAAGTTTTAGTTTACTGTACATGTGCAATAAGAGCTACAAAAGATGAAAGTATAATATTAATTCAAATTGATTTCTTGGATAGTGAACTAAATCTAAAATTCATGCAGGACCAGAGTACTATACAAGACACTGTACAATATATTATAGAACCAGTAAACTAGATGAAAACTCACCAAACTCACTGATTTAAAAACGGCATGTGAACACTCACATGATTTGTGAAAAAGGCTCTTGATGTCTCCGATTGTTGAGTAGGGCTCCACCTGAGCGGTATACAAACACAAAGTGTGTGGACTTGATGTAATATCAGTGAAGGGGTTGACAGTGTTTCTTGTGTCAACACCCACAGAGCTTTATTTCAAATTTTAGTTTGATGAATTTTGGGCAAATTAGCCAAAAATGATGCAGAATATCGGCCATTATTGGTCAGTGTAACATAATATAGTTTTAATGAAGAGATGGAACAAGCTGACACAGATTATATATGGTCAGACTGTGGAAATAGATTCTTTTTTCAAGGCTACCTAAGGGGAAACAGAAGGGTGAAACTCTTGTCATGGCAATGTGTCAGCATACCTTATCTAAAAAACAGAGCTGCTCTTTGGTCTTGGCATCCAGGACCTTCACCTGAAGAGAACACAAGATGGACCACCTTTATTAAGCACAAGACCCAGGTAGTAAATGTCACACACACATTTGAGAGAGATTTTCATTCATGCCTCATTTTCATTCAATGAAAATTCACAATGTGCTAAATTTGCGGATTGTAAACTAAAGATGTGGACTCTACTTGCCACCTTAGCAACAAAACCACAGGCAGTAAAAGTTACTACTACTTACTACCTACTTCCACATCCCTCTCAGAATAAGCTGTAAAGATTGAGCCTAGCCTATTTTCAGAAGACTATAAGTATATCATATGATGTAAATTTCAGCCAACTTGATATGTATCTCTGTCACAGAATATTTTCCATATACCTTTGTTGATTTATGTAATCAAGTTTTCTTATACAGTAACTATCTATTGCAATACAGCCTCTATGTGTTAGCTTCTTTAAAACACAAAACACTCATGATATTGACAGTTATACTACAATAAAGATTTAGAACATGCATGGTTTGAACTACATGTAGCATGTTCTACATATCTACATGTTGGTTGTTCTTTAGGCCGTCCCTGCCTCTTATCCTTTTTGTAAGAGCAAACAATGGGGATTATAGGAAACATAAAAAGCTCAAAATAAAATCCCAGCCACTTTGAATAAAATATGGATAGACACTGATGCCCTACTGCCATGTGTGTCCAGTTTTCCTGCTCAAATACAGTATTCTCAATCTGAATAATGAGGCTGGCTGAGTTTCTGGTAGGCAAAAAGTAATCGTGTTGTCCTGCTGCTCTCTTGCACACATCTTTCTCATCTTAATTAGACCATGTCAGTAGTGATGTACAGCATATGCAAGGAGGATGGTGGGTGGCGGCCCACAATTTGCCCTGAAAGCACTCCATACTGTGCTGCTCAGCAGAGCTGTCCTAGCTAAATTGGTTCCCTTACTGGACAGTGTAATAACCCGCTAATGGATACCTAAAGATTTGCTGAGTGCACAGTCGAGAAAGAGAGAATGAGAGTGGGAGAGAGAGCAAGAGACAGAGAGAGAGAGAGCGAGAGAGAGCAAGCTCTATACATATGCCTTCTGCTGTTTGCATTGCAAAAAAGTAATTTAATCTTGTGTCCAGACTTATTTCATAATATTCTAGTCATTAATTCAGTAACACCTTTACCTTCATGACATCGATTACATCTTCAAACAAGAACCTGGGTTTGAATTCCTCTTTATTTTAAACGAATGACACTCTCCTGACGTTCTTGAAACCAGCGAAACCTTTCATATTGCAATACACTTCACAATTCTGGATATAAAATAAGAGTATTCACTCTTTGCAGTGTTGGTTCACGCTTTGCAGGATCTGAGCGCGGGACATGCTGACGTCTCAGGACAGGGCATCCTGGGAGGTGGGTTTGTTTTGCTGTCCATCTGCTAACCTTCCAATCTGCATTCTAGGGGCACATGTTGATGCATTTGCGTGTTCATGAAGGGCATCAAGGGTGTCATTAGGGCTGTGTGTTGGTGCGCACTCAGATGTGCTGTGCCCTTGTAAATCTGATTATCAGGCGCCCCTGTCCTCTCATGGGAATACAGGGCACTGCTGACAGCACAGGTCACACAGAACATGTGCTTGTGAGGGCTTTGTCTATGTGAGGGAAATTAAAGTGTTTTTTCAAATGACCATTTATTATTGCAAAGTGTATGTATTTTAGTTTGACATCAAAGGTGATCCAGGTTGTTATTTTCACTATATCTTGCTTTGATAATCCAAGTAATGGATACCAACTGAAGAAGTCTGTTAGCCGTAATAGCTCCTCTTAATGTGAAAGCTGATGAATGTAATGGCTGATCTTCAACCACAGGATCATTACTTCAAACACTGAGCATGATAGTATCGAAGCTGATTAGCTTGCATATGGTTGCCCAGTTTATACCATTGTCCTGTTTGCTTTCACCCTCACTCAAACTAGACAGAATTTCTTCTTCCAATCAAGGAAAGTAATCAACTAAGCGCTCAGATGACTCTTTGCATGCTGCCAATTGACAGTCTGCCTTACATTTTTTTCCACAAGCATCTGTCCAAGTACACTCTTAGAAAAAAGGTTGTACCTTTTATCATGGTACTATCACTAATACCACCGGCATGTCCAGACTGGGGTGGCCAATGTGGGGCAATGACGTATGCAGGGGTGGCATGATGCACATGCACGCAAACATGTCGGAATAGCATTCATTTACCATTTCTGTCTCCACTACTCTAATATCCACTTAAATTACTAACATCACAGTATTTTACAGTTTCTTACATTCCTGTGTATAAACTTTTAATTAAAAAGATAAATGGACCTACCAATCACAACACAACAGAGTGGCACCATACAAATGTAATATAAAGCCTCCATACTTTATTCTTTAAGTCCTCAAAAAGAAATTGTACCTCCAAAAGCAGGCTGCATACAAAAGAAAATAATGCACATTCAAAATACAGTCACAGCATGGAGTGAAATAAAAAACAAGCATGTGTGGACAAAATTCAAATCTACAATACAACAACAATATACAAACTAAGATCCCGCCTCTGAAAGGGCAGATAGCCAATCAATTTAGGATAATGGGTGGCACCTAGGATGGACAAGCCCCTGACTGTGGATGAGAGATGGAGAGGACACCATCATCCTCTGAAAGCAGGACAGTCAGCTAAGATGAGATTGCTAAAGAGCTAAATAACGAGGCTGACTTTCCTGTGGTGTTCCATCAAAAACTATAAGGAAATAGTTTCATGAGTGAAATTCAAGTGCAGAGATGGGCGCTGAGCCTTCAACAGTTCTCGTCTGTTGACAAATCTTAAAAAGTATGGTGCTAATCTTGAGTCAAGGCAAAGGTTGAAGGAATGGTTCAACATTTTAGGAAATACATGTATTCACTTTCTTGCTGAGAGTTAGATGACTCTCATCCTCATCCGTCCATTCAATATGAAGTTAAAGCAGCCGGTTAGCTTAGCTTTGGACTGAGCCAGGCTAGCTGTTTCCCCCTGTTTCCAGTCTTTATGCGTTTCCTTTCTAAACTTATGACATAAGGATTGAGAAATCTTTCTCATAACCCTTATAAATATTTGCTCATTTGGCTCGCAGCCTTTATGTAACAGCTACTGCGAGCATGGCACACATCCCAGAGCATGTTGTAAATTAGCTTGAGTTCATAGGCCTGCTGCACTTACAGCAAATGACTTGTCTGCTTCTTTATTAGCACTCATCTGGCCTTGTGAGACAAGACTGGAGGCAAGAGAAAAATCATGAAAAGGGCTCCAGCTCAGTTTTGTTTACTCTGACTCAGAAACTTGGATTTCATAAACTCTGCTGACACTTAACTTGTTGGAACTCAGCAAGCCATAATTTAGTCTTTCTAACATTTCATAAGGCAGAGCAGTATGATCACTCTAACATTAGACTGATATTCATTTTAGAAGTAATGAATTTAGCTCAACAAGTATGCCTGCATGTGTTGTTGTCAATGTCTGATGAAATGAGTGTTAAACATGTGGTAGTTTGTTGACAGACATTCACTAACATGCTTGTCTTCCTGTTTTTACAGGACGTAGATGCCTGAGTTTACCTGACAGTACAGAAGTTTATGAATATGTTTCCAAGAATGAAAATCTTTAAAACAATGAAGGAGAAGAAATGATGAATTCAATCGTATTAAGGATTTCCCAAATTTGGCTTGATCTCTAATAAATATTGCTCAGTGAGTCTCTTGATCAAGTGAGGCCTTGTGAAACACAATGAACCAAAACTTTAAATTCTCCATCAGAAAGTGGCAAAAGTTTCAGTTAATTCAAATGCATTCGGTGGCACTTAGCATAGCACTGTGCATTTAGACTTACCTCAAAGAAGGTGGGCCGACTCATGGCGATGGATTACAATTATGTCTTCTGCGTACAGGGTGAACAAAATGACCTTAAACATCAATAATAAGCAAACACAACAAGCACACTCATTCCTCACACACATACAGAAGTAGTTCCTCTCCTTTCGAGGACAATCCTTGGACTGACCCCTTATTCTTCCCAGCCTCCTTTTCTCTCTCCCTCTCTCTCTCTCTCTCTCTCTCTCTCTCTCTCTCTCTCTCATACTCACTCTCTCTCTCTTCTCTGAGATAGTGCTGGGACACAGAATCACTAGAGGCACTCCAGAAACCCTGCACATGCTCTCCTTCCTGCTCTTCTCTCCTGCTGCTCTCTTCTGCTTTCCCCTCTATCTCTTTTTTTTTTTCCTATTTGCCAAAGTATCTTTGGAGAAAAGCACTTGGCAGAGTCCAACTTGGCTCAAGTAAGCAGATACCCTCCTGAGACTGAGAGAG